>NC_034195.2:23646372-23985747 GCF_002021735.2 Oncorhynchus kisutch | reverse complement strand
ATAAAGATATAAAACTGTATTTTTTTGTGAAGAATCAACAACAAGTGGGACACAATCATGAAGTGGAACGACATTTATTGGATATTTCAAACTTTTTTAACAAATCAAAAACGGAAAAATTGGGCGTGCAAAATTATTCAGCCCCCTAAAGTTAATACTTTTGCTGCGATTACAGCTGTAAGTCGCTTGGGGTATGTCTCTATCAGTTTTGCACATCGAGAGACTGACATTTTTTCCCATTCCTCCTTGCAAAACAGCTCGAGCTCAGTGAGGTTGGATGGAGAGCATTTGTGAACAGCAGTTTTCAGTTCTTTCCACAGATTCTCGATTGGATTCAGGTCTGGACTTTGACTTGGCCATTCTAACACCTGGATATGTTTATTTTTGAACCCTTCCATTGTAGATTTTGCTTTATGTTTTGGATCATTGTCTTGTTGGAAGACAAATCTCCGTCCCAGTCTCAGGTCTTTTGCAGAGTCCATCAGGTTTCCTTCCAGAATGGTCCTGTATTTGGCTCCATCCATCTTCCCATCCATTTTAACCATCTTCCCTGTCCCTGCTGAAGAAAAGCAGGCCCAAACCATGATGCTGCCACCACCATGTTTGACAGTGGGGATGGTGTGTTCAGGGTGATGGGCTGTGTTGCTTTTACGTCAAACATAACGTTTTGCATTGTTGCCAAAAAGTTCAATTTTGGTTTCATCTGACCAGAGCACCTTCTTCCACATGTTTGGTGTGTCTCCCAGGTGGCTTGTGGCAAACTTTAAACAACACTTTTTATGGATATCTTTAAGAAATGGCTTTCTTCTTGCCACTCTTCCATAAAGGCCAGATTTGTGCAATATATGACTGATTGTTGTCCTATGGACAGAGTCTCCCACCTCAGCTGTAGATCTCTGCAGTTCATCCAGAGTGATCATGGGCCTCTTGGCTGCATCTCTGATCAGTCTTCTCTTTGTATGAGCTGAAAGTTTAGAGGGACGGCCAGGTCTTGGTAGATTTGAAGTGGTCTGATACTCCCCCTCCATTTCAATATTATCGCTTGCACAGTGCTCCTTGGGATGTTTAAAGCCTGGGAAATCTTTTTGTATCCAAATCCGGCTTTAAACTTCTTCACAACAGTATCTCGGACCTGCATGGTGTGTTCCTTGTTCTTCATGATGCTCTCTGCGCTTTTAACGGACCTCTGAGACTATCACAGTGCAGGTGCATTTATACGGAGACTTGATTACACACAGGTGGATTGTATTTATCATCATTAGTCATTTAGGTCAACATTGGATCATTCAGAGATCCTCACTGAACTTCTGGAGAGAGTTTGCTGCACTGAAAGTAAAGGGGCTGAATAATTTTGCACGGCCAATTTTTCAGTTTTTGATTTGTTTAAAAAGTTTGAAATATCCAATAAATGTCGTTCCACTTCATGATTGTGTCCCACTTGTTGTTGATTCTTCACAAAAAAATACAGTTTTATATCTTTATGTTTGAAGCCTGAAATGTGGCAAAAGGTCGCAAAGTTCAAGGGGGCCGAATACTTTCGCAAGGCACTGTATATAGACTTTTCTATTGTGTTATTGACTGTACGTTTACGACTGTGTTTATTCCATGTGTATCTCTGTGTTGTTGTTTGTGTCGCACTGCTTTGCTTTATCTTGGCCAGGTAGCAGTTGTAAATGAGAACTTGTTCTCAACTAGCCTACCTGGTTAAATAAAGGTGAAATAAAATAAAAAAGAGGCATTAGAAGAGGACAAAAAGGATCCATCAAACACATTTGATGTGTCATCATAGTGGTCTCTGACTTGTGGTCAGACTCGCTCAGGTGCAACATACTTAAACTTGGGGCTTTTTTCAATGCTGAATTGAATGTCATTGAGAAAACAGAAAGATGTCATAATCCATTAGAAAGGCAAGAACGTAGGAAGAAACCTAGAGAGGAACCAGGCTCTGAGGGGTGGCCAGTCCTCTTCTGGCTGTGCCGGGTTGAGATAGTTACCTGTCCAAAATAATCATCTAGTTTTCCAAAAGTATCTGTAATACATTACAGCTAAAATATTGTAATCCGATTACAGATACTTTTGAAAAACTAGATGATTACTTATTGTGTTTCTTTTAAATTCAGAAAAAATGACACCTTCCTGTTTTCTCAATGACATTCAATTAAGCATTGAAAAAAGGCACAAGTTAAGGATGTGTTCCACCTGATCGTCTGACCACAAGTCAGAGACCACTATGCTGACACACCAAATACGTTTGATGGATCATTTTGGTCTTCTTCTAATGACTCTTCAGAGCCACGTAGTCCAAAAGTAACTGAAAGTAATCCGATTATATTATTGAGTTTGGGTAATTCAAAAGTTACATTACTGATTACAATTTTGGACAGGTAACTAGTAATTAATGGATTACATTTAGAAAGTAACCTACCCAACCCTGTCAGTTAGCCTATTATGACTCATCTCAACCGGACTTCGCCTACATGTTCAGAACACAAAGGACATTAGAGTCCAAGGTCAACAAAGACAGGTGGACTTACTTGGTTTCAAGGACATGCAAATGATGTACAAGTTTACTTCAAACAAAACATTAGCCTCTGCAAGTGCAATACAAGTCCTGTTAGTTAATGGAAGTTGGAACTCTTGGATCTGGAATTCATTGCACACTCTCATTTTATACATTATTTCTGTGCACTTTCCAGCTGAAGAATTTGCCTGCTCAGCCACTGACAGGATATTACATCAGTGTTGGCAGCTTTGCAGCAGATGGAGGGACTATAGTCTGAGGCTTTGTAACCCCTCCCTTGGCTTTAAAACCAGGTCGTGAAGTGAGGATAATACATGTATTGTTCATAGCCCTTTTAATCTGAATGAAGTGACACACAACAACAAAGATAATGAATAGTTTACTGTAGATACAAATCTGGTGACCTGGGTACAACGGTGGCCCGTAACAAGTCTAGAGAATCTAAATATTCTTATTCGATCCAAGTTCACTCTGTGCACACAGTGCTGCTGCAAATACTTTTGGTTGTCTGCAACAACAAAAGAATCAGAACTGTGATGTTCCCCTCTGCATCCAATTTCTACTACTAAACCTCTGGCCAAACAATGATCGCTGCAGTTTACCATAAAAGGCGCGACATGGTCAATCCGAGGTCTGCATAGGCCATATAGCATTTACTTTGATACAGCTTCTGCAGAAGTCAGGCCATTTTTATACTTCTTGCGCTTCGCTGGGCAGATCAGAACGATTGTAAAGGAAGTTATGGAAGAGAGGAAGAGAGTTTGTGTTTATACTGGACATCCCGCCCCCACCTACCCTCAACCAATTATATCAATGCGGTGCAATACAGAGCCCTCCATATTGTTACAACATTTGAGAAGCGCACAGCGATGCGGTACAGAGCTCAGTTTGGACTCTGCGTGCCATCTGGATGCTCAGCAATTGCGTCACACTATTTATCCATATCGTGCCTCCAACAACAATTTCGGATCAAGCATAAATGGTCTCTTAGTAGACTGTTATCAGTTCAAATACCAGGTTTGCATCTTATATCATGCTTCCCTTTTTGCCTTCAAGTTGACTATTTTTCAAAAACGGAATCTATGGCATTATTTAGGATGCGGAAGACAGAAGCTTATACTATACGAAATAAAGCAAATTATTTAAACAACGGTGCAGAAAGAACGTTTAGTGGGCCTTCAACAGGAGGGTAACGGGGGAGATAGCAGAACCGCACCACATGGTCAATCTAATGTCTGCATTGGTCGTGCAGCATTTACGGGGATACGATCTATGAAGAAATGAAGGGCATATGAAGGGCATTCATACTTCTTGCGCGTTACCGAGCAGCGCGGAGAAGTTGTCAAGGAATTGAGTTTGTGTTTACACAGTACCTCCCGCCCTCACCTACCGTCAACCAATTATATAAATTCGGAGCGAAACAGAGCCCTCCGTATTGTTACAAAATTTCAGAAGCGCACAGCGATGCGGTACAGAGCTCAGTTTGGATTCCTCGTGCCTCCAGAGGTTCCGCTATTGCTTCACACCCTCCATACGGAGCCTCCGACCAAATGTTTTAATCAAGCATAAATAGGCTTTTAGAATATTTTACTGTTCTTAGATTAATTTGGATTTAAGATGCATTTGGGAAACCAGGCCCTGGAATGTTGATAGTATTTGAACATTCCTCTCTGGACAGAACAATGCTTTTTTTCTTGCCATGGTCAGGGCAGAACGGAAAGGAAGGAGTGGGGAGGGGTTTTATTGAGTAAAATAATGGTCTTATTTCTTTCCATACTCCAGCCTGGTGCTAATTTCATACCCTGGTCAAATAAAATAGGTGGGAATTGGGGAGTAGAGGGTAAAGTGCAGCATCAATTGAGTGGTTCCATTCAAGACCTTGAATAACTTTTTATAGACTTTTGATAGTGTTAATGTTGACATGTTACTCCTCCTCAGGTCTGTATGTAGGGCCTAGTTACACTAACTCGGCTTGTAAACAGAAACCACAAAAGTTTGCATAATTAAGTTGCTGTTTGCATAATGAAGATGGTTGAGTAAAATACGTTTCTTACATAACTATGACCTTTGAGGGCAAGTGCATCCCTGAAGAACTAGCCTATGAGGAAACCACTACAACTCCTGGCATTTAAAACAGGGATTTTGAATTTAGTACTTGACAACCCAAATCTTAGCAAAACTGTTGCATGTGGGAACAACGAGGCAATTATCCACACTAATGAGCCACACAGTGCATTCATGGTTCTCATCCAATTATAATGACAACTAAATTCCTACCTGATGGTGTTTAGACAAACTCTGATGCTCAAATTCACCAGGCTTGATGAACCACCAAGACTGAATTAGCATTCTCGTGAAGATACGTTTGGTAGAAATGAATTGTTTCTTACTCCATTGACTGTTCCCTGATCAGCAGTCAGTAAAGGATTCTGGACATGCCAGAATTAACCTGGACTCAGGGATAGAAATATAAATCTGTCTCCCTCCATTTAGTATAATATGTTACGTTTCGTATGGTATGTATTCATTTGAGGATGTCGATCATTAATTTCATATGATATCACAAATTACAATTCGCTTATGTTACGAATTGCAGTTTTTACAATATGTTACGAATTTGCAATACGTATGATATGTTATGAATTCCAATTTGTTGTGGCTAACGTTAGCTAGGTGGCTAACGTTAGCTAGGTGGCTAACGCTAGCTAGGTGGCTAACGCTAGCTAGGTTAAGGTTAGGGTTAAGTTAAAGGGTTAAAGTTAGGAGAAAGGTTAGTTAACATTCTAAAGGTGTTGCAAAGTAGCGAAAAAAAGTAGTAAGTAGTTGCAAAGTTGCCAGTTAGCTAAAATGCCAAAGGTTTTCTTGATGAGATTTGAACACACAACCTTTGGGTTGCTAGATGTTCGTGTTATATGCCAACCCACCAACCCTTATTTTGTTTTTGCCTCAAGTAACTTTCTGTCTTATGTAACCACACCAAATGTAACATATTCATTTGAGTGTGCTGGATTTATGTTTACTATGTTACGTCTAGTAGGGTTTAATATTTTATAATAATAATAATATAATAATTTCTACATTGTATAATAGTGAAGACATCACAACTTTGAAATAACACATATGGAATCATGTAGTAAACAAAAAAGTGTTCAACAAATCAAAATATATTTTAGATTCTTCAAAGTAGCCTTGATGACAGCTTTGCACACTCTTGGCATTCTCTCAACCATCTTCACCTGGAATGTTTTTCCAACAGTCTTGAAGGAGTTCCCACATATGCTGAGCACTTGTTGGCTGCTTTTCCTTCATCACTCTCCTTTGGTCAAATAGCCCTTACACAGCCTGGAGGTGTGTTTTGGGTCATTGTCCTGTTGAAAAACAAATTATAGTCCCATATCCCAAACCAGATGATGGCGTATCACTGCAGAATGCTGTGGTAGCCATGCTGGTTAAGTGTTCCTTGAATTCTAAATAAATCTCCAACAGTGTCACCACATATGGGGATACCTAGTCAGTTTTACAACTGAATGCCCTCAACTGAAATGTGTCTTCCGCATTTAACCCAACCCCTCTGAATCAGAGAGGTGTGGGGGGCTTCCTTAATCGACATCCACAGTGCCCGAGGAACAGTGGGTTAAACTGCCTTGCACAGGGGCAGGGCAGAACGACAGATTTTTACCTTGTCAGCTCTGGGATTTGATTCAGCAACCTTTTGTTTACTGGCCCAACACTCTAACCACTAGGCTACCTGCCACCCCAATATGTGCGGAGATCATCCGTTCACCTACTCTGCGTCTCACAAAGACAGCGATTGGAACCAAAAATCTCACATTTGGACTTATCAGACCAAAGGACAGATTTCCACCTGTCTAATGTCCATTGCTCGTGTTTCTTGGTGTCCTTTAGTAGTGGTTTCTTTGCAGTATTTCGACCATGAAGGCCTGATTCACGCAGTTTCCTCTGAACAGTTGATGCTGAGATGTGTCTGTTACTTGAACTTTGTGAAGCATTTATTTGTGCTGCAATCTGAGGTGCAGTTTAGTCTAATGAACTTATCCTCTCCAGAAGAGGTAACTCTGGGTCTTCCTTTCCTGTGGCGGTCCTCATGAGAACCAATTTCATCATAGCGCTTGATGGTTTTTGCTACTGCACTTGAAGAAACGTTCAAAGTTCTTGCCATTTTCTGTATTGACTGACCTTCATGTCTTAAAGTAATGATGGACTGTCGTTTCTCTTTGCTTATTTGAGCTGTTCTTGCCATAATATGGACTCTTTTACCAAATATATACCACCCCTAACTTGTCACAACACAACTGATTGGCTCAAACGCATTAAGGAAAGACATTCCACAACTATACTTTTAACAAGGCACACCTGTTAATTGAAATGCATTCCAGTTGACTACCTCATGAAGCTGGTTGAGAGAATGCCAAGAGTGTGCAAAGCTGTCATCAAGGTAAAGGGTGGTGTCACAAAGCCTGGAGTGGTGGGTGCGGAGTCAAGCGCAGAGAGCAGTGGAGAATGGGGAAACCGGACTTTATTTCGGCCTCCAAAATTAACGCCCAAAACAACAGGCGAATAATCAAAAATTGTCCAACCCAACACAGGGCACAAACAGACAGGAACACTACACACAACAACCTCGACTGGCACAAAAACAGGCGGACATAACAGGCTTAAATATTCTTGAATCAAAACAAAATAAGAGACAGGTGCAACCAATAAGACATAACAAACAGAAAAGGGGATCGGTGGCAGCTAGTAGACCGGCGACGACGACCGCCGAGCGCTGCCCAAACAGGCAGGGGAGCCACCTTCGGTGGGAGTCGTGACAGTACCCCTGACGCCCGGCTCCCGCAGCGAGCCGCCACCGGCCTCAAGGGCGACCCGGCGGGCGAAGCGCAGGGTGATCTAGGTGGAGGCAGTGGAACTCCCTCAGTAGTGATGGGTCCAAGATGTTCCCAACCGGTACCCAGCACCTCTCCTCTGGACCATACCCCTCCCAGTCCATGAGGTACTGTAGGCCCCTCACCGGCGTCTAGAGTCCAGAATGGAACGTACAGTGAACGCTTGGGACCCCTCCATGTCCAGAGGGGGCGTAGGGAACTCCGGCACCTCACCTTCCTGCAGGGGACCAGCCACCACCGGTCTGAGGAGAGACACATGAAACGAGGGGTTAATACAATAGTAAGAAGGAAGCTGCAACCTATAACACACCTTGCTTATCCTCCTCAGGACTTTAAAATGGCCCACACACTGCAGCCCCAGCTTCTGGCAGGGCAGGTGGAGGGGTAGGTTTTGGGTCGAGAGCCAGACCCGGTCCCCCGGTGCGAACACGGGGGCCTCACTGCGGTGCCGGTCAGCGCTCCTCTTCTGCAGTCCACCAGCTTGTTTTAGTGAATCCTGGACAGCTCTCCAGGTCTCTTTCGAGCGCTGCACCCACTCCTCCACCACAGGAGCTTCGTTCTGGCTCTGATGCCATGGGGCCAGGACCGGCTGGTAGCCCAACACACACTGGAACGGTGACATGTTAGTGGAGGAGTGGCGGAGGGAATTCTGAGCCACCTCTGCCCATGGGACGTACCTCGCCCATTGACCAGGCCGGCCCTGGCAATACGACCGCAGAAACCTACCCACATCCTGGTTCACTCTCTCCACCTGCCCATTACTCTCGGGGTGAAAACCCGAGGTCAGGCTGATCGAGATCCCCAGACGTTCCATGAACGCCCTCCAAACTCTGGACATGAACTGGGGACCCCCATCAGAAACAATGTCCTCAGGTACCCCGTTGTGCCCCGAAGACGTGGGTAAACAGGGCCTCCGCAGTCTGTAGGGCCGTAGGGAGACCGGGCAACGGGATGTGACGGCAGGACTTAGAAAACCGATCCACAACGACCAGGATCGTGGTGTTTCCCTGAGACAGGGGAAGGTCGGTGAGAAAATCCACTGACAAATGCGACCACGGCCATTGTGGAATGGGGAGGGGCTGTAACTTCCCTCTAGGCAGGTGTCGAGGATCCTTGCTCTGAGCGCACACCGCACTGTTCTCTCAATGCCCGAAGAGGGTAGTGTATGGGCTCATCGACTCAAACGATCACGAACACCAAGCGGCACGTACTGAACACCCACTGGACACTGAGGAGGTGCAGCGTCCACCTCCCATACCACCGGGGCTACCAGACATGAAGCTGGAAGGATGAGAGTAGGATCGATGGACCGCTCCTCAGTGTCATAGAGACGGGACAGCGCGTCAGCCTTAGTATTAAGGGAGCCTGGCCTATAGGAGATTGTGAACCGAAATCTGGTAAAAAAACATGGCCCACCTGGCCTGACGCAGATTCAATCTCCTCGCTGCCCGGATATACTCGAGATTACGATGGTCAGTCCAGATGAGGAAAGGGTGCTTGGCCCCCTCAAGCCAATGTCTCCACACCTTCAGAGCTTTGACCACAGCTAACAAATCCCGGTCTCCCACGTCATAGTTCCGCTCCGCCGTACTGAGCTTCCTCGAGAAGAAGGCGCAGGGGCGGAGCTTGGGTGGCGTGCCCGAGCGCTGTGACAGCACAGCTCCAACCCCAGCCTCGGACGCGTCCACCTCCACTGTGAACGCCAAAGAGGGGTCCGGATGAGCCAGCACGGGAGCGTCGGTGAACAGCTCCTTCAGACGACTGAAGGCTCTGCCCCCCTACGCTGACCACCGCAAGCGTGCCGGCCCCCCCTTCAGCAGTGAGGTAATGGGAGCAGCCACCTGACCAAAACCCCGGATAAACCTCCGGTAGTAATGGGCAAACCCTAAAAAACGCTGCTCCTCCTTTACCGTGGTCGGAGTCGGCCAATTACTTACGGCTGTAACGCGGTCACACTCCATCACCACCCCAGAGGTGGAAACGCGATAACCCAGGAAGGAAACGGCTTGTTTGGAGAACACACATTTCTCAGCCTTGACGTACAGGTCATGCTCCAGCAGTCTCCCAAGTACCTTACGCACCAGAGACACATGCGCTGCGCATGTGGCAGAATAGATCAGTATATCATCGATATACACCACCACACTCTGCCTGTGCAGGTCTCTGAGAATCTCGTCTACGAAAGATTGAAAAACGGCTGGAGCATTCTTCAACCCATACGGCATGACGAGGTACTCATAATGGCGAGATGTGGTAATAAACGCAGTCTTCCACTCATCTCCCTGCCGGATACTCACCAAATTATACGCACTCCTAAGGTCCAGTTTTGTGAAAAAAACACGCCCCGTGAAATGATTCCACCGCCGTGGCGATGAGAGGTAGCGGGTGACTATACCCCACTGTGATGGAATTTAGACCTCTATAATCAATGCACGGACGCAAACCTCCCTCCTTTTTCTTCACAAAAAAGAAGCTTGAGGAGACAAGTGACGTGGAGGGCCGAATGTACCCCTGTCTCAGAGATTCAGTGACATATATCTCCATAGCCACTGTCTCCTCCTGGGACAACGGATACACGTGACTCCTGGGAAGTGCAGCGTTTACCAGGAGGTTTATCGCGCAATCCCCTCGTTGATGAGGTGGTAATTGGGTCGCCTTCTTCTTACAGAAGCTGATAGCCAAATCGGCATATTCAGAGGGAATGCGCACAGTGGAAACCTGGTCTGGACTCTCCACCGTCGTCGCACAGATGGAAACTCTTCTGCACCTACCTGAACACTCCTCCGACCACACTCGGAGAGCCCCCTGTTTCCATGAAATCTCAGGATTGTGATTAGCCAGCCAGGGAATCCCCAGCACCACTGGAAACACAGGTGAATCAATAAGGAAGAGACTAATCCGCTCCTTATGATCCCCCTGCGTTACCATGTCCAGTGGAACCGTGGCCTCCCTGACCAGCCCTGACCCTAATGGTCGGCTATCAAACGAGTGCACGGGGAAGGGTTTGTCTAGCGGTACCAGGGGAATCCCTAGCCTAAACGCGAGTCCACGATCCATAAAGTTCCCAGCTGCACCTGAATTGACTAGCGCCTTATGCTGTAGAGAGGGAGAAAACTCAGAGAAAGAAATTAGTAAGAACATATGACCAACAGGGAGCTCTGGGTGAGGCTGGTGCTGGCTCACCTGGGGTGAACGAGGAGTGCTCTGCCTGCCATCACAACTCCAAGACGAGCTCCTCCAGCATTGATCTGCTGTGTGTCCTCTCCGACCACACCTGGTGCAGGAGGAGCCTCCTCCTCCGGTCCCCATCGATGCGGAACCCCCCCTAACTCCATAGGGATTGGAGCAGGAGGGCCGGGAGGTGGAACTAACAGGGCCCGTTCTGGACCCCCGCGGGCAGCCAGCAGGTTGTCTAGTCGGATCGACATATCAATGAGTTTGTCGAGGGAGAGGGTGGTGTTCCGACAAGCTAGCTCCCTGCGGACGTCCTCCCGGAGGCTACAATGATAGTGGTCCATCAGGGCCCTGTCGTTCCACCCCGCTCCAGCGGCCAAGGTCCGAAATTCCAGCGCAAAGTCCTGCGCACTCCTCGTCTCCTGTCGCGGGTGAAACAGCCGTTCACCCGCCGCTCGGCCTTCTGATGGGTGGTTGAACCCGACCCGGAACCGGCGGGTGAACTCGGGGTAGTGGTCCCTCGCCGAGTCTGGGCCATTCCACACTGCATTGGCCCACACCAGGGCTCGACCCTTCAGACAGGAGACTAGGACACTCACGCTCTCCTCCCCCAAGGGAGTCGGACAAATGGTAGCCAGGTACAGCTCAAGCTGTAGTAAGAACCCCTGGCACCCAGCCGCCATTCCATCATACTCCCTGGGGAGCGCCAGACGCAGAGCACCGGATCTGGACGCCGTAGGAGGGGTAGGTGGTGCTGGGGGTGAGGTAGGGAGGCCACTCCTCTCCCATCGGTCCATCCTCTCCATCATTTGGTCCATTGCCGACCCGATACTGTGGAGAATGGCCGTATGATGGAGGACTCGCTCCTCCATGGATGGGAGAGGAGGTGCAACTGCTCCTGCTGACTCCTTAGCTATGGTGCGGGCTTCTGTCACAAAGCCTGGAGTCAAGCGCAGAGAGCAGAGGAGAATGGGGAAACAGGATTTTATTTCGGCCTCCAAAATTAACGCCCAAGACAACAGGCAAATAATCAAAAATGGTCCAACCCAACACAGGGCACAAACAGACAGGAACACTACACACAACAACCTCGACTGACAGAAAACAAGCCCGCACAAAAACAGGCGGGCCTAACAGGCTTAAATAGTCCTGAATCAAAACAAAATAAGAGACAGGTGCAACCAATAAGACATAACAAACAGATAAGGAAAAGGGGATCGGTGGCAGCTAGTAGACCGTCGACGACGACCGCTGAGCGCCGCCCGAACAGGCAGGGGAGCCACCTTCGGTGGAAGTTGTGGCAGGTGGCTGCTTTGAAGAATCTTAAATATAAAATACATTTTGATTTCTTTAACACTTATTTGGTTACTAGATGATTCCATATGTGTTATTTCATAGTTTTGATGTCTTCACTATTATTCTACAATGCAGAAAATAGTACAAATAGAGAAACTCTGGAAGGAGTAGGTTTGTCCAAACTTTTGACTGGTACTGTATGTAAATGTGATATTTCAGTTAATTATATTTTATTAGCACACATTTCTTATAACCCGTTTTTGCTTCATCATTATGGGGTATTGTGTGTAGATTTGATGAGGGAAAAAAACGATAATACATTTTAGAAAACAAAATGTGGAAAAAGTCAAGGGGTCTAAATACTTTCCGAATACACTATGTGCTACTGCACATTATGCACAACAGAAAAACATCAAATGCAATAGATGTAAACTAGCTATATTCTCTCTTGGGTAAATAAATGAAATTAGGCTCCCGGCAACGTTGTGCCAGTAACCAAAAAGTCGCTGGTTCAAATCTCTCAGCCAACTAGGTGAAAAATCTGTCGATTTACCTTTGAGCAAAGGATTTAACCATAATCTGTCTGCTAATGTTGTGCACTTGAGTGAGGACCCAAAAGCGATTTAACAAAAACAGAGTCCTTTAATGTAAAAACACAGGGAAGACATAGATCCTCTTCAGATGTAGAAAATGGCAAAATAGACAACCCTCAGAGAGGGCGACAAATGAAACAAAGTCCTTCTGATATTTACAAAAGAGTCCCCTTCTTAGCAGCAGAGGAGAATAGCTGGGTTGCGGCGACAGACTGCTGGTCTCTCTGGGTAGGCGCGGGTCGTAGCGGACAGAGGTACCTGATCACACGTAGCATCAGAAGAACAGGCAGATTCCGACAGGATGGGACAAGGGTGAAGCAAACAAGACGATAGTTTGGTTCTGGCATGAGAAACTCAAAAGAGAATCTGACAAAGAAAGAAGCAGGAACAGAGAGAGAAATAAAGACCTAATCAGAGGGAAAAAGGGAACAGGTGGGAAAAGGGTGAACGAGGTAGTTAGAGGAGATGAGGAACAGCTGGAGGAGGAGAGAAAGAGAAGGTAGCCTAATACGACCAGCAGAGGGAGACAGAGTGAAGAGAAAGAACAGGAACAAGACATAATATGACAAGACATGACAGTACCCCCCCCACTCACCGAGCGCCTCCTGGCGCACTCGAGGAGGAAACCTGGCGGCAACGGAGGAAATCATCGATCAGCGAACGGTCCAGCACGTCCCGAGAGGGAACCCAACTCCTTTCCTCAGGACCGTACCCCTCCCAATCTACTAGGTACTGATGACCACGGCCCCGAGGACGCATGTCCAAAATCTTACGGACCCTGTAGATAGGTGCGCCCTCGACAAGGATGGGGGGGGGGGGGAAGACGAGCGGGGGCGCGAAGAACGGGCTTAACACAGGAGACATGGAAGACCGGGTGGACGCGACGAAGATATCGCGGGAGAAGAAGTCGCACTGCGACAGGATTAATGATCTGAGAAATACGGAACGGACCAATGAACCGCGGGGTCAACTTGCGAGAAGCTGTCTTAAGGGGAAGGTTTTGAGTGGAGAGCCATACTCTCTGACCGCGACAATATCTAGGACTCTTAGTTCTACGCTTATTAGCGGCTCTCACAGTCTGCGCCCTATAACGGCAAAGTGCAGACCTGACCCTCTTCCAGGTGCGCTCACAACGTTGGACAAAAGCCTGAGCGGAGGGGACGCAGGACTCGGCGAGCTGAGACGAGAACAGCGGAGGCTGGTACCCGAGGCTACTCTGAAAAGGAGATAGACCGGTCGCAGACGAAGGAAGCGAGTTGTGGGCGTATTCTGCCCAGGGGAGCTGTTCTGACCAAGACGCAGGGTTACGAAAAGAAAGACTGCGTAAGATGCGACCAATAGTCTGATTGGCCCGTTCTGCTTGACCGTTAGACTGAGGGAGAAAGCCGGAAGAGAGACTGACGGAAGCTCCAATCAAACGGCAAAACTCCCTCCAAAATTGAGACGTGAATTGCGGACCCCTGTCCGAAACGACGTCTGACGGAAGGCCATGAATTCTGAAAACATTCTCGATGATGATTTGTGCCGTTTCTTTAGCAGAAGGGAGCTTAGCGAGGGGAATAAAATGAGCCGCCTTAGAGAACCTATCAACAACAGTAAGAATAACGGTCTTCCCCGCTGACGAAGGCAGTCCGGTGATAAAATCTAAGGCGATGTGAGACCACGGTCGAGAGGGAATGGGAAGCGGTCTGAGACGGCCGGCAGGAGGGGAGTTACCGGACTTAGTCTGCGCGCAGACTGAACAAGCAGCCACGAAACGACGCGTGTCACGCTCCCGAGTGGGCCACCAAAAACGCTGGCGAATGGAAGCAAGCGTACCCCGAACGCCGGGGTGGCCGGCTAACTTGGCAGAGTGAGCCCACTGAAGAACGGCCAGACGAGTAGGAACGGGAACGAAAAGAAGGTTCCTAGGACAAACGCGCGGCGACGGAGTGTGAGTGAGTGCTTGCTTTACCTGCCTCTCAATTCCCCAGACAGTCAACCCGACAACACGCCCCTCAGGGAGAATCCCCTCGGGGTCGGTGGAGACTACTGAAGAACTGAAGAGACGAGATAAAGCATCAGGCTTGGTGTTCTTAGAGCCCGGACGATAAGAAATTACGAACTCGAAACGAGCGAAAAACAGCGCCCAACGAGCCTGACGCGCATTAAGTCGTTTGGCAGAACGGATGTACTCAAGGTTCCTATGGTCAGTCCAAACGACAAAAGGAACGGTCGCCCCCTCCAACCACTGTCGCCATTCGCCTAGGGCTAAGCGGATGGCGAGCAGTTCACGGTTTCCCACATCATAGTTACGTTCCGACGGCGACAGGCGATGAGAAAAATACGCGCAAGGGTGGACCTTGTCGTCAGAGAGGGAGCGCTGAGAAAGAATGGCTCCCACGCCCACCTCTGACGCGTCAACCTCGACAACGAACTGTCTAGAGACGTCAGGTGTAACAAGGATAGGTGCGGATGTAAAGCGATTCTTGAGAAGATCAAAAGCTCCCTGGGCGGAATCGGACCACTTAAAGCACGTCTTGACAGAAGTAAGGGCTGTGAGGGGAGCTGCCACCTGACCGAAATTACGGATGAAACGACGATAGAAATTCGCGAAGCCGAGAAAGCGCTGCAGCTTGACGCGTGACTTAGGAACGGGCCAATCAATGGCAGCTTGGACCTTAGCGGGATCCATCTTAATGCCTTCAGCGGAAATAACAGAACCGAGAAATGTGACGGAGGAGGCATGAAAAGTGCACTTCTCAGCCTTCACATAAAGACAATTCTCTAAAAGGCGCTGGAGGACACGTCGAACGTGCTGAACATGAATCTGGAGTGACGGTGAAAAAAATCTGGATATCGTCAAGGTAGACGAAAACAAAGTTGTTCAGCATGTCTCTCAGGACGTCATTTACTAATGCCTGAAAGACAGCTGGAGCGTTTGCGAGGCCGAAAGGAAGAACCCGGTATTCAAAGTGCCCTAACGGAGTGTTAAACGCCGTTTTCCACTCGTCCCCTTCCCTGACGCGCACGAGATGGTAAGCGTTACGAAGGTCCAACTTAGTGAAAAACCTGGCTCCCTGCAGGATCCCGAAGGCTGAAGACATAAGAGGAAGCGGATAACGATTCTTAACTGTTATGTCATTCAGCCCTCGATAATCTATGCAGGGGCGCAGGGACCCGTCCTTCTTCTTAACAAAAAAAAACCCCGCTCCGGCGGGAGAGGAGGAGGGGACTATGGTACCGGCGTCGAGAGCTACAGACAAATAATCTTCGAGAGCCTTACGTTCGGGAGCCGACAGAGAGTATAGTCTACCCCGGGGGGGGGGGGGGGGGGGGGGGGGTGTTCCTGGAAGGAGATCAATACTACAATCATACGACCGGTGCGGAGGAAGAGAGGTAGGCCCTGGACCGACTGAACACCGTGCGCAGATCGTGATATTCCTCCGGCACCCTCGTCAAATCACCAGGCTCCTCCTGTGAAGAAGAGACAGAGGAAACAGGAGGGATAGCAGACATTAAACATTTCACATGACAAGAGACGTTCCAGGAGAGGATAGAATTACTAGACCAATTAATAGAAGGATTATGACAAACTAGCCAGGGATGACCCAAAACAACAGGTGTAAAAGGTGAACGAAAAATTTAAAAAGAAATGGTTTCGCTATGATTACCAGAGACAGTGAGGGTTAAAGGTAGCGTTTCACGCTGAATCCCGGGGAGAGGACTCCCATCCAGAGCGAACAAGGCCGTGGGCTCCTTTAACTGTCTGAGAGGAATGTCATGTTCCCGAGCCCAGGTCTCGTCCATAAAGCAGCCCTCCGCCCCAGAGTCTATCAAGGCGCTGCAGGAAGCTGACGAACCGGTCCAGCGTAGATGGGCCGACAAGGTAGTGCAGGATCTTGAAGGAGAGACCAGAGTAGTAGCGCTCACCAGTAGCCCTCCTCTTACTGATGAGCTCTGGCTTTTACTGGACATGAAGTGACAAAATGACCAGCGGAACCGCAATAGAGACAGAGGCGGTTGGTGATTCTCCGTTCCCTCTCCTTAGTCGAGATGCGGATACCCCCCAGCTGCATAGGCTCAGCACCCGAGCCGGCGGAGGAAGATGGTAGTGATGCGGAGAGGGGGGCAACGGAGAACACGAGCTCCTTTCCCCGAGCTCGGTGACGAAGATCAACCCGTCGCTCTATGCGAATAGCGAGTTCAATCAAGGAATCCACGCTGGAGGGAGCGCGGAGACCCTCCAGAAAACGAGCGAGCAAAGCAGTCACTGGAGGCAGCAAGAGTGCGAAACTCAATAGAGTAATCTGTTATGGATCGATTACCTTGACATAGGGAAGCCAGGACCCTGGAAGCTTCCTCCCCAAAAACAGAACGATCAAAAACCCGTATCATCTCCTCCTTAAAGTCCTGATACTGGTTAGTACACTCAGCCCTCGCCTCCCAGATAGCCGTGCCCCACTCACGAGCCCGTCCAGTAAGGAGAGATATGACGTAGGCGATACGAGCTGTGCTCCTGGAGTAAGTGTTGGGCTGGAGAGAAAACACAATATCACACTGGGTGAGGAACGAGCGGCATTCAGTGGCCTCCCCAGAGTAACACGGCGGGTTATTGATTCTGGGCTCCGGAGATTCGGAAGCCCTGGAAGTGGCCGGTGGATCGAGGCGGAGATGGTGAACCTGTCTTGTGAGGTCGGAGACTTGGGCGGTCAGGGTCTCAACGGCATGTCGAGCAACAGACAATTCCTGCTCGTGTCTGCCTAGCATCGCTCCCTGGATCTCGACGGCTGAGTGGAAAGGATCCGAAATCGCTGGGTCCATTCTTGGTCAGATTCTTCTGTTGTGCACTTGAGTGAGGACCCAAAAGCGATTTAACAAAAACAGTCCTTTAATGTAAAAACACAGGGAAGACATAGATCCTCTTCAGATGTAGAAAATGGCAAAATAGACAACCCTCAGAGAGGGCGACAAATGAAACAGAAAGTCCTTCTGATATTTACAAAAGAGTACCCTTCTTAGCAGCAGAGGAGAATAGCTGGGTTGCGGCGACAGACTGCTGGTCTCTCTGGGTAGGCGCGGGTCGTAGCGGACAGAGGTACCTGATCACACGTAGCATCAGAAGAACAGGCAGATTCCGACAGGATGGGACAAGGGTGAAGCAAACAAGACGATAGTTTGGTTCTGGCATGAGAAACTCAAAAGAGAATCTGACAAAGAAAGAAGCAGGAACAGAGAGAGAAATAGAGACCTAATCAGAGGGAAAAAGGGAACAGGTGGGAAAAGGGTGAACGAGGTAGTTAGAGGAGATGAGGAACAGCTGGAGGAGGAGAGAAAGAGAAGGTAGCCTAATACGACCAGCAGAGGGAGACAGAGTGAAGAGAAAGAACAGGAACAAGACATAATATGACAAGACATGACAGCTAAATGACTAAAATGTAAATCCTATTGTATGGACTGGAATTATGCACATTGTTCAAACCATGATAAAACATGCGGCCAACAAAGTTACAAGTATATGGTAGCGAATTTTAGGCCTATTTTTATAAATAGTAGGCTGACACATATGTACCTTTCATAATATTTCCTCTCATGTTATTAGCTTACCTCTTTCTCTGTTGTTGCTTCATCCCTTCCACGCTTTCAACAGTGAAATGAAATAAGTTTAGTTGTCCTTATCTTCATCATTCTAATGACATATATTTAACATTCAGCAAACAAGAGCTTGCATCCCTCTTCAAATAGTCTGTTGATTTAAGAAATACAAAAAAAAATGTCCAGCAAGCTATTCTAGTTTAGCTTTTTCTGCATGGGACTCCAAGAGCTATGGAGCGTTTTTTAAGGAGAGGCGCCAGCGGAGCAGAGGTGCTTGCATATTGTGCAAGAGACAGAAGCTAAAAGTTACAACCTTATTATGCATAAACCATAATTAATTAGCTAAATATAAGGCTAATATTGCATTGAATTTATTACCTGAAAGAGGTAGGCTAGGTTAGGATATCTATATTTTTTAATTTAACCTTTATTTAAACAGATACAGTTGAAGTCGGAAGTTTTACATACACCTTTGCCAAATACATTTAAACTCAGTTTAAAGTCCTGACATTAAATCCTAGTAAAAATTCTCTGTCTTAGGTCAATTAGGATCACCACTTTATTTTAAGAATTTGAAATAACAGAATAATAGTAGAGAATTATTTATTTATTTCAGCTTTTATTTCTTTCATCACATTCCCAGTGGGTCAGAAGTTTACGTACACTCAATTAGTATTTGGTAGCACTGCCTTTAGATTTGTTTAACTTGGGTCAAACATTTTGGGTAGCCTTCCACAAGCTTCTGACAATAAGTTGGGTGAATAAGTTGAATAAGTTGAATAAGTTGGGTGAACAAAGCTGGTGTAACTGAGTCAGGTTTGTAGGCCTCCTTGCTCGCACACGCTTTTTCAGTTCTGCCCACAAATTTTCTATAGGATTGAGGTCAGGGCTTTGTGATGGCCACTCCCATACCTTGACTTTGTTGTCTTTAAGCCATTTTGCCACAACTTTGGAAGTATGCTTGGGGTCAATGTCCATTTGGAAGACCCATTTGCGACCAAGCTTTAACTTCCTGACTGATGTCTTGAGATGTTGCTTCAATATATCCACATAATTGTCTTTCCTCATGATGACATCTATTTTGTGAAGTGCACCAGTCCCTCCTGCAGCAAAGCACTGCCACAACATGATGCTGCCACCCCCGTGCTTCACGGATGGAATGGTGTTCTTCGGCTTGCAAACCTCCCCCCTTTTTCTTCCAAACATAACGATGATCATTATGGCCAAACAGTTCTATTTTTGTTTCATCAGACCAGAGGACATTTTTCCAAAAAGTACAATCATTGTCCCCATGTGCAGTTGCAAACAGTAGTCTGGCTTTTTTATGGCGGTTTTGGAGCAGTGGCTTCTTCCTTGCTGAGCGGCCTTTCAGGTTATGTCGATATAGGACTCATTTTACTGTGGATATAGATACTTTTGTACCTGTTTCTTCCAGCATCTTCACAAGGTCCCAAGCAAATAGGCACTGAGTTTGAAGGTAGGCCTTGAAATACATCCACAGGCACACCTCCAATTGACTCAAATTATGTCAACTAGCCTATCAGAAGCTTCTAAAGCCATGACAACATTTTCTGGAATTTTCCAAGCTGTTTAAAGGCAGTCAACTTAGTGTATGTAAACTTCTGACCCACTGGAATTGTGATACAGTGAATTATAAGGTAAATAATCTGTCTGTAAACAACTGTTGGAAAGATGACTTGTGTCATGCACAAAGGTAGATGTTCTAACTGACTTGCCAAAACTATAGTTTGTTAACAAGCAATTTGTGAAACGAGTTTTAATGAGTCCAACCTAAGTGTATGTAAACTTCCGACTTCAACTGTATATCAATCTAGAACAGGATGATCTATTTTGGATGCAATTTGAATGGAGTTGATGGAGAGAGAAAAAGATTGCGAGAGTGCTCGCGCATGCACTGATTTAAAGCAATGATATTTGAGTGATAGACTGTTTTAAAACTGTACCTGCAATTGAAAAATATATATCTTTACAATGAAAAAACAAGGTGACCCCCGTAAAATCCGATGGATATGGGTACATTTGACGCGCATTTGGTCTTTATATTACTGTAGCATAAACTATGCTGCAGCAAATGCAGAACTACCTGTCGCAATAAAACATTTTTACCATGAGATGATAGGTCTGTCTACATGCATTGTGAACTGCGCTCCATACTGAGATGGGCTGTCTGATTCATCATGCAGAAGCAGTAGAGAAGCCAGATTTAGATATCGCATATCATTTAACAGTTCCATTTCACGCCATGCTGTTTATATAAATAACTTATTATAATTGACCGGTTTCTTACAGTTATTTATCTCGGGAAAAGGGAGTGGTTTTTGGCTGTAAATCTCGGTAACCGGGTTCCCGCCCTTCAACCCTCATGTCTAGTCTATGAGACCAGGCTGGCCAGTTGTCTCTCCCTTCAGACATTTGGTAAGTTACTCAGCCTGAATAAATTTATTTGAGCAAATGCCTCACAGCTTTACCCTTCTGCATTCACTCTTTCTCTTATAATGTATATGGCTATTTTTAGTTTTCAGTCCATGTCTACACACCCCAACAAAACAGCTCATAAATGTATGGTAAGAACAAAGGCAACATACAGAATAAGAAAATTAATGATTGTTTATGACAAAAACATAGCCTTTTTAACTTTACCAGCCTGTGGAGATCATATACACACCCTGTCTTTCAAGTAACTGTGAGATACCCACAAAATGTCTGTACTGGTGATACCACAGCATTTCCCTTCTCATAGAAATCTGAAAATGTTTAAAAAAAAAAATCTTTTTAAACCAAACATCAGTGACTGACATCCATTGCATTTTGTTGAGAGTAAACAAATGGGGACTTGGAGACATAGACCAAAGTTTTACCTCACTGGTAGAATACACTGACAAACATATCCAAAAATAGTTGAATATTACTATTATACAGGGGTGGGAATTGCCAGGGTCCTCACGATATGATGCTGATACAATATGTCTTGCAATTCTATGTGTATTGCAATTCAATACTGTGATTTTATTGCGATTCCATGGTTCAAACATTGCTCACTATATGGCTGCTGCAGAGAGATGAGAGAGCATGAGAAAACAAGTTTTGATCAGTAATATAAAAGTGCTGAAAACAAATTGTCTCCCTATTTAAAAAGATGGAAAATAAGCTAAGGAAAAACACTGGAGTTTTGGTGCAGTTATAGCCAACTAGTGCAAAAATAATATTGCGATATTGTCAAATATCGATACGATATATCGTGAAATATAATATCCCAATCTGTAACTGTATCGATTCCCCCCCCCATCACTACTGTTATACAAAACCGAAGTTATATACAACTGAAGAAAATTAATTTATTCATAATAGACACTCTTCTGTTTGTGGTAATGAGGAAGTGATTCAGTAGCAACTAGCCCCTGACAGCTTAGTGTACAGTGACCTCTGGTGGCCATAGCTGGTGACTGGGGTCTTATCCTATTGACCAACCACGAACTCCAGGTTTGCTATGTGTTACCATTACAAGGTAGTGACTTGCAAAAGAGAATGGCCAAGGTGTGCCAGATCATTGAGTAACATGGGTAAATTGTCTCTTCTGGCATCCGAGTCAGTCTGGGACTCTCCCGAAGATACAATGGTTATGTCCTCAGTGAGTGTAGTGGACATTCAGTACTGGAAGATGAGAGGCAGCCAGACTGACGTGTAGTAGGTAAGAAATGTAATTTACTCATTTTAGATCAAATATTAATATAAGATATCATTAACCTCAGCACAGGAGTGTGCTAGGACAGGGCACTGGGTCCTCCAGACCCTGCCAACCTGGTACTAAAGCACGGTTTTGTGATTCACTGGAGCAATTAGGCAGATTGAAGTAAAAAAAAAAAAGAAGGTCTTTATGGGCTGCTGTATTTTTCGTAGATGTTCACATAAAACAATATCTACACATGTCACAATTTTCATATTTGCTCAATCAAATATAAACTGTAATTATATTACATCATGAACAAAATAACTTTTTCATCAGCAGTTATAACAGCAATTTCGACACAATTTTGGTTTCACACTTTAAAGACCTAAGTACTCAGAACAAATATGTGCACATCATATGCCAGCTGGACAGTTTCTCCCCACATTCCATGGTTTCACTAGAAAGCAAACTATTTAGAAATGTCATAGAAGTGCATTTGTGCTAGTGGATATGTTCCATGGACACTGTTGAACTTAAACAAAATGTGGAGAAAATGGAGACTGATGCCTTCCAAACAAATAGCCATCCCCAATAGCAGTGCAGTTGATCATCGTCTTTAATAAAAAACATCTCAGTTTTCTGTACATAGGCCTTCTCTTGGCGCCATCATTCGACAGACAGACTTTTAAGTGTATCTGTGTGTGAGTGGCTGAGTACTGTATGTGAGCTTGGTTTCATCCCAGCAGAAGGCCTGACAGTGCGTTCAGGTCCCTCATGTAGGGGTTGTCACACAGGATACGGTCAATGCGCTGATTCTGGCCGGGGAAGATATCGTACAGCTTACTTTTGAGCTCTATGGTTTCCGAGGGTGACCGCTGTGGAGGGGGGGACGGTGTTGGGGGAGGGGGGTGTGACCGCTGGAGAAGGGGTGATGGTGTAGGGCAAGGGCGGTGCCACCCAGGGGGCCCAGAGTGCGGCCATTGGGAGGGTGGCCTCATCAAGGGGGTAGCTGAGGGATGGGGGGTAGCTGAGGGGCAGGGAGCAGACTGCATAGCGTGGACATGCTGCGGGGTGGCTTGGGGGTCCGGCCTCAGAAGAGGTGCAACTGGGCTCCGTCTGTGAGAGACACATGTTTGGTCAATATTCACACATGTGCATGCATGTACGCACATATTACAGTCAGGACATAGTGTATGATCAATACTCCTTTCTTTCACACACACCTGTTGTCCTTCCGTAAGAAAACATCCAGGTGGGGGCCATGTTTCCCCAGGGGGTCATCTGGGATCATAAAGTGGTCCTCCACAAAGGTAAACTGCAAAAGCCTTGAAAAAGGGGACAATCAGTGTTAGTGGAGAAGGCTTCTTAACATAATGTGTCCATGGATGATATATATATATAAATGTCTGTGGAGAAATTAGTGCATGTCTGATGATTGGTTAAAAGGCCTTCACCTCTCTTGGATGATCTTCAACCATGCCTGTGATGTATTTACAAAGTCCCGCAGGTTGTCATTGGTGACGATAACCCCTCCTGTCTTCTCTGCCAGATGGAGCAGAAACCTGCAGGGGAGAGAGTGAAAGGACTGAGTCACCTGACAGTGAGTCAGTATGGATGAGGTGGCAGTAGAGAATGTGGGCAAGGCTCCCGAGTGGCAGAGCGGTGAGGACACCGGGTTGAATATACAGAGGGTGGGCAGGCTGTATGACGAGGTGAGATGCGTGACTTAGCAGTACCTGTCATCATGTGAGGAAATCCACTTTCCACAGACCTCTCTGGAAGGAGTGAAGGAGAGCAGACGCAGGTCTTCCAGTTGATTCAGGTAATGTTGTTCTGTTGAGACACGTGGAGGAAATACACACATTTACACCGTGATGACCCGTCATTCAGGGCAGGTGGGGCACAAAAAAAATATATACACTACCGTTCAAAAGTTTGGGGTCACTTAGAAATGCCCATGTTTTTTAAAGAAAAACATGTTTTGTCCATTAACCTCTCTAGGGGAATTTTGGATGAAATGCATGTCCAAATTAAACTGCCTTCTACTCAGGCCCAGCAGATGGATTTTTTGTTTGTTTGTAGTTTTCTATTCAATGCCATTACAGTATCCATTGACTTAGGCAGTTCCTATGCCTTCCACTAGATGTCAACAGTCTTTAGAAATGGTTTCAGGCTTGTATTCTGAAAAATGAGGGAGTAAGAGCAGTCTGAATGAGTAGACCCTGCCGTGTCACAGAGCTTTTTCATGCGCACGACCGAGAGAGTGCATTTCTTGTTTACCTTTTATATTGACAACGTTTTTATTTATCCGTTATTTTACCAGGTAAGTTGACTGAACACATTCTCATTGCAGCAACGACCTGGGGAATAGTTACAGGGGAGAGGAGGGGGATGAATGAGCCAATTGTAAACTGGGGACTGTTAGGTGACCGTGATGGTTTGATGGCCAGATTGGGAATTTAGCCAGGACACCGGGGTTAACACCCCTACTCTTACGATAAGTGCCATGGGAACTTTAATGACCGCAGAGAGTCAGGACACCCGTTTAACGTCCCATCCGAAAGACGGCACCCTACACAGGGCAGTGTCCCCAATCACTGGCCTGGGGAATTGGGATATTTTTTAGACCAGAGGAAAGAGTGCCTCCTACTGGCCCTCCAACACCACTTCCAGCAGCATCTGGTCTCCCAACCAGGGACTGACCAGGACCAACCCTGCTTAGCTTCAGAAGCAAGCCAGCAGTGGTATGCAGGGTGGTATGCTGCTGACGTTAATTTCCGGTTTAAATATTATTGATTATTTAGGCTAAAAACAACCCGAGGATTGAATATAAACATCGTTTGACATGTTTCTATTAACTTTACGGATACAATTTGGATTTTTTTGTCTGCCTGTTGGGACTGCGTTTGAGCCTGTGGATTACTGAAGAAAAAGCGCAAACAAAACGGAAGTTTTCGGATATAAAGAGACTTTATCGAACAAAAGGAACATTTATTGAATAAATTAATGTCTGAGTGCAAACATATGAAGATCATCAAAGGTAAGTGATTAATTTTATCTCTATTTCTGACTTGTGCAACTCTTCTACTTGGCTGGTTACGGTTTGTAATGATTTGTCTGCTGGGCTATGTTCTCAAATAATTGTAAGGTATGCTTTTGCCGTAAAGCATTTTAAAATCTGACACCGTGGTTGGATTCACAAGAAGTTAATCTTTAAACCTATGTAAAATAGTTGTATCTATTCTGAATTTTTACAATGAGTATTTCTGTATTTGAATTTGGCGCTCTGCAATCTCACTGGATGTTGGCCAGGTGGGCTAGCGTCCCACATACCCTAGAGATGTAAAAATAACACAAATTGATCAGAAATACAGTGTAGACATTGTTAATGTTGTAAATGACTATTGTAGCTGGCAACGGCAATTTTTTTAATGGAATATCTACAGCGATGGACATTAGACCAGTGGAAATCTGTCCTTTGGTCTGTTTTAAATGTAAGATTTTTGGTTCCAACCGCCGTGTCTTTGTGAGACACAGAATAGGTGAACGGATGATCTCCGCATGTGTGGTTCCCACTGTGAAGCATGGAGTAGGAGGTGTGATGGTGCTTTGCTGGTGACACCGTCTGTGATTTATTTGGAATACAAGGCACACTTAACCAGCAAGGCTATCACATTATTCTGCAGAGATACACCATCCCATCTGGTTTGCACTTAGTGGGACTATCATTTATTTTTTAACAGGACAATGACCCAATACACCTCCAGGCTGTGTAAGGGCTATTTGACCAAGAAGGATAGTGATGGAGTGCTGCATCAGATGACCTGGCCTCCACACAACCGACCTCAACCCAATTGAGATGGTTTGGGATGAGTTGGACCACAGAGTGAAGGAAAAGCAGCCAACAAGTGCTCAGCATATGTGGGAATTTCTTCAAGACCGTTGGAAAAACATTCCAGGTGAAGATGGTTGAGAGAATGCCAAGAGTGTGCAAAGCTGTCATCAAGGCTACTTTGAAGAATCTAAAATATATTTTGATTTGTTTAACACTTTTTTGGTTACTACATGATTCATGTGTTATTTCATAGTTTATGTAGAAAATATTAAAAACAAAAACCCTTGAATGAGTAGGTGTCTCCAAACTTTTGACTGGTACCATACGTCTGTCCTACCTCGCTCATTAATGTCTTAAATCAAAATGACAGATTGCTTCTTATCTGCTCGTCGTCCCCTTATGCCATAGTTTGTACATTTCAATTGTCAGTAGAAGCCACATTTTTTCAAGCAAGTCAGCCATATCAGCTGTTTAAAAAAAAGGCTGTAAATGAGGCTGAATTAACTTTCGCTGTCAGACAAGGCTCCGCTGAAAGCCAGGTGTAGCAGTGGTAAAGATTCACTCCATGGTGCTGAAAAGAAAGCACTGCTGTTGCGACAGCTCTATATAGGACCTAACAGTTTGTGGGCACCGTTTGTCACCGTTATGGTGAAATTAATGTATTGTTTAGTGTTCTATCTTTGCTGACATGCATTAAAAACATTTTTGGGAGTTTACCCCACCAAGATTTACATGCTAAAATCACCACTGCATTTAAACATATCCTTAACAGAGCACACATGGAGTACATTATAACTATTCAAACATGAATCCTCCCAACTATTTTCCAATCGTCTTTCAACTGACCAAAGCCTTGGATGGCTTTCCTACTGGTACATTTCATGTACATTTTTTACCACCCAAAACCAGAAGGATGAGATTTAGCACAGGTTGAGGTGGCCTGTGCTGTGGCGTGTCTGTTCTGACCTGTGGTATAGCGGTCTCTCTTCTGCCTCCACTGAGGCACAAAGACTGTGATCTCCCGGTGGCCCCGACTCCAAAAGGCCTCAACAGCAATGGCTATCCCCCGGCAGGAGAAGAAACGGTGGAGACCGTGCCTAAAGAGGAGCAGGAGGAAGACAGGGAGGAAGGGTTATTTAGCAGTGATTAGGTTTAGGACGGCCTTATAACTAATACATCAAGTGATTATTGTATTTCAGATTGCCAAATTGATGACTGCCTTCAAACGATATTGTCACAAATGCCAAACGTCGGCTGGAGTGGTGTAAAGCTCGCTGCCATTGTACTCTGGAGCAGAAACGAGTTCTCTGGAGTGATGAATCACGCTTCACCATCTGGCAGTCCAACGGACAAATCTGGGTTTGGTGGATGCCAGGAGAACTCTACCTGCTGGAGGAGGAATAATGGTCCGGGGCTGTTCATGGGTCAGGCTAGGCCCCTTAGTTCCAATGAAGATCAATCTTAACACTACAGCGTACAATGACATTCTAAACGATTCTGTGCTTCCAACTTTGTGGCAACAGTTTGGGGAAGCCAAGACAATTTCCCTGTGTACAAAGCAAGGTCTATACAGATATGGTTTGTCGAGATCGGTGTGGAAGAACTTGACTGGCCTGCACAGAGCCCTGACGTCATCCCATCAAACACCTTTGGGATTGGAATTGGAACGCCGACTGCGAGCCAGGCCTATTCACTCCAACATCAGTGCCGACCTCACTAATGCTCTAGTGGCTGAATGGAAGCAAGTCCCTGCAGCAATGTTCTAGCATCTGGTGGAAAGCCTTCCCAGAAGAGTGGAGGCTGTTATAGTAGGAAAGGGGGGATCAACACCGTATTAATGCCCATGATTTTGGAATGAGATTTGAGACAAGCATGTAGTGTATGAGGTAAATCCATTTGAATCACTTTTTGACAGCATCCCTTTTAATTTAAACAAACTTTCAATACACGTTTGCCCATGGAACAATTGGTCAGAAAGTGACATTTTGGACCTGAATGCCAAAACATTCAGGAGATAAAGCTGCTCAAAGTTGACCCATTTATCATACCCCACCATACCATGAGACATGCATGTCTTCATCACTAGGAAAGATAAACGGTTGAGTGTATAATTTAAAAGCGTACAAACAGTGTTGTCAAATGACTTATTTCTTGAGAAGAAAACACATCAATTGTCATTTTTAAACCATTAACATCAATGATCTAAAAATGCGTAAACTCAGATTTTCTTATTTTTTGCGTACACTACAGTTTAAAGATTTGGGGTCACTTAGAAATGTCCTTGTTTTTGAAATTAAAGCACATGTTATGTCCATTAAAATAACATCAAATTGATCAGAAATACAGTGTAGACACGGTTAACGTTGTAAATGACTATTGTAGCTGGAAATGGCTGATTTTTAAAGGAATATCTACATAGGCGTACAGAGGCCCATTATCAGCAACCATCACTCCTGTGTTCCAATGGCACGTTGTGTTGTTTTTTTCCCTCCTTTTTTTTAAAGGTGTGGATCAGCTTAATATTGCGGAAAGATTGTTGCTTCCATCAATGTCATTGTTTGTATCATTTCCAATTCCCCATATATATATTTTTTGTAAATATATATATCCATATACATACGCATACATATACAGTGGGGAGAACAAGTATTTGATACACTGCCGATTTTGCAGGTTTTCCAGTATGTAATTTTTATCATAGGTACACTTCAACTGTGAGAGACGGAATCTAAAAAAAATCCTGAAAATCACATTGTATGATTTTTTAAGTAAGTAATTTGCATTTTATTGCATGACATAAGTATTTGATCACCAGCTCTCACAGACCTGTTAGTTTTTCTTTAAGAAGCCCTCCTGTTCTCCACTCATTACCTGTATTAACTGCACCTGTTTGAACTTGTTACCTGTATAAAAGACAGGTAAAAAAAGACAGGGATAAAATTGTAGACCTGCACAAGGCTGGGATGGGCTACAGGACAATAGGCAAGCAGCCTGGTGAGAAGGCAACAACTGTTGGCGCAATTATTAGAAAACGGAAGAAGTTCAAGATGACGGTCAATCACCCTCGGTCTGGGGCTCCATGCAAGATCTCACCTCGTGGGGCATCAATGATCATGAGGAAGGTGAGGGATCAGCCCAGAACTACACGGCAGGACCTGGCCAATGACCTGAAGACAGCTGGGACCACAGTCTCAAATAAAACCATTAGTAACACACTACGCCGTCATGGATTAAAATCCTGCAGCGCATGCAAGGTCCCCCTGCTCAAGCCAGCGCATGTCCAGGCCCATCTGAAGTTTGCCAATGACCATCTGGATGATCCAGAGGAGGAATGGGAGAAGGTCATGTGGTCTGATGAGACCTTTTTGATCTAAACTCCACTCGCTGTGTTTGGAGGAAGAAGAAGGATGAGTGCAACCCCAAGAACACCATCCCAACCGTGAAGCATGGAGGTGGAAACATAATTATTTGGGGATACTTTTCTGCAAAGGGGACAGGACGACTGCACCGTATTGAGGGGATGATGGATGGGGCCATGTATCGTGAGATCTTGGCCAACAACCTCCTTCCCTCAGTAAGAGCATTGAAGATGGGTCGTGGCTGGGTCTTCCAGCATGACAACAACCCGAAACACACAGCCAGGGCAACTAAGGAGTGGCTCCATAAGAAGCATCTCAAGATCCTGGGGTGTCCTAGCCAGTTTCCAGACCTGAACCCAATAGAACATCTTTGGAGGGAGCTGAAAGTCCGTATTGCCCAGCGACAGCCCCGAAACCTGAAGGATCTGGAGAAGGTCTGCATGGAGGAGTGGGCCAAAATCCCTGCTGCAGTGTGTGCCTGTAATTGCAAACAAAGGTTTCTGTACCAAATATTAAGTTCTGCTTTTCTGATGTATCAAATACTTATCTCATGCAATAAAATGCAAATTAATTACTTAAAAATCATACAATGTGATTTTCTGGATTTTTGTTTTAGATTCCGTCTCTCACAGTTGAAGTGTACCTATGATAAAAATTACAGACCTCTACATGCTTTGTAAGTAGGAAACACTGCCGATTTTGCAGGTTATCAAATACTTGTTCTCCCCACTGTATATACATACATATACATATATAGACATAGATCTTTTTTTTTTTTTAATATACCTTCATTATTCCCCGCAAACCCTACCACCCTTCCACCAATTGGAGTAAACTAATAAACAATAAGACTTAGGCTTCTACCTTCAGTATATACATCTTATACACATTTTACAGTCACAATCTATTTTACAATAATTATATTTTGTTTGTTTTTAGTCCTTCCTCTATTTCTGATGTCCATCCAGTTTGATTTCTATTTGTAACTGTGCTATTTCAGAAAATTTCTGAACCTATACACATTTTACAGACCCCGTATGTTTTACATTGGTTATCTTATTAGTCCCACCCTTCAGCTCCATTCAACCCCTCCCATCTAACTCTCAACACCATCCATTTTGGATTTCTATTTGCCATATATTTTTCAACTGATGCAAATGTTGCAATTCTTCAGCCATTCCTGGACCTGTGACCAAAAACGAGCTACATATGGACAATACCAAAATAAATAATCTAATGACTCTGCCTCCTCACAGCAAAATCTGCAGAGCTGGGAAGATTGTATCCCCCCATATATATAACATTCTATTGGTTGCAAGAATTTTGTATAGTAATTTAAATTGAAAAATTTGAAGTTTTGAATCCAGCGTTGTTTTGCGTATCAATTCATTAACCATGTGCCATGGAATGGGTACATGGAAAATCTCTTCCCAATTTATATGGCACAGCTGTCAGTTTTTTGGTCCTTAAATGAAATTGGTATATTTTATTTATTTATTACACTTTTCTTTAATCATTTATGTTCTTTAATACAGGGCTGACATACAAGTTCTTACTTTTTCCCCCTTCTACTTGCCTCTCATTTTTGTGGTAATGCTGCAATTAGTTGGTTGTAATTTTGGGTAGAGCAGACATTTCCATATTTCTCTGTTAGCTGCATGTGTGACATAACTCCACCAGTCTTATTTATGATATCATTCACAAAAAAATACATTTTTTAAACATTTATTCGAAAAATACATTACATAAATAAATTATGAATTCGTATATTTGAGTTTAACCACAATATTTGTTGTATTATTTGTTCTGGCGTTTCAGGTGGATTAAACTGAAATTGCAACCAACTTCCTAGGGCTTGTTTAAAAAAAAAAAAAATATTGTGGAGATTATTTCCTTTCCAAACAACCAAAAGTGAGCAGGTGTAACCTGAATAAAAGGGAAAAAGGTCATTCTTGAACATAGGATGAGACATTCCTACCAATATACTAGAGAACCAGTTTGGATTTAAATATAACCTTAGTACAACTTAATCATTTCTGCCCTCCAAATTCATATTTGTTATATCCAATATATATCGGCTTGTCATTCCAAATAAAATTGAATATTTTTTGTTCATATAATTTAAAAAGCAGGTCACTAGGTGTAGGCAAAACCATAAGCAAATAGGTCAACTGAAGAGTTAATCAGGGTGATTTTTCCACAAAGACAGGTATTTTCCTTTCCATGGTAGCAAGATCTTATCTATTTTTGCTAACTTTCCATAAAAATTTATTGGAGTGAGATCATTTCTTTCTTTTGGGATTTGTATAACGAGTATGTCCACATCTCCGTCAGACGATTTAATTGGTAAACTACACGGTAATGTAAAATTAGCATTTTTTCATGCAGAGAGGAAAAAGTATCTAGATCCTCTGAGTCCATGGAGAGATTCTAATTGTGGTTTTAAAAGAAAACATTAATATTCAGCATACAATAGCACCTTCGTTTTTAAGCCACGGATTTCTAACCCCTTAATATTATTGTTTGATCTAATTTAACAGCTAACATTTCGAAGGCAATAATATGCCGATAGTGGACAACCTTGTTTTACTCTAGATAGTTTAAAACTTTCTGAGATGTAGCCATTATTTATTATTTTACACCTAGGGTTACTAGACATAACTTTAATACATTTTATAAGAGATTTCCCAAAATTGAAATATATTCTAGGCATTTATATATAAACTCCAGTCATACTTTATCAAAAGCCTTTTCAAAATCAGCTATGAAAACCAGGCCTGGTGTCTCCAATATTTCATAGTATTCTATTGTTTCCAGTACTTGTCTTATATTATCTCCAATGTATCGTCCATGTAAAAAACCTGTCTGATTAGGATGAATAATATCTGACAATACTTTTTAAATTCAATGCACAGAGCATTTTGCTAGGATTTTTGCATCACAACACTGAAGTGTAAGAGGTCTCAAATTTTTTAAATGAACTGGATCTTTATATATACAACTTGGGTCCTGTTCCAGTAATAATGATATCAGATCTTCTTGTTGCGTGTCTGATAATCTACCATTTATATAGGACTGGTTAAAACATGCTAATAATGGTCCTCTGAGTATATCAAAAAATGTTTTGTATACTTCCACTGGTATGCCATCCAGCCCTGGAGTTTTCCCAGCCTTAATACTTCTACAGGTATACCATCCAGCCCTGGAGTTTTCCCAGCCTTAAAGGCTTTAATTGCGTCAAGAAGTTCCTCCTCTGTAATTTGGCCTTCACATGAGTCTTTCTGTACAGATGTTAATTTTACATTATTATTAGGAAAAAATCCATACAATTAGTTTCAGTTAGTGGAGATGGAAGAGACTGAAACGAAAACATTCTTAATGTACTTTACTTCCTCTTTCAAAATATCATTTGGTGAATCATGCGTGATTCCATCATTTGTAACAAGTTTCAACACATTGCTTTTGTAGCATTTCTATATTCAAACAGAATTTGGCATGTTATGTTAGCTAATCCAAGTGTATCATTGTAAAAGGCTAATTGATCATTGCAATTATTTTAGCACAGATAAACGTTTATGCTGATTAAAGAAGCAATAAAACTGGCCTTCTTCAGACTAGTTGAGTATCTGGAGCATCAGCATTTGTGGGTGCCGATTACAGGCTCAAAATGGCCATAAAAAAAAAACTTTCTTCTGAAACTCGTCAGCCTATTCTTGTTCTGAGAAATGAAGGCTATTCCATGTGAGAAATTTCCAAGAAATTGAAGATCCCGTACAACGCTGTGTACCACTCCCTTCACAGGACAGTACAAATTGGCTCTAACCAGAATAGAAAGAGGAGTGTGAGGCCCCGGTGCACAACTGAGCAAGAGGACAAGTACATTAGTGTCTAGTTTGAGAAACAGACGACTCACAAGTCCTCAACTGGCAGCCGCCAGTTGAGGACTGTCCAGGTGGCTGGTCTCAGATGACCCCACAGGTGAAGAAACCGGATGTGGAGGTCCTGGGTTGGCGCGGTTTCATGTGATCTGCGGTTGAGAGGCCGGTTGGACGTACTGCCACATTCTCTAAAACAACATTGGAGGCAGCTTATGGTAGAGAAGTTAACATTCAAATCTCTGACAACAGCTCTGTTGTTCATTCCTGTAGTCAGCATGCCAATTGCATGCTCCCTCAAAACTTGAGACATCTGTGGCATTGTGTTGTGTGACAAAAGTGCACATTTTAGAGTGGCCATTTATTGTCCCCAGCACAAGGTGCACCTGTGTAATTATCATGCTGTTTAATCGGCTTCTTTATATGCCACACCTGTCAGGTGGATGGATTATCTTGGCAATGGAGAAATTCTCACCAACAGGCATGTAAACAAATTTTTGCACCATATTTCAGAGAAATATGCTTTTTGTGTGCATGGAACCTTTCTGGGATCTTCTATTTCAGCTCATGAAACATGGGAACAACACTTTATATGTTGCATTTATATTTAATGTTCAGTATAATTACTAACACAAACCCACCCACGATCGAATGTCCACTTAAATGGTAATGTCTATTCAATTATGTATATTTCTAGCTACAACCTATCAATATGTTTCCTATGGAGGACTGACAGTATGATATAAAACAGATATTCCTATTCAAGTCAACTTAATCATTCCATGACATTTCAGAAAGCCATGACACCCACCATTTCAGTTTGTTCAGAATTTTTTTCTGTAGTTAAATCTGCTGTCTATTTTTTTTAACAGGGGAAGAAACCCATCAACAGATTCACAGGGAATACATGACATAGTGGGGTTTGTGAATGGCTGTTGTTTTCCCCCCGGGATTCCTCATGTCTTACTCATTGGTCGGAACAAGTTGGCCCAAATCGGATGTTGGGTACTATATTTATTGAATATTTTGTGAATCCTATAAATAAAGAAATGGCCAATTTAGGTGCAATCAATTAGCTTAATTTCTCAGAGATCAAATTATATTTTAACAAAATATTTTCAGGAAAGCTAGTTGTATATGTTACTAACAACAGAAACTATTTCAGAATAAGTGGACGTCCAACCATCTTTGTGGTACTATTTGAATGTTGAAAATTGTATTCCCATTTTAGTACATTTATCAACCAAAGCATGACATCCACCCTGTATTCAAGAGCATGCTCTGTCTGAACCGATGGCGGGCATAACACAAAACCTTATATCAGGGATGGGCAACTTTAAAACTAATTTCATGCAATTCTACACATTGCCAGAGGGTGGAGGCAAATGTTTGCAGTTAACGGATGATCAATGGGCCCCTCCCCGGTGGGTAATTCGACCATGCTTTACTACAAGTTTAGATAGCTGGCCGCGGGGCCTACAAAAGGGGGTCGCCAGTTGCCAATTCCTGCCTTAGATGATGTAAAATAGAGTCTAAGCTACAACATATGTGAATATGAAAAAAACTAGATCATTGACATTAAATGGTAAAAAATACTATTTTTATGCAAAACCTTTTTTTCCAGATTATATTTTTTTTAAATGACAACCCTGTTTGTCAGCTTTTAAATAAAATCAATCTCAACTGGTTTTATTTTCCAGTGATGAAGATGTGGCTGTCTCATGGTATGGTGGGGTATGCAAAATGGTCAACTTTGAGCACCCAAAATGTCACTTTCTGAAAGTTGTACAATTATACATCAAATTCTACCCCAAGTTGTTGATCCTTCACAATACATGAATCTAATTACTAGGGATGCGCGATATAATTAGTGAACATATCGGAATCAGACGATATTAGCTAAAAATGCCAACATCGGTATTGGCCAATGTCTAGTTTAACGCCCGTTGTGCAAAACCGATGTCACAGCTGACATGCATACCTATATAACGAAGGTACATGATGTAATCATGGAGGTGTGTTGGGTCATTGTCCTGTTGAAAAACAAGTGATAGTCCCCACTAAGCGCAAACCAGATGGGATGGCGCATCGCTGCAGAATGCTGGTTAAGTGTGCCTTGAATAATAAATAAATCACAGACAGTGTCACCAACAAAGCACACCATCACATCTCCTCTATGCTTTACGGTGGGAACCACACATGCGGAGATCATCTGTTCACCTACTCTGCGTCTCACAAAGACACAGTGGTTGGAACAAAAAATCTCAAATTTGGACTCATCAGACCAAAGGATAGATTTCCACCGGTCTAATGTCCATTCGACCATGAAGGCCTGATTCACTCAGTCTCCTCTGAACAGTTGATGTTGAGATGTGTCTGTTACTTGAACTCTGAAGCATTTATTTGGGCTGCGATTTCTGAGGCTGGTAACTTTAATGAACTTATCCTCTACAGCAGAGGTAACTCTGGGTCTTCCTTTCCTTTGGCAGTTTCATCATAGCACTTGATGGTTTTTGAGAGATGTCGTAAATTCTTGAGGATCTCCTCATGGACACACAGTATAGAGAGAGTACATTTTCATAGAGAACAAAGGAATTTCTTCCACCTCACAGAACTTGAGGTACGAACAAATTTCATGTTCCAGAGAAAGTATAAAAGATCGGTGAAGAATCCAGCTACAAACTGGTCCGTTTGTTACAACTTGGGGAAGATCATGGGAGACGGTGTGGCCACATTACCATGACGCTGTTTATATAATAGCCTCAGATATGAGGTTTACATCTAATTGTGGTATAAGATGAATGAGTGAGTATGATACTGTTTACACAATTTTACAATGTGATTTTGGACTGTTTAATGAAGGAAAACTCAAAAAGGAAATTGTAGTTAACTAAATCAGAGGACCGCCCCTGAGCCCAGTTAGGGTCAGGCGTCCTGGGACAGCCCCTTTCTGCAATTCTGAATAAGACCCAACTTTGAGAAATTATCACCAGACCATGTTTTTCTCCATTAGGAGGGGAGAAAGGTTGTAGACAATTGCTGAATCTTTTAACCATACCACGTGGTTAAACTCTTAGACCATCGATACCGAAAGAATAAGAACAAGTCTTTGATATAAATTACTAGTCTGCAGCTAGGAATTTGGTATCATTGAACGCGAAGAACAACAACCGCCAAAACATCCATTCTATAACAAATGAATGAATGTCACTCTGAACTATCCCTTCTAACCAAGACAGAGAGAGAGAGAGAGAGAGGACGAAACTCTCCAACAGAAACAAACTTTTCACCAGCGATCAAGAAGACACACTGAGCGTAAATATATATTGATTGCAATTGTTTCCGAATGAGTGAGCATTCATGTGCAAAGGATTAGCATTTCAATTGTTATAATTATCACTCTGTAGTGACTTCTTAGTTGACCCCCACTTCCCCTTTTGTCTAACAAGCCACCATGCCGGTTTTAATGTGATATTTCAGTTTTGTGCAAAAATCTGCTTTTGCTTTTGCATTTTGGGGTATTGTGTGTAGATTGATAGGGGGGGAAAACAAGTTAATCAATTTTAGAAAAGACTGTAAAGTAACAAAATGTGGAAAAAGTCAAGGGGTTTGAATACTTTCCGAATGCAATGTTTATCTAAAAATAAGATTGACATAGGGTTAGTTTATATTACTTGGAGTCCAAGTAAAAATAGTGAGAGTGCTGAACAATATGGGCAGAGACCGTTTTAAGTAGAAACCATAACAGGCCTTGCAAACAAACTTCCAGAAAGCATGACAAACACATACACACAAAAGCCCAAAACACACAATACAATACAAAGTCACTGGGAAGTTCCCTCTTAAAGAGAAAGTGAGTTCAAACAGGATGTGCAACTAACCCCAGTACCATTGACGTGGATAGTAAAATCACCTTGAAATATGCAAAAAAATATATATATAAAAAAATATTTAAAAAAGTTCCCCCTTGTAGTTTTCTAAAATAAAACCCCCATACTTGTTCATACTTCCAGTAATGACTTCAGTAGACAGAATAAAATTGCTTAGGGCAAGAAGGAAGAAACAGGAAAACTGACAAAAGTGAAGAAAGAGAGTTTGTATTAGGCCATTTCCATGTAAAAGGACCCATGAGCACCAATGTGATGTTCATAGGAGCATATCCAATTGGGTGTCAAATAAAAGCTAAGAGTCTATATTTCAGAGAAATTTCAGCATAGATACATTTTTCAACCATCTTGCATTGTAAAAATTAGGAATAAGCTAAGGCTTTGATTTCTGGCTTTGATTTCTGCTCTAATTATATTGGTAATCATTAAGGCACCTCTCTGGGGTTTGTGATATATGGCCAATACACCAAGGATAATTGCTGTTTCCAGGCACTCTGCATTGCATCGTGCATAAGAACAGCCCTTAGCTGTGGTATATTGACCATATACCACACCCCCTCAGGCCTTATTGCTTAATTATGGTGTGGAATTCCCATTGTTAGAGTCTATCCTGCCTATGATATACTAAATATACACATGACCTATGGATATATACAAAGAAATGTCAATAGAAAACAGTTAACTAGTCGAACGCTATAACCACCTGCCTCTCATTGCACTCCTGCCTCTCATTGCACTCCACGAGGAGCCTGCTTGTTATGCGAATGCAGTAGAAGTCAAGGTAAGTTGCTAACTTGCATTAAACTTATCTTATAAAAAATTATCAATCAATCATAAATCACTAGTTATAACTACACATGGTTGATGATATTACTAGTTTATCTAGCGTGTCCTGCTTTGCATATAATCGATGCAACGCTGGGGGAAGATTTAACAAAAGCGCATTTGCAAAAAAAGCACAATTGTTGGACGACTGTACCTAACCATAAACACTAATGCCTTTCTTAAAATCAATACACAGAAGTATATATTTTTAAACCTGCATATTTAGCTAAAATAAATCCAGGTTAGCAGGCAGTATTAACCAGGTGAAATTGTGTCACTTCTCTTGCGTTCATTGCACGCAGAGTCAGGGTATATGCAACAGTTTGGGCAGCCTGGCTCATTGCGAACTAATTTGCCAGAATTTTACGTAATTTTTTACATTTATTTTATTTCACCTTTATTTAACCAGGTAGGCTAGTTGAGAACAAGTTCTCATTTGCAACTGCGACCTGGCCAAGATAAAGCATAGCAGTGTGAACAGACAACACAGAGTTACAAATGGAGTAAACAATTAACAAGTCAATAACACAGTAGAAAAAAAAGAGAGCCTATATACATTGTGTGCAAAAGGCATGAGGAGGTAGGCGAATAATTCCAATTTTGCAGATTAACACTGGAGTGATAAATGATCAGATGGTCATGTACAGGTAGAGATATTGGTGTGCAAAAGAGCAGAAAAGTAAATAAATAAAAACAGTATGGGGATGAGGTAGGTAAAATTGGGTGGGCTATTTACCGATAGACTATGTACAGCTGCAGCGATCGGTTAGCTGCTCAGATAGCAGATGTTTGAAATTGGTGAGGGAGATAAAAGTCTCCAACTTCAGCGATTTTTGTTTGTTTATGACTTCAAGCCTATTAGCCTAATGGCTGGTGTAACCGATGTGAAATGGCTAGCTAGTTAGCGGGGTACGCGCTAATAGTGTTTCAAACGTCACTCGCTCTGAGACTTGGAGTAGTTTTTCCCCTTGCTCTGCAAAGGCCGTGGCTTTTGTGGAGTGATGGGTAACGCTGCTTCGAGTGTGGCTGTTGTCGTTGTGTTCCTGGTTCGAGCCCAGGTAGGGGCGAGGAGAGGGACGGAAGCTATACTGTTACACTGGCAATACTAAAGTGCCTATAAGAACATCCAATAGTCAAAGGTATATGAAATACAAATGGTATAGAGAGAAATAGTCCTATAAATACTATATTAACTACAACCTAAAACCTCTTACCTGGGAATATTGAAGTCTCATGTTAATAGGAACCATCAACTTTCATATGTTCTCATGTTCTGAGCAAGGAACTCAAACGTTAGCTTTTTTACATGGCACATATTTCACTTTTACTTCTCCAACACTTTGTTTTTGCATTATTTAAACCAAATTGAACATGTTTCATTATTTATTTGAGGCTAAATTGATTTTGATTGATGTATTATATTAAGTTAAAATAAGTGTTCATTCAGTATTGTTGTAATTGTCCCTATTACAAATACATGATTTAAAAAGAAAAAAAATGTAATCGCCCGATTGATCGGTAACGGCTTTTTTTGGTCCTCCAATAATCGGTATTGAAAAATCATAATCGGTCAACCTCTAGTTAGGATATGGCCACGTCACAGCCATGATAAAAATGTCATAGCACATGGCCTCATTTATTATTAAGTACAGTACAGCACAGCACAGTAAAATAATATCAGCGTATTATTCAGTACAGTACTGTAGAGATCAGTCAGTAAAGAAAAGTAGAGTATAGTTCAGTACACAGTAAAGCACACTAGAGTTGCGTACACTATAATTACTGTATTGTACTGTAATCTACATTATTGTATATATTCCACTGTACTGTTCTGTACGGTACTCTACTGGGCTGTACTTTGATGTCCAAAGTTGTGAAACATAGATGTCATGATTTGTTCAGATTTGGTCTGGACCAACCAAATTTGGTCTTATTTAGGGGCAGAGCTCATTAATTAAATGTGTTTTTGTAAAATGTTCAGTGTAAATTGTTCAAAGTAGTCATTGTGCAGAGAGTTGTATGGTTGGTTCAACTTTGAAACCAATGGTTTTTGCATATATTTTAAGTGAAACATTTCAGTCTCAGCGCAATTCCGTTACTGTGGAATTGCCCATTACTATTACTTATTTCATAGTCAGAGAAAGATTTTCCCATCTGGAAAGCCACTTAGACGCCCCCCACTGCAGCCATGTGCTAGGCCTATCTACTCATATATATAAACACATACATTTACAGTGGGTTACTGGAAGAGCTCTAAGCTATGAGCATTTATAATGTTACCCATTAGAAAGTCCTGACTGAGGGTTACACTCTTGCTTTCACTCACACACCAGAGCTCACATAGGCCTACACACAGGTGGTCCAGACAAAGTCTTATCTGATGATGACAAAATGTGTGTGGGTACAGTAAGAGGGGGGATTACTCACGCCATGGCCACGTTGCTGCCGTCGATGATGATGTGGCGGAGGTCAGGGTGTCCAGGCTCGTTCTGTAGGGTCAGGGTGTAGGGGGTTCTTAGGGACTCATGGAAGCGGGTCGTGGCAGTCAGGGGTGGTGGAGGGGGCTCTGTGCGGGGTGGAGGGACCCTGGCTGACAGGGTCTGGTAGGAGCAGCCTGGCCTTGTACCTGCTGGCTGGGTCGGACACTGTGGTGTGCTCCGCAGTGCCGTCACACTCTCCACATGTACCGGCCCCATGGTCTGAGCCCCTCCCCGGGAAAAGTAGTCCATCCTGGACCCCGATGGAGGATCCAGCTGCTCTGCCGTCCTGGCCTTAACGCCAGTCATAGTGTCGGAACTGTCCTCGTCATCATCAATGGTGATGATATTGTAAGCAGCCCCCTGACCAGTGCTGCTCCTCTTTAGTGTCACTGTCTGCAGCATGCTGCTACACTGTCCTCTCTGTCCCACAGCATTGCTGCTGAGTGGCTTAATGTTCTCCTTGGACTTTACATCCAGGGCTCTCTTTGGTATTCTATCTGGCCCTCTGTCCTTATCCCTGGAGAAAGTAGTGGAGGAGGAAGATGAAGACTCAGGGTTGTGGGTTGAGGACGCCCCACCTCGCTGCCCCTCTGTTCTCTGGCTCTCCTCCACAATGCGCTCCAGCAGCAGGAAGGTGTCCTCTGTCTGGCCCGTCTCCCTCACCACCCTCTCCACCACCTCCTGCTGGTAGCCCATGGTCCTGAAGAAGTTCACCAGGCACCGCAGGTTGGTCTCAGGGGCCACAGCTTCCCGGTCATCCGCACTATCAGTGGAGTCCAGCACCATAAGCCCCATGTTGGCCTTGGAGGGAGTCTTAGCTCGGCTGTCACTGGTTACAGTGTGGCGCTCTTTCTCAATCGACTCACCCCTCCTCTCTAGGGAGAACTGCCTCTTGGTGTCCCTCAGCTCGCTCTCTGACGACCGCCGCTTGTGGGAGGGTCGGATGCCATTCAGCAACCCCGCTTCGGCCCCGGCTGGAGCCCCAGCCAAGTTCTCCTCAAAGCTGGTGTCCACGATGCGGTTGGAGAGGTCAGTGACAGGGGTGCTGCTTTGGGAGCGATCCTGGTCCACGTCTATAACCCCACCAGGCTGAGTGGGGCTCTGGGCAAGACCTAGCAGCTCCTCCTTCAGGGCACTGGGTAGCAAGAGCAGCTCCATGGCGTACTTATCGTCTCGCTCCTCCACAAACGTCTTGAAGGTGCGTTTGACGGTCTGCTCCCTGTCTCCGGGCAGGCTCCGCTTCTCTTGGAAGAGAGCAACAAACTGCTGCACACGGCTCTGTGCCATGACGACAGACTCAACGCAGCCCAGCAGGCGCAATCGCCCTGGCTCCAGCACCACAACCTCAGCACTAGTGTCCCGCAGCAGCCTATCCAGGAACAAACCCCGGGCACCGGCAAAGATGCAGTGGATGTCCACAGGGTAGCGCTCCACCTGCTGCAGCTCTGGGTCACAGAGACCTTTCAGGTACTCCTGCAACAACACAGAGTCAACACCAGTTAGAGAAGTAGCCAACAACATAAAATTATTTGTCCAACATCAACTTACACAGGTGTAGGCAACACACCTAGTTCATAAAGTACCATGGATGGGGATCTAGACTACATCAGTGTCAGTGTCTCCTGACCCCTCCTGTCTCAGCCTCCAGTATTTATGCTGCAGTAGTTTGTGTCGGGGGGCTAGGGTCAGTTTGTATTATCTGTAGTACTTCTCCTGTCCTATCCGGTGTCCTGTGTGAATTTAAGTATGCTCTCTCTTATTCGCTCTTTCTCTCTCTCGGAGGAGGACCTGAGCTCTAGGACCATGCCTCAGGACTACCTGACATGATGACTCCTTGCTGTCCCCAGTCCACCTGGCTATGCTGCTGCTCCAGTTTCAACTGTTCTGCCTGTGATTATTATTATTTGACCATGCTGGTCATTTATGAACATTTGAACATCTTGGCCATGTTCTGTTATAATCTCCACCCGGCACAGCCAGAAGAGGACTGGCCACCCCACATAGCCTGGTTCCTCTCTAGGTTTCTTCCTAGGTTTTGGCCTTTCTAGGAGGTTTTTCCTAGCCACCGTGCTTCTACACCTGCATTGCTTGCTGTTTGGGGTTTTAGGCTGGATTTCTGTACAGCACTTTGAAATATCAGCTGATGTACAAAGGGCTATATAAATTAAATTGATTTGATTACATTTCACATGAGAAGGTCCATGTTCAAAGCTTTTTGAAACGGATAATAGGATGCTCAGGGATACCCCCTCTCCGCCTGCCCAAGAAAACGTCACTCATCATCTTCAATGACAACTCGGTCATCATCACATTGACTGTAAATTGGTAAGATTGAAAAGTGGAAGATGGGAAGTTGTAAGAAATCAACTGAAACCCAACGAGGAAATCTCAACAGTTTCCTGAAATATTTGATGAATCAGCCTCAAGTTTGAGATGCCCTGGCTGTCACAATACATACGTGTGTCTCCTCTCCATAGAGTGCACATGGTTTCCTGATGACTATGTACACCAGGGAGAAAAATGACGTGGCAAGGCATAAATAGGTTGGGGCTTCCGTTTTCTGTGTTCTCAATCGGGTTGAAGGGGATTCCAAGTTTACTGGCACCAATAGTAATATAATATTACCCAATCCGGTGACCTGTACATTGAACTTCATCTGCCCATTGCACAATGTTGGCAAAGGGAAACTCAAGATACTGAAGTGTAAAATATGTTATGACTGCTGTTTTTAGAGCTGTAGAATAAACGGGAAATCAGTACTGAACTTGAACACAAAAGTGTCATTGACACCCATCATGCAGTCGGGATCTTATGTAATGATGTATGTAATGATGTTGTAAACCTGGCACCCAGATGGACTAGTTTTATAATATGTACTAATATAATCTGTACAGTTAGCTAGAAAGAGGATTACACAAAGCCTTTATATTATGAAACTCAAACAACTTTTCATATCAGCATTTTTACATTGGTCATATCATACCTATTCCAATCAGGTACCTCTTATTTTACTACCACCACATAACATTTAAGGATGGACCTTTGCTCTACCAACGAAATGTCTTTGCTATTGAACTGCATAACTGACTAAAATAAATAAACACTTGAAGAACGGGCCTTTCATTAATCACAGTCAATGTTTACCTTTGCCTTCGACACGTCGTCTCTCTTTCCCTTGAGTTTAAGCCATATCTGCCTTGATGCTGTACTACAGTGGGCTCCAGTATGGTCCAAAAGGCCGATAATTGTGAAAGCTACCTGGAAAACCTGTTCTACTTTGCGTTTAGCGCAATTCAGTTCTTCTTGCTTGTTTTCAAGGACCGCAAATTCGTCCACTGTCAGGACCTCTTGCTGTTGTTTGCTCGCTACTGGTGATAGCCTGTTTTCAGGTGGTTCCGAACAGGTTACCTCGGTGACTCGCTTCATATCAAGGAGGGGCCGCGTTGTTGACATTCTGTTCATGAATATCTGTGCCTGTTGACAACGGAGAGTTTTAATATTTTAACCATTCGGTGTCATGTCGATCTTTACCCTCATTCCTGGTTTCCTGTGATCTATATTCCTCTTCCCTGCGGTGATATATTACCTAGAGTAATCCTATTTTAAAACAACTTTTTACACGACAATCCCAACGCATCCGGAAAGTCCCAATGATGATGTCATCAAAAGAAGACAATGTGTACTACGGAACGTACGGAAATGAAGATGGCGGAGGCGGATGTTTTGTTTGAAACTGATGGCGGGTCGAGTGGAGTAGACTGTTAAGAGTGAAAAGGAATGGACTGCAGTGGCGAACAAAAGGGGAAATAAGAGAAGTGGTTTTGGAATATGTAAAGCCAAGCCTTGCTCTGACTCTTTCTTTAGTTGGAGCGAGGGTGGCGTTATCTGGATAAGGTTGCGTCAGTGAGGATAACAAGAAGTGGACTTATTTAGTTTTTTTGTATCCGAGGAGCAGAAGGTGCTAGCCCTTGATCATGACTCAGTTCCATTACACATAACATTAATTGGAATTAAGGCATATTCTGTACTGGGGAGTTTTGCTAAGAGCCCCGGACGCTCAGTCTGAACAAACATGCATCGGTTTAGGAAGCATGAGGAGCTGCTTTTCTGTCATATCAGCGAGAAATAATAATTCCAAAATGTTGAATTGAAACACACCTTTTTATAGTAATGTTCCAACACGCCATATCTCCAGGTTACATCACTTTTTGCAGAAGACCGGCTGAAGACAAATCACATTTAATTGGTTGGTACAATAATTTTGCAGATGTTATTATGGGCGGAGCCGAAATGCTTACGGTCCTAACTCCAACAGAGCAACAAGACAATACATGCAAATCCCCAAAATAAAAATTAATGAATTAAGAAATATTAGAATGAACAATGTCAGAATATGAAATATAAATATACACTACATGACCAAAGGTATGTGGACATCTGCTTGTCGAACATCTCATTCCAAAATCATGGGCATTAATATGGAGTAGGTCCCCCACTTTGCTGCTATAACAGCCTCCACTCTTCTGGGAAGACTTTCCACTAGATGTTGGAATATTGTTGCAGGGATTTGCTTCCATTCAGCCACAAGTGCATTAATCAATCAGAATTTGGGTTTAATACTTTTTATGGAAAAGTTTGATCTTACTGATGTATGGAGAGAGAGGTTTCCGGCCGAAAGATCATTCACTTGGAGTAACAAAACAGGCTCCAGACAATCCAGAATAGATTTTTGGCTTATATCCAAATGTATTGATAGTGAGTGTGTTACTACAAATATTTGTACTACTCCCCTCACAGACCATAGGGCCATTTACATTGATATCAAAATATTTGGCCATGATACTAACCTTGGTTGAGCATCCTACTGGAAGCTAAATAGCTCATTATTAAATAATGATATAGTTAAGTTTGAGGTTAAAGATCTGCTTTCACACTTTTGGGAAAGGGCTTGTGAAGAAAAATCTTATTGCAAGAACTGGGAGCTCTTTAAATTTGAGGTGTCCAAATACTTTAGAAAATATGGTAGTAATCTTGCTAAGACCAGAAGAGCTGAGGAGGAAAAGGTGATCCTTAAGATAACTTCCTTTTCTCAGAGGTCCCCAGCCGGCCTCTCCGGGGAGGAGAAGATGGCACTAATTGAGTTACAAAATAAACTGGATAATATATATAGATTAAAAGCAGAAGAAGCCTTTATTAGATATAGGAAAAATTTATTGAGGAGGGAGAACAGATTTCACCCTATTTCTTTAGACTTGAGAAATTTCACTCTAAAAATAACACTATCCATAAGTTAAACATTGATGGTGTTATTACAGATGACCAAAAATTAATCGCTAAATACTGTAGCAATTTTTTCAGGAAATTGTATAGCTCTACTGTAACGGATCTCGTCCTCCTCTTCTGAGGAGGAGTAGCGAGAAGGATCGGAGGACCAATGCGTAGCGTGGTAAGTGTCCATAATGTTAAATCAAACACAACAGAACACCGGAACAAAACAATAAACGTGAATAAACAAAACAGTCCCGTGTGGTAACAAACACTGATACGGAAGACAAACACCCACAACTCAAAAGTGAAACCAGGCTACCTAAGTATGATTCTCAATCAGGGACAACGATTGACAGCTGCCTCTGATTGAGAACCATACTAGGCCGAACACAGAAATCCCAAATTATAGAAAAACGAACATAGACAACCCACCCAACTCAGGCCCTGACCATACTAAAACAAAGACATAACAAAGGAACGAAGGTCAGACAGAACATGACATCTACTTACTGTCAGAATAGAATTACAATAGAATTTGACAAATTATTTTCTGAACAAGTAGCTCCCTTCCTATTTGAAGTCTTTTTATAGAGTAATAAAACACTGTTCTCCCCCCTACAATGAGTCAGGGGTAATTAACACTGATACCTAAGCCTAAAAAAAAGTGCTGCTCATCGATAACTGGCGTCCAATTTGTCTTCTTAATAATGTCTATAAGATATTAGCCTTACTACTTGCAAAAATAATTAAAGAAGTCCTGGATGCAATCATTGACAGTCTGGCTTTATGAGGAACAGACATATTTCTAACAATGTCAGACTAGTATTAGACATACTTGACTACTCAGACCTAATAACCGAGGATAGCTTCATATTATTTTTTAGATTTTTATAAAGCATTTGACACAGTAGAGCATCAGTTTCTTTTCCACTCCCTTGAGAGACTTGGCTTTGGGGATTTTTTCTGTAAGGCTATTAAGACTCTCTATACAAATGGTAACAGCTCTATCAAATTGAAATATGGCACCTCACCTAGATTTGAGATAAAGAGAGGAATTAGGCAAGGTTGTCCTATCTCTCGTACCTGTTTTTATTAATCACCCAACTCCTTACAAATTCTTTAAATAATAGTCCTGTACAAGGTATTTCCATAGCTGGTAAAGAAAGTATTATAAGGCAGCTGGCTGACGATACTAGACTTTTTCTGAAAGATGCTAACCAAATTCCCATATCGATCAATGTGATACAATCCTTTTCCCAAGAGTCTGGTCTATATCTTAACATTAATACATGTGAACTCATGGCTGTCAAACATTGTGTGACCCCTTCATATTATGTTATTCCAGTAAAAGAAGAACTTACATATTTAGGTATAACCATTACAAAGGATCAGAAGTCTAGACACTTACTACATTTGAACCCTCTTATTAAAAAAACCCAGAAGAAGTTAAATCAATGGCTACAGAGGGACTTATCTTTAAAAGGAAGAGTCCTAATAACCAAGGCTGAAGGTTTCTCTAGACTAACATATGGAGCTCTATCTTTATATCTTGACAGTAAAATAAGCAAGGAGATAGACCAGATGCTTTTCAACTTTCTGTGGAGAAACCGTACCCATTATACTGTATTAGAAAAACTGTTGTAATGAAAACTTATGAGAATGGTGGACTGAATTTTCTGGACTTTACTACCTGAAATAATACTTTTAAGATCAATTGGATAAGTCAATTTCTAAGAAGACCCACTTCTATGTGGAATTTTATTCCTCATCATGACTTCTCTACTTTGGTGGCCTTAACTTCATGTTGGTTTGCAATTATAGTATTGGAAAAGTTCCAGTGAAACTTTCTGCTTTTCATCAGCAGGTTTTCTTGTCATGGTCCTTAATTTATAAGCATAATTTTTATCCACAAAGATATTATATATGGAATTATCGGGATATATTGTGTAAAAATACTTCTTTGTTTTTAGAATATTGGGTCTGAAATAATATCATATCGGTGAGCCAACTGGTGAATGCAGAGGGTCTTTTACTCAGTTATAACGAATTCTTATCACTTTACAAGGTCCCTGTAACACCTAAAGACTTTGCAATTGTTTTAGATGCCATTCCCTCAGGTGTTGCTTTGTTATTCAGGAATGTATCAAGACCTGACCCTCAGAGCCTACCTTCTATTGACCCTGTTGACTCATCAGTAGGAAAGATTTGTTTCTCTTTTGGTCCATTCAACAACAGAGCGATACGATCCTTGTTTCAGCAGGATGTTGTATCTATACCTTATGCCATGCCTTATTGGAATGAATGTATTGATAATATCTGTTAGAAAAAAGTTTGGATGTTGCCACACACATACCTACTTGTTAACAAAATGAAGGAAGTTTCCATTAAAATTATTCATAAATATTATCCTGCCAACCACTATATGAAGAAGTTTAAGGAAAACATCAACTCAAATGGCTCCTTTTGTAATGACCACCCAGAAACAGTGTTGCACCTTTTTTGGAATTGTATTAATGTAAGAAAAATGTGGCAAGACATCAGTAGATTTATAATTGAACACATTTATGAAGATCTTATACTATTGTGGAGAGATGTACTGCTTGGATTCTTTACCTATGATAGAAATAAGCTGAAACATTTTTATGTAATTAATTTCATTATTCTTTTGGCCAAATTTCATATTCACAAATGTAAATTTACAAACAAAAAACACATTTTCTTACCTTACAAAAATAATTGAACTATTTTGAACTATATTTTAAGACAATTAAATACTCTACTAACAAAAAAGCTGTTAGAATTATAAGTGTATGTATGTCCCTTAAGGCCCTTGTCCATTGTATATTATTCATATACACTTGTATTCCCACATGTACTCCCTGTATTGATTTGTTGTTAATAAAAAAAAGAGAGAGAAAAAAGGAAAGGGCCCTCCCCTAACTGTTACCACAAAGTTGGAAGCACAGAATCATCTAGAATGTCATTGTTTGTTGTCGAGTTAAGATATCCCTTCACTAGAACTATGGAGCCTGAACTATGAAAAACAGCCCCAGACCATTATTCCTCATCCACCAAACTTTACAGTGTGCACTATGCATTGGGGCATTTGACAAATATACTTGTTGGAAAGGTGGCATCCTATGACGGTGCCACGTTGAAAGTTACTGAGCTTTTCAGTACGGCCATACTGCTAATGTTTGTCTATGGAGATCACATGGCTGTGTGCTCAATTTTATACATCTGTCAGCATCGGGTGCGGGTGAAATAGCAGAATCCACTAATTTGAATGGGTATTCACATACTTTTGTATATATAATGTATACAGTGCATTCGGAAAGTATTCAGACCCCTTGACTTTTTCCACATTTTGTTACGTTACAGCCTTATTTATAATGGATGAAATCTTTTTTTTCCCTCATCAATCTACACACAATACCCCATAATGACAAAGCAAAAACAGGTTTTTAGAAATGTTGGTAAATGTACAGTGCCTTGCGAAAGTATTCGGCCCCCTTGAACTTTGCGACCTTTTGCCACATTTCAGGCTTCAAACATAAAGCTGTAAAACTGTATTTTTTTGTGAAGAATCAACAACAAGTGGGACACAATCATGAAGTGGAATGACATTCATTGGAAATTTCAAACTTTTTTAACAAATCAAAAACTGAAAAATTGGGCGTGCAAAATTATTCAGCCCCCTTAAGTTAATACTTTGTAGCGCCATCTTTTGCTGCGATTACAGCTGTAAGTCGCTTGGGGTATGTCTCTATCAGTTTTGCACATCGAGAGACTGAAATTTTTTCCCATTCCTCCTTCCAAAACAGCTCGAGCTCAGTGAGGTTGGATGGAGAGCATTTGTGAACAGCAGTTTTCAGTTCTTTCCACAGATTCTCGATTGGATTCAGGTCTGGACTTTGACTTGGCCATTCTAACACCTGGATATGTTTATTTTTGAACCATTCCATTGTAGATTTTGCTTTATGTTTTGGATCATTGTCTTGTTGGAAGACAAATCTCCGTCCCAGTCTCAGGTCTTTTGCAGACTCCATCAGGTTTTCTTCCAGAATGGTCCTGTATTTGGCTCCATACATCTTCCCATAAATTTTAACCATCTTCCCTGTCCCTGCTGAAGAAAAGCAGGCCCAAACCATGATGCTGCCACCACCATGTTTGACAGTGGGGATGGTGTGTTCAGGGTGATGAGCTGTGTTGCTTTTACGCCAAACGTTATGTTTTGCATTGTTGCTAAAAAGTTCAATTTTGGTTTCATCTGACCAGAGCACCTTCTTCCACATGTTTGGTGTGTCTCCCAGGTGGCTTGTGGCAAACTTTAAACAACACTTTTTATGGATATCTTTAAGAAATGGCTTTCTTCTTGCCACTCTTCCATAAAAGGCCAGATTTGTGCAATATACGACTGATTGTTGTCCTATGGACAGAGTCTCCCACCTCAGCTGTAGATCTCTGCAGTTCATCCAGAGTTATCATGGGCCTCTTGGCTGCATCTCTGATCAGTCTTCTCCTTGTATGAGCTGAAAGTTTAGAGGGACGGCCAGGTCTTGGTAGATTTGCAGTGGTCTGATACTCCTTCCATTTCAATATTATCGCTTGCACAGTGCTCCTTGGGATGTTTAAAGCTTGGGAAATCTTTTTGTATCCAAATCCGGCTTTAAACTTCTTCACAACAGTATCTCGGACCTGCCTGGTGTGTTCCTTGTTCTTCATGATGCTCTCTGCGCTTTTAACGGACCTCTGAGACTATCACAGTGCAGGTACATTTATACGGAGACTTGATTATACACAGGTGGATTGTATTTATCGTCATTAGTCATTTAGGTCAACATTGGATCATTCAGAGATCCTCACTGAACTTCTGGAGAGAGTTTGCTGCACTGAAAGTAAAGGGGCTGAATAATTTTGCACGCCCAATTTTTCAGTTTTTGATTTGTTAAAAAAGTTTGAAATATCCAATAAATGTCGTTCCACTTCATGATTGTGTCCCACTTGTTGTTGATTCTTCACCAAAAAATACAGTTTTATATCTTTATGTTTGAAGCCTGAAATGTTGCAAAAGGTCGCAAAGTTCAAGGGGGCCGAATACTTTCGCAAGGCACTGTATAAAAAGAAAACTGAAATATCACATTTACATAAGTATTTAGACCATTTAATCAGTACTTTGTTGAAGCACCTTTGGCAGCGATTACAGTCTTGAGTCTTGGGTATGACACTACAAGCTTGGTACACCTGTATTTAGGGAGTTTCTCTCATTCTTCTCTGCAGATCCTTTCAAAATCTGTCAGGTAGGATGGGAAGCGTCACTGCACAGCTATTTTCAAGTCTCTCCAGAGATGTTCGATCGGGTTCCAGTCCAGGCTCTGGCTGGGCCACTCAAGGACATTCATTCCTGAAGCCACTCCTGCGTTGTCTTGGCTGTGTGCTTAGGGTCATTGTCCTGTTGGAATGTGAACCTTCGTCCCAGACTGAGGTTCTAAGCACTCTGGAGCAGGTTTTCGTCAAGGATCTCTCTGTACTTTGCGCCGTTCATCTTTCCCTCGATCCTGAATAGTTTCCCAGTCCCTGCCGCTGAAAAACATTCCCACAGCACGATACTGCTACCACCATGCTTCACAGTAGGGATGCTACCAGGTTTCCTCCAGACGTGATGCTTGGCATTCAGGCCAAAAAGTTCAATCTTGGTTTCATCAGACCAAAGAATCTTGTTTCTCATGGTGTGTGATACATCAAAAAACTATTGAATCCATTTTAGAATAAGGCTGTAACTTAACACAATGTGGAAAAAGTCAAGGGTTCTGAATACTTTCCGAATGCACTGTATGAATGGAAAAGGTGTGTACAGTGTAGTTGTCATGGCTTAATTTGAGGGAGAGGTACCGGATCCGGCCAAAAAGGTTCTGTAACAAAAAAAAATCCCAAAATTGTGCAAAGCTGTCGTCAAGGCTACTTTGAAGAATCTCAAAGATAAAATATTTTTAGATTTGTTTGACACTTTTTTCGGTTACTACATGATTCCGTGTGTTATTTCATGGTTTCTACAATGTAGAAAATAGAAAATATGAATAAAGGAGGCCGCCAAAAACGTGTCACTGAAAAATACTGTTGGCTGCTACTGTAATAAAGCTGGTTATAACAGTAAACATTGTGTATTTTGCATTTGTGAACTTATTTTTTATGTGACATTAAAGTAAAGGGTTTTATGTTTCTAAAACTGTATCGTAAGTGAGAGTTGATTCTTGTTTAGATGGAGTATTTGGCTGTTTTGGCTGCCAGTCTACCTCTGAAAATAACAGATAAGGTCCTTAGACCTTAAGGAGTAATGGTAGGCCCCTTCAGAGAATCAAATCAAATCAAAGTTTATTTGTCACGTGTGCCGAATACAACAGGTGTAGACCTTACAGTGAAATGCTTACTTACAGGCTCTCATCAATGGTGCCAAAAAAAAGGTGTGTGTGTGTGTGTGTGTGTGCATGTGTAGGTAATTAAAGAAATAAAACAACAGTAGAAAGACATTTGAAAAAAGAGTAGCAAGGCTTTATACAGACACCTGTTAGTCAGGTTTATTCAGGTAGTATGTACATGTAGGTATCGTTAAAGTGACTGTGCATATATGATGAACAGAGAGTAGCAGAAGCGTAAAAAGAGGGATTGGCGGGTGGTGGGGCACAATGCAAATAGTCTGGGTAACCATTGGTTACCTGTTCGGGAGTCTTATGGCTTGGGGGTAAAAACTGTTGAGAAGCCTTTTTTGTCCTAGACTTGGCACTCCAGTACCGCTTGCCTTGCGGTAGTAGAGAGAACAGTCTATGACTGGGGTGGCTGGGGTCTTTGACAATTTTTAGGGCCTTCCTGTCACGCCCTGGCCTTAGTTATATTTGTTTTCTTTATTATTTTGGTTAGGTCAATTAGAGGCAGGTGTTTATCGTTGTCTCTGATTGGGAACCATATTTAGGCAGCCATGTTCTTTGGGTATTTTGTGGGTGATTGTTTCCTGTGTCAGTGTTTGTGCCACACGGGACTGTTTCGTTGTCAGTTCACTTTCTTGGTTTGTATTTGTGTTCATGTTGAGTTTTCATATTAAATACCATGGACACTTACCACGCATATTGGTCAGATCCTTGTTTCACCTCTTCAGAGGAGGAAATCAGCTGTAACACTTCCTCTGTAGACTTGAGACATCTGTGGTCTTGTGTTGTGTGACGAAACTGCACATTTTAGAGTGGCCTTTTATTGTCTACAGCACAAGGTGCACCTGTGTCATGATCATGCTGTTTAAACAGCTTCTTCATATGCCACAGCTGTCAGGTTGATGGATTATCTTGGCAAAGGAGAAATCCTCACTAACAGGGATGTAAACTAATTTGTGCACAAAATTGAAGATAATTTATTTTTTTTGTGCCTGGAATTAAAAGAAGAAAATATTTTATTCCAGCTCATGAAACATGGGACCAGCACTTTTGGGTTTATATTTCTGATCAGTGTCGATTATTCCAAGCATATTTGTGAAACACCGGAAACCATATTATGGCAGCTGATTCATCGACTCATAGCTGATCTAAAATTATACAGTTGCATCACCTACTAGTGATGAAGCTACATAACATAAACTTGATAGATGCGTTTTGCCTAGCTACATAACTGTGCTGAAAGGTAATGTGACTATTGTTGTTGGTACAGTGTAATCAGAACCACATATCTAAATACATGTCTCTGAGTGTAATGCATTTGCCTAATAAGTTTCGGTAAAGCTGAGCATAATTTTTCAATACTACTTTCACTCCTCTAACTAGAGTGTATCTGCTAACGTGCAAGGAACTAACATTTGTGTCAGTTTAATCTCAAGAGACCAATATATTTCCATTTCAGTCAATAAGCAGATGCTCTTATCCAGAGTGACTTACAGTTAGTGCATTCATCTTAAGATAGCTAGGTGGGACAACCACATTTCACAGTCATAGTAAGTACATTTTTCGTCAAAGTAGTTATCACTTATCAGCAAAGTCAGTGCTAGTAGGAAAAAATAAGTGCAATTGTTTACTATGCAAGGTATTTTCATTAGGTCAGGTTTGCATACACATTTTTTTGCATGCAATCCAAATTCTCCTTGCACATTCAAGCTATACAGACTGGGACACTTAGCCTTTGACGAAGTGATGTGACTTGTTTTATTATTTGTTTCTGTATGTGAAAGAGATGTGTTATTTTCATGCTTGTGCTTTTCATGGAGTGAAGCATGAAGTGAAAGACAAAGGGAGTTGTGTGGGCACTAGATGATCAGAGGGAATGGAGAGAGAGGTGGGAACAAAAGGCAAGGCTGTTGTCAGGCGCCGAGGCCTTGAGATGGAGGGAAACACAAAGCACAGTGGCAGCAGCAGAAATATAACGCATCACCCACACTGATGGCAATGGCAAAGTATTCTCTCTGTCCATCAGGAACATTGATTGGGCATTCAATAGATACTCATAAAGATACACATAGTGAGATAGACAGAAGCACTGTCACAAGTGTGCTTGCATCCATGCTCTCACGCTCACATTCTCAGACATAAGACAGCCCCATACAGTCAGTTCACAGATGATAGAATAATTGCTACATGCCTGTTACTAGAAGGTTAATGTGATCACCATAGCATTATGAAGCTAGCAATTGTGCTGGTGATAAAAGTAATTTAGAATATTATTCATATATGTACCAGTGAAATTGTATTGTATTGTGGAGGGTGTGGTGTGAAGGCAACAGACTGACAACTTTTATTTATCCTTTGTCCACTAGATGGTGCTCTCATCTTCTAGACACCAAACAACCTCTAAACCAGACTCTCTCCCCTCCCCATGGCAGAGAGTAATATTGACAAAAAAAATGTCTCAGATCAATATTTTTCATTATATGAAGTTCAGACGCACAGAGCAGGGGAATATAGTCTTTATTAAAGTTCATTGAGGAGAAGTGTTAAACAAGGGAGGAGAACGTGCCGTGAACCATCAGCGTCCAGATGACAGTAATATCAGCAGAGGTATCCTGCCTGCGCCTTTGTCTCTGGCAGCCTCATAGTGCACCAAGCCTACAGTCACAAACTGACACCCACTGTTGTTGGACTACAACCACAACACAGCCACACCTTGATCAGCTCATTTTCTCCTCATGTTGTGATTACTACTGCCTGCCAATCAACTAGTCTGCCCATCTCATCCACTAAACTCTCTTTCTCTCACACACACATACACACACCACAGTCCATTGGGAATAGTTCATCAATATGTCAATCAGTGATTACTCTATATTCTCCTCATTTGACAATGAAGAGGAAATGCTACCCCTTTTAATTTATATGACACGGTTGAACCATAGCGATGCACATGAAATCACACATTCTAAATGTCTGGAGAAATATGGCTGTACATATCACTCAATATTTCCACTCTAAGCTGATGTTGTCTGAGTTGTAGGGACACGTGTGTGATGTGATAGGAAGGAGCACAACAGAATGAGGGCCAATTTCTCCAACAATATAAACATTCAATATAATCAAACTCTTGTTTTGGATCACTGAAGACTCCTTGGGTTAAGTGGTCTTAATAAATGGAGCTGTCAGTGAGCCTGCTCTGCAGTCCGGGAGTGTAATGCTGTGTCTACGGCCAGCCATTGGGCCTGTTTCAATGGCCAGTGGACAGCTGTGAGGTGGAGAGCAGCACTGACCTGTGACACATGCTCCACTTTAGTTCCATTTGGCTGTTCACTGTTCAGCCACAGCTGGGATGACTGGACACCAGGAGCCATTGTAGCATGATGATGTGGAGAACTGGGAGACATCAGAGCATGTACGTACTGTACACACATATTCCTCACACTCACACTTGTATACACAAATACTAATTTAAGCCATCGGCTTCTCTCTACAAAATTGAAATGGTGTAAAGAAAACCAAGCTTGATAGTAGTTAAGTGAAAAGGTGTTTGTGAGAATCTCCACACCACTCAGTAATTTGCATATATTAACTTCGAGTTGTTTTATACAACCAGGCCCTCTAAAAGTTTGATATAAATCCAATCAATTATGAATTATTATTATGAGTCTCTCTGAGCATCCATCACTACAGCAGTCAGGAACCATTTTGACAAGTTTGTGTACTGTGGAACATGATGCTGGATTGGTTGGTTTCCTTAAGAGGAGGGAGGATATGCAGAATGTATCTGTCACATGACATCTAATACCATAATTGAGTGCTAAAAAAAGAATGACACATCACATAACGGATGGGTGACATATCATATCCTGGCTGAGTGCAGGAGCAGAGAGGAGACAGATGAGAGAAGTGAGATGTGGGAGGAGTCCTTGGCTTGAGATGTGGGAGGAGTCGTGAGGTGCAGATGGGAGGCCTTGCTTACTTCTCTGTTAACACGTGTGAGTGTCACATACACACATGTTTACATATGTAACTGGACAGCTTGGGTAAGAGACAGCCCCACCCCCTCCCTATAGCAGGTCATTTGGTGCTGGAAATAAATATAAAACCAGATAAAAGGCAGATCATGAATAATAAAACGGTCATAAATTCCATAATCTGGCCTGATGATTTATGAATTTACAGTGTGTGATGGCCCGACCACGCTGTAAATATTCATGTGACAAGCGCTGAGCTCTCTTTAATTGTGATTAATGGTGAAGCGTCTGAGCAGACCCCATAACTGCCAGGCTTTATTACAGGCAGCTGGCTGAATGCAAATGTTATTTTGTGTAAGATCAGGGAGAGGAGACAAATTGGGCTTTTCCGGTGGCCACAGCACATCAGACAACGATCAGTCTCTCAGGATTCAGCACTTAGATTATTACAGTGGGTTATTGAAGGATCTATCAAAGTTTCAAGCACACTGGCAGATACTACATGCAGTGACGTAGGCAGAAATTGCTATGTGGCTGGACATGAGTAAAAGTGACTGGGCCAAAAAAATTCTGAAAACTACTCAGAACTCCGTGGTGTTGTCGTGGTGCATACTCAATTTTTGTTCAAAATGGCCTGCCTGGCGAATGAAAGGCGCCCTGTGTGAAAAACTCTGAGAAACAGATGTAGGCTACTCTGAAGGACCTAAAATCATGGCAATGCGAAATACATCCACCATTATATCCAGAATGAAATAATAGGCCTAGCCTTTATGACTTATATGTTGGGCTAAGAGACCAGATAAGCGCAGAGTTAAGAAAGGGAACATATTTCTGTGGTGGCACATTACATGAGAACGGGATACTCGATGAGTTCCTACACTTCACGGCAATTTAAGGCTTGGATGCTAGTCACTGCTGACTAATCTGTGTATTGTGCGTTTTACTAGAGGAGATTTATGGGTTCCAAAAAAAATCCATACACCATGCTTTCCACCCTAATATTACTATCATTGAATAACTTTTCTAGGCTATAGTCTTTGCCACATGAATTCTGTAGGCCTAGGCTATTTGGTCTATCGGGGAAATGGTGATCGCTACCTGATCGAGTCAGGGCCCTGGTCTAAAGCTATTTTGTCGAGAAGCAAAATAAAGAGGATAGGCTAACTGTAGAACTCACGAGACATGGGAATAAATGTGCAATTATTGTTGTGAATGCAAACATTAGGAATCAGAGAATAGAGCGGAGTGCGGAGCTGTCCGCTGCTGAGATCTTTGATCTGACATTGGCTGGCTCTAGCCAAGCCGCAATACCTGCTGGTGGTGCTGAATAATGTAGCCCTATGCTATGGTTTCACACTCTTCAAACCCATATTGCCAAATATGTCACACGATTTGTGTTTGTATAGGCTACTTTGTGCATGATTTATCTATTGTACTACATAATTGATACCGCGTATACGTCCACTACACTACTTTGATACGCGTCAGTGGTGATTAAAAAGTGAGTATAAATAATGCCCCAAAAAGTGGGTATATGGCGCATACCTACGAATAACCTCCACTACACTACTGCCTAACATATTTAAGTGAACATTTGTGCAAACACATTGTATCATTTAACGCAGGATGAATGTGACCAAAAAAACACAACAAATTTCCCTTGACAAACAAGCCAGTTATTATTGCTAAGTAGGCAGAGAAAGTGCGCAACTACACAACTGCTTACAACAACACCGCTGACAATAAACAAACATGAAATACACAACATGTACAGTATATCACCTAAATATCGACTACTCCCGCTCAAAGGAGCGATCTACAGTACAAACACAAAATATGCATTCAGGACCATGGTCAGCGCATCGGCTGGACACATCCCTGAAAGTGTTTTCATTAAGCCCAGAATTGCACACTTTTTACTATATCAAAAGAGCCACACACAATACAATACAAACACTTTAGGCCTATATCTTGAACTGTACGGCAGTTATGAATAGCTCACTTTGAATAAGCAAACTCTACTGTATAGGCATTCAGGCATGAAAACAGGAAATCATTATACATAATACCACGGTGGGTATGAATACAATATTTCGCTTGAATCAGCAAACATAAACCTGGCCTATCGAGGCAGGCATGAAAACATGAAATCATCATACATAGCCTAATATCAGGGTGGGTATGAATACTTCTAAAAAAGTGGGATACATTTGTGAAAAATATTCATCAATCTGCGGGGGACATTTAATCCCTGAGCACTTCCACAGCTATCAACAATGGAAGGAGTGCTTCAGCAAGATGTTGCTTCTCAAAGTGGATGCTGTCCCTACCATTAACGTGGCTTCGAAAGCATCTCAAACAGCCACCAGCACCTGCAGAGACCGTGAGCATTATCACTGGCATGGAGGTGAACTGGTAAGTGAAAGAGCTAGCTATGCCAACGTTGGCTAGCTAAAGAGCTACCTCAGTTAGCTTGCGTCTTTCATCTAAATAACACTGATAGAACTAACCAAATGTAAACATGTCCTGCAGTTGTTGGTCGCTAACTGATGATGCTGTCGTAGATAGTACAAGCCAATGGGAAATATTCGTTTTCAAGGTGTTTGTGGGGGCTGCATATTGCGCGGTAATTCGGTCATTCTATATAGCTCTTTTTTCTATACGTACCACATAGGACTGCAGGGTGCGGGCTAAACTCAAATGCTGATTACAGATCAGGGGGCATTTGGAGAAGGCCCTGAGGTATGCTTTCTTTGGAGGCGTAGATTGTGGATTTTGGTCCATGGGAAAGTTTATTTTTTGATCTTAGGATCAATGTGGTTACAGTCAGTAGCGGTGTGTTGGTAAACTCACTGGGGAAGCCAAGCCAAGTAAAAATAGCCATATTACAACCTATGTGTTGTGATAATTGCGGTGTTTGCTCTATAACCTGTTAGTAATATGCCTTGCCACGGTGATACAGTGAGGGAAAAAGTATTTGATCCCCTGCTGATTTTGTATGTTTTCCCACTGACAAAGAAATGATCCATCTATCATTTTTAATGGTGGTTTTATTTGAACAGTGAGAGACAGAAAACGCATGTCAAAAATGTTATAAATTTATTTGCATTTTAATGTGGGAAATAAGTATTTGACCCCTCTGCAAAACATGACTTAGTACTTGGTGGCAAAACCCTTGTTGGCAATCACAGATGTCAGACGTTTCTTGTAGTTGGCCACCAGGTCTGCACACATCTCAGGAGGGATTTTGTCATACTCCTCTTTGCAGATCTTCTCCACGTCATTTAGGATTCGAGGCTGACGTTTGGCAACTCGAACCTTCAGCTCCCTCCACAGATTTTCTATGGGATTAAGGTCTGGAGACTGTCTAGGCCACTCCAGGACCTTAATGTGCTTCTTCTTGAGCCACTCCTGGCTGAGGGAAGGAGGTTCTCACCAAAGATTTGACGGTACATGGCCCCACCCATCGTCCCTTTGATGTGGTGAAGTTGTCGTGTCCCCTTAGCAGAAAAACATCCCCAAAGCATAATGTTTCCACCTACATGTTTGAAGGTGGGGATGGTGTTCTTGGGGTAATAGGCAGCATTCCTCCTCCTCCAAACACGGCGAGTTGAGTTGATGCCAAAGAGCTCCATTTTGGTCTCATCTGACCACAACACTTTCACCCAGTTGTCCTCTGAATCATTCAGATGTTCATTGGCAAACTTCAGACGGGCATGTATATGTGCTTTCTTGAGCAGGGGGACCTTGCGGGCGCTGCAGGATTTCAGTCCTTCACGGCATAGTGTGTTACCAATTGTTTTCTTGGTGACTATGGTCCCAGCTGCCTTGAGATCATTGACAAGATCCTCCCGTGTAGTTCTGGGCTGATTCCTCCCTGTTCTCATGATCATTGCAACTCCACGAGGTGAGATCTTGCATGGAGCCCCAGGCCGAGGGAGATTGACAGTTCTTTTGTGTTTCTTCCATTTGCGAATAATCGCACCAACTGTTGTCACCTTCACACCAAGCTGCTTGGCGATGGTCTTGTAGCCCATTCCAGCCTTGTGTAGGTCTACAATCTTGTCCCTGACATCCTTGGAGAGCTCTTCGGTCTTGGCCATGGTGGAGAGTTTGGAATCTGATTGATTGCTTTTGTGGACAGGTGTCTTTTATACAGGTAACAAACTGAGATTAGGAGCACTCCCTTTAAGAGTGTGCTCCTAATCTCAGCTCGTTACCTGTATAAAAGACACCTGGGAGCCAGAAATCCTTCTGATTGAGAGGGGGTCAAATATTTATTTCCCCCATTAAAATGCAAATCAATTTATAACATTTTTGACATGCATTTTTCTGGATTTTTTTGTTGTAATTCTGTCTCTCACTGTTCAAATAAACCTACCATTAAAATTATAGACGGATCATTTCTTTGTCAGTGGGCAAACGTACAAAATCAGCAGGGGATCAAATACTTTTTTCCCTCACTGTATATAGGCCTAAGGCCGAGACAATAAGAAGACAGTGGCAGAATAAATTCAAAAACACCTTTGTTTTATCACAAAACCGGAGAGCAACATCTGTCTGGTGAAGTCCACAAAACATATTGCATGTAACAGACAGTCACATCACCTACAGCATGGTCAAGCAAGTTCATGTTTCCGACATTTTCAGACTACTTAACAACCACTGATTTAGAACCTCGATGAGTTAGGAAAGCAGGAGCTTTCCCTGTCACGGACGTCGTTGTGGAAATGACCGGACCAATGTGCAGCGTGGTGAGTGTACATTTTCCTTTATTTATGTAAATGTCGCAAACGAAACAAAGGATACGACCGTGAAGCTTACTAGGGCTATAGTGCCACTAACAAAGATAACTACCCCCAAAATACAAAGGAAAAAAGGCTGCCTAAGTATGATTCCCAATCAGAGACAACGATAGACAGCAGTCCCTGATTGAGAACCATACACGGCCAAAACATAGAAACAGAAAACATAGAAATAAAGAAACTAGAATGCCCACCCGTCACACCCTGGCCTACCCAAAATAGAGAATAAAAGCCTCTATTGCCAGGGCGTGACAGTCCCCACTATTCCAGCACCATTTCAACTTTAACATTTTAACATCATCAAATCACCTTTGCTTAGTCTAATACAGTGACAACTAAAATATACCAAAACCCAATTTATTCCAATCATTATAAGATAAATAGGATGTGGCTGTCCACGGTACTGATTTCAATGTGTGTGTGCGGGCTTGCAAATCAATTTAAAAAACATGTTGACTCACCCTACATGTAGAGAAACGCCAATGCCATCCTCTTCTCATTCATTTTGCCAAAATGGTCTATGACTCTTTCATACAGTACATGCTTTGATGTTTTGTTATCCTAGGCTACCTGGCTAAAATGCTTGCTCGCTAGTCTAACTTACTTTCATGGGCAACAATGAGCCAGCTAGTTACATTTACATTTTAGTTATTTAGCAGACGGTCTTATCCAGAGCGACTTAGAGTTAGTGCATTCATCTCCAGATAGCTAGGAGGGACAACCACATCATTCATCTCCAGATAGCTAGATGGAACAACCACATAATTCATCTCCAGATAGCTAGGTGGAACAACCACATCATTCATCTCCAGATAGCTAGGTGGAACAACCACATCACAAGCATAGAAAGTACATTTTTCCTCAATAACGTAGCTATCAGTAGAATCAGAGCGTGAAGGGGATGGGAGTCTAGGTGAGGAGGAGGATTATTTAATATACTGTTTGAAGATGTAGGGTTTCAGATATTTTAGGAAGATGGGCAGGGACTCTTAGCTTCAGGGGGAAGCTGACTCCACCATTGGGGTGCCAGGACAGAGAGGAGCTTGAACTTGGATGAGCGGGAGCTGCCCTCCCGTAGGGAGGGGACGGGAGGTAGGGAGTGGATGGGAGCCCAGCCAACAGCGAGTTGCAGTAGTCCAGATGGCTGTGGACAAGTGCCTGGATTAGGACCTGCGCCGCTTCCTGTGTGAGGTAGGGTGGTACTCTACAGATGTTGTAGAGTATGAACCTGCAGGAGCAGGGCACTGCTTTGATATTTACAAAGAACGACAGGATGTTGTCCAGGGTCATGCCAAGGTTCTTTGAACTCTGAGAGGGCAACATTGTGAAGTTGCCAAAAGTGATGGAGAGGTCTTTGAGCGGGCAGGCCTTCCCCGGGAGGAAGAGCAGTTCTGTCTTGTCGAGGTTGAGTTTGAGATGGTGGGTCGACATCCAAGTTGACATATCTGCCAGGCACGCAGAGATGTGTGTGGCCATCTGTGTGTAAGAAGGGGGGAAGGAGAAAAGTAGTTGAGTGTCATCCACATAGCAATGATAGGAGAGACCATGTGAGGATATGATGGAGCCGAGTTACTTGGTGTATAGAGATAAGAGGAGAGAATCTAGAACAGAGCACTGGGGGACATCAGTAATGAGAGTATGTGGTGCAGACACAGATCCTCTCCACGTCACCTGGTAGGAGAGGCCTGCCAGGTAGGATGCAATCCAAGAGTGTCCAGAGCCTGAGACGCCCAGCCCTGAGTGGGTGGAGAGGAGGATCTGATGGTTCATGGTGTCAAAGGCAGCGCAAAGATCTAGGAGGATGAGAACAGAGGAAAGAGAGTCAGCTTTGGCAGTGTGGAGTCTCTGTGACACAGAGAAGAGCAGTCTTGGTTGAGTGACCCGTCTTGAAGCCTGACTGGTTAGGGTCAAGAAGATTGTTCTTAGAGAGATAATGAGAAAGTTGATCAGAGAGAGCACGCTCAAGTGGTTTGGAAATAAAACCAATGATCAGGGATGAGTTGATGAGGGAAGTGAGGAATGGGAGAAGGTCTCCAGAGAATGTAAAAACAAGATAGGAAGGGATAGGATCGAGCGAGCGAGCAGGTTGTCTGGTGGGCAGACCTCACCAGTCGCAGGATGCCATCTGGAGAGAGAGCGGACAAAGAGGTCAAGGTAGAAAGGGCTTTTAGCAGCTGATAGAAGAGAAGGTAGAGAGGAGGAAGTGAAAGGATGATAGGTCCTCCAGAAGTTTAGTTTTTCTAAATTTTTGCTCAGTTAACATTAGCCTACTTCATCTAGGTACATATTGAACTTCCATCCTCTCAGGCCAGGGGCACAATGTATGAATTTATGGTTGGATCAGAATCACCGTTATAATCATTGGCCAGTACGGATAGTTAAGTAAAATCACAAGTCCAAATCTCTATACATCCATGTCTAATTTAGGAGAAGGACAATTTTAGCTAGCTAGCTAGTCACCAGATGACAACAACACAATGAGATGCAACAATTCCATTTTTTTTCTGTCAATGACTTGGCTTTTGATGTGATATAATTGGTGTGAAGTCAAATCCAAACTGGCTTCCCGTGACACTTTTTTTGGGTGCGCCAGAACCATTCATAGTTGAGCTCACTCAGTTTTGCTCAACGCTGATTGGCTATGATTTTATAAAAGATTATATATCAAGGGTGGTTAAATGCTCACTGGCTTCCCTTGCATTAAATTAAATTGTGAATTGAAGGAAAATTATGACACACAGAGAGAAGAAAAAAATACAAAAAATAATAATATTGTACATTTTTGTGGGGAAGCCTGGCTTTCCTTGGCATCCATGAATACATGCTACTGGTCACAGTTGCTTCTTGTTGAAGAGGCTAATGTTAACTTGCTAGCTATACTCTTCCTCCATTTATGAATTCATTTTTGGCCATTTCTTTCTAGTTGGCAAAATAAGAGAGTTAGATTTTTGTTTGTGTCCTGTCATATGTCGATAACATACCAGCCTGTCACTGGTATGGGCTAGTAAATATCCTAAACCTAGCCAGTTAGACAGTGATAGCCGCAAGCTAAAACCGGGGAGAGAGGGAGGAGAAGATTCACTTTCTATTTCATCTGCTGCTGGCTTGCTAATGTTCCTCAAATATGTTTTTCCACATGTACAGTGCCTTGCGAAAGTATTCGGCCCCCTTGAACTTTGCGACCTTTTGCCACATTTCAGGCTTCAAACATAAAGATATAAAACTGTATTTTTTTGTGAAGAATCAACAACAAGTGGGACACAATCATGAAGTGGAACGACATTTATTGGATATTTCAAACTTTTTTAACAAATCAGAAACTGAAAAATTGGGCGTGCAAAATTATTCAGCCCCCTTAAGTTAATACTTTGTAGCGCCACCTTTTGCTGCGATTACAGCTGTAAGTCGCTTGGGGTATGTCTCTATCAGTTTTGCACATCGAGAGACTGAATTTTTTTCCCATTCCTCCTTGCAAAACAGCTCGAGCTCAGTGAGGTTGGATGGAGAGCATTTGTGAACAGCAGTTTTCAGTTTTTTCCACAGATTCTCGATTGGATTCAGGTCTGGACTTTGACTTGGCCATTCTAACACCTGGATATGTTTATTTTTGAACCATTCCATTGTAGATTTTGCTTTATGTTTTGGATCATTGTCTTGTTGGAAGACAAATCTCCGTCCCATTCTTCCAGAATGGTCCTGTATTTGGCTCCATCCATCTTCCCATCAATTCTAACCATCTTCCCTGTCCCTGCTGAAGAAAAGCAGGCCCAAACCATGATGCTGCCACCACCATGTTTGACAGTGGGGATGGTGTGTTCAGAGTGATGAGCTGTGTTGCTTTTACGCCAAACATTTACGACAACATTTTGCATTGTTGCCAAAAAGTAAAATTTTGGTTTCATCTGACCAGAGCACCTTCTTCCACATGTTTGGTGTGTCTCCCAGGTGGCTTGTGGCAAACTTTTAACTACACTTTTTATGGATATCTTTAAGAAATGGCTTTCTTCTTGCCACTCTTCCATAAAGGCCAGATTTGTGCAATATACGACTGATTGTTGTCCTATGGACAGAGTCTCCCACCTCAGCTGTAGATCTCTGCAGTTCATCCAGAGTGATCATGGGCCTCTTGGCTGCATCTCTGATCAGTCTTCTCCTTGTATGAGCTGAAAGTTTAGAGGGACGGCCAGGTCTTGGTAGATTTGCAGTGGTCTGATACTCCTTCCATTTCAATATTATCGCTTGCACAGTGCTCCTTGGGATGTTTAAAGCTTGGGAAATCTTTTTGTATCCAAATCTGGCTTTAAACTTCTTCACAACAGTATCTCGGACCTGCCTGGTGTGTTCCTTGTTCTTCATGATGCTCTCTGCGCTTTTAACGGACCTCTGAGACTATCACAGTGCAGGTGCATTTATACGTAGACTTGATTACACACAGGTGGATTGTATTTATCATCATTAGTCATTTAGGTCAACATTGGATAATTCAGTGATCCTCACTGAACTTCTGGAGAGAGTTTGCTGCACTGAAAGTAAAGGGGCTGAATAATTTTGCACGCCCAATTTTTCAGTTTTTGATTTGTTAAAAAAGTTTGAAATATCCAATAACTGTCGTTCCACTTCATGATTGTGTCCCACTTGTTGTTGATTCTTCACAAAAAAAATACAGTTTTATATCTTTATGTTTGAAGCCTGAAATGTGGCAAAAGGTCGCAAAGTTCAAGGGGGCCGAATACTTTCGCAAGGCACTGTAACTAATTAAATTGTATTTGTATTCTATAAAGATTGTAATGGTATTGTAGAAAAATCCTCACAGACGTTTACCATACTAAAAGGTGAAGTGCCACTTAGTGTTATTTTCCTCCACCCTGCGAGTCATAGAAAATGACAATTTTGCTTTATGGGCTTTCTGGCAGTCGTCATGGTTTTTATATGTGGGGAGCATAAATTGTACAATTAAGTTACGACCCATGTATTTGAAGTAATATACAACATAAACTACATACATAAATATCTGATATGGTCCATTATCTGCTACCTGGACTTTAAGTTGATTTAAAACACTACCACAGCTTTGATTGTGATGGCTTACACTGTAGCCTTCACATTGATCCAGTGCAAAAAGAGCGGGGTTTGATAGCCTGGTGCTTGAAGAATGCCTTGCGAAGGTGCTTCCAGTCCTTATATCTGTCTTTAATTAACACATGAGCCTACCATAGTGGCCTCAGGGAAACATCTACACATTTTACCGAAAACAGCGTCCCTTGTCAAACTGTATTCCAGCCGATAAAAACGGTCGATACCTTTTCCATGAGAAACACCAAAATTTTACATTGGTCACTGTAGTGGGGAACACTCACATATTTGGTTGTGTGGGTGGTTCGCAACTGCAGACAAATCTGCAGGTGGACTCGTGAAGAAATGGTACTAGGTGATGGGGAGCTAGCTGGGCTGTGGAAGTCGAAGCAGTAGCCATGCTAACCTCCTTATAGGCTGACATGCTAGCCTCCTCATGGGCTGATGCTGATTCTGACAGATTAGGTTCTGCCGATAGAGGTAATGGGGCAGGTGTTGTGTCTTCATCCTTCATCTGTGTTTTTTTAAAGCACATGAGTGAACTTTGTTTTGTCATAACTTGTGACTAGCTAGCGCTAGTTCTCATTAGCAAAGAATTGCAGAGGGTCAAAACAATTTGCCCACAGTTAGCTAGCTAGTAGGTACGTGTGTTGGGGAGGTGGAGGGGGGTAGTGGTTCTATATGATTGTGATATAACCAATTAGATACCTCCTACAGCATTTTTTAACATTTCGGATTAGTTAGGAGGCAGTACAAACAATAAATCAAATTAATTAATTTAATTAAAATATATATTTTGATTGGGTGGGCCGGTGTTCAATTTTGGCAGGGCATCTGCCACGCCTGGACCTGCCGTGGCTTTGCCTCGGACCACATGAGAACATTTACAAAGTTAAGCATGCACGTATGCACACACACACTTGAACACACACACACTTGAACACACACACACACACACACACACACACACACACACACACACACACACACACACACACACACACACACACACACACACACACACACAGTTTGAATGTTTATGTGGCGAGCGTGCGTCAGAGCCCAGGTGTGTGTCACTGGGTTTGTAGGGGTGATATGTCAGATCATGCCATTAAAGGGTCAGTGAGTCACAAATTCCTGGAACATTGGGGACATTGTGGTTGTATTATGATATGTAAGATATAAACTCAGCAAAAAAATAAACTTCCCTTTTTCAGGACCCTGTCTTTCACAGATAATTCGTAAAAATATAAATAAGTTCACAGATCTTCATTGTAAAGGGTTTAAACACTGTTTCCCATGCTTGTTCAATGAACCATAAACAATGAATGACCATGCACCTGTGGAATGGTTGTTAAGACACTGACAGCTTACAGACAGTAGACAATTAAGGTCACAGTTATGAAAAGTTAGGACACTAAAGAGGCCTTTCTACTGACTCTGAAAAACACCAAAAGAAAGATGCCCAGGGTCCTTGCTCATCTGCGTGAACGTGCCTTAGGCATGCTGCAAGGAGTCATGAGGACTGCAGATGTTGCCAGGTCAATAAATTGCAATGACCGTACTTACGCCTAAGACAGCGCTACAGGGAGACAGGACGGACAGCTGATCGTCCTCGCAGTGGCAGACCACATGTAACAACACCTGCACAGGATCGATACATCCGAACCTCACACCTGCGGGACAGGTACAGGATGGCAACACCAACTGCCCGAGTTACACCAGGAACGCACAAACCCTCCATCAGTGCTGAGACTGTCCACAATAGGCTGAGAGAGGCTGGACTGAGGACTTGTAGGCCTGTTGTAAGGCAGGTCCTCACTAGACATCACCGGCAACAACGTCACCTATGGGCACAAACCCACCGTTGCTGGACCAGACAGGACTGGCAAAAAGTGCTCTTCACTGACAAGTCGCGGTTTTGTCTCACCAGGGGTGACGGTCGGATTCGCATTTATCGTCGAAAGAATGAGTGTTACACCGAGGTCTGTACTCTGGAGCTGGATCGATTTGGAGGTGGAGGGTCCGGGGGCGCTGTGGTCTGGGGCGCTGTGTCACAGCATCATCAGACTGAGCTTGTTGTCATTGCAGGCATCGTCCCCACGTCGTCCCCACAGTGACCGTACGTACATATACCAACCAGAAGCCATGGATTAGAGGCAACATCCACACTGAGTTAAAGTCTAGAGCTGCCGCTTTCAAGGAGCAGGACACTAATCCGGACTCTTATAAAAAAAATCCAGCAAAATCCAGCAAAGCGTCAATATAGGACTAAGATTGAATCCTACTATGCCGGCTCTGATGCTCATCGGATGTGGCGTGGCATGCAAACTATCACTGGTCGCCCCTCTGCTCTAGTGAACCCGGGGTTAGGACGCACCAGGCACCACTGTAGCTGGTGTCCCTCCTGGCCACAATCAGGACAGCGCCCCAGGTGTCTCCAGCAATGCAGTGCCCCCATCACCATGGGTTCAGGCTCTGCCTCAGGACAGCCTTAGGAGTGAGGCCAGTGGCGAGGTGGACACCGACGCTCCTGAAGAAGGTTATTCAGACGGATGGCCATCAAGATGAGTGCGTCCAAGGATAGGTTGTCATCTTGACATGCCAACTCCGTCTGGACCTCCTTGCACAGTCCACTGCGGAATAGAGTGGGGAGCACCGGCTCATTCCGCCCACTGGAGGCTGCCACAGTCCGAAAGGTGAGGGCGTACTCCGCAGCAGTCTAGGCACCCTGCTGGAGTTGAAAAGTTGCTCACCTCCCTCTCTGCCCTCTGGAGGATGGTCGAAGTCCGCCCTGAACAGACCCATGAACCTCTCATAGACACCCAACTCATCCAGCAGGGAAATGACTGTGGCAACCTTGGACCTCTCGGTGGTGGGGGCTCCAGTCTGATAGGCAAAATAGAGTAGCACTGGAGTAGGAAGCCACGGCATTTCGATGGAGTACCATCATACTTCTCCGGAAGGGAAAGTCAGGCATCGCTGACCTGGGTGGACGGATGGGTAGGCTGGGGGACTGGCTCACTGTGATGACCTGTGGTAGGAGGCCCTCCGTCAGAGGTATGGAGAACCTCGCTGGTGATGTCGAGTCAGTTTAGAACGTGGAGGACCTTCTTCAAAGTCGTAGCCAGTAGAGCCAGCTGGTCATGGTGTTGGTGGAGTAGATGACCCTGTTCCTTAACCATCAGGAAGATGGTGTAATCATGCTTCCTAATTTAGACGCAGGGAGTCAGGAAGCAGGTGCAGATGGTGAGTTTAATAATAACAAACATGGAGAGTTACAAAACAAGAGAAGCATCTGGACCTGGAAACTGAACCAATACTGCCTGAAGAGTGATGCTAGGGAATGCTAGATAAAGGGGGAGTAATCAGGATAGTGATGGAGTCCAGTTGTGCCTCATGATGTGGTGCAGGTGTGTGTAATGATGGGTTGCCAGGACCGGTGGTTGGTAGACCGGCAACGATGATCTCCGGAGAGGGGGAGCGGGAGTAGACGTGACAAGCATCTGTCCTCTTGGTGCTGGCATCGGCTGTAGCTTAGCTTCTAATGTTAGTTAAATCCAACTCTATGTTTCGAATCCTCTTAGCTATATTCCGGTTGAAACATGTATGGTTGAATGTCACCATGTAGCTAATAGAACATAAAAAAATGTCCATGGTTGAATTCCTGTTGATGAGAGGAATCACTTGAAGCCATTGCGTCTGATCAGTTCTTTCAGTTTTGCCCAAAGGATTGTGTTGTTAGTGTCCACCTCAATTTTTAAAAAGCCTGCCTTGGGGGAGGGATGGGGGTCAGAGCACGAAACACTGCCCAACACAAGTTGTAGTCTTTCAGTGACTGGACATTTTTTTCACGCTTTTATATTTAGCAATGAATCTGCTGATAGGAACATCGCTGAAAGACGTCCAATGGCTCTATCGAACAAGGACATCAATATCTACATGCACAAAAATGTAGTATAGTGTGATCAGTATAACATAGAGCCCCCCCCCCATCAATACACGGAAGCCGTCATAGGGTGTATCTTAAAAGCCAGACCTGCCTTCCTCCTGGGCAACACATCTCACTGTCCTGGAAATGCCTCGGACATGATGATCCCCCTTTAAACAGGTTAACATTCACAACGCCGCAGGGCCAGACGGATTACCAGGACGTGTATTCAGAACATAAGCTGACCAGCTGGCAAGTGTCTTCACTGACATTTTAAACCTTTCCCTGACCCAGTCTGTAATGCCTATAGGTTTCAAGCAGACCACCCTAGAGTCCCTCTGCCCAAGAACGCCAAAGTAACCTGTCTAAATGGATGTCGCCCCGTAGCACTCTGTCGTGTCTCTGACTTCTTTAATGTGATGACAAGCTATTTTATCAAATCGATTACCTAACGTTTGATTGATTACGTGACTGAATTAAAGGAGGCTGAAAAGATTTTGCATTGGCCCTCAGATCTTCAAAAAGTTATACAGCTGTATCACCGCTTGTGCATGGCAACTGCTTGGCATCAGACCAAAAGGCGCTGCAGAGGGTTGTGTATACAGCCCAGTACATCAATGGGGCTGAGCCCCCTGCCATCCAGGACCTCTAGACCAGGCGGTGTCAGAGGAAGGCGTCCAGCCACCCAAGTCATAGACTGTTCTCTCTGCTACCACACGGCAAGTGTCTGGAACCAACAGGACCCTGAACAACGTCTACCCCCAAGCCAAAAGACTGCTAAATAGTTAACCAAATTGCTTTCTGGACTATCTGCATTGAACCCTTTTGCACCAACTTTTTTGACTCATCACATACACTGCTGCTACTGCTTATTATCTATCCTGTTTCCTAGTCACTTTACCCCTACATACTATACATATCTACCTCAATTACCTCGTACCATGAACTTGGTACCCAGTGTATATAGCCAAGTTGTCATTACTCATTGGGTATTTATTCCTTGTCTATTATTTTTTATATTTTCTCTCTGCATTGTTGGGAAGGGCCAACAACGGACGCAATGGACGCATATCTACCTTGGACGCATTGCGGGAGCAATTCCATGGGTTACCTACTAGGCGGCCTACCATGACGGTAACCTCCCAGGCCCTCAGTAACCCAGCTGGTAGCAGCGCCATCACCCCGGTTTCCCGGGAACCCCGCTTACCCTCCCCAGGAGCACTACGATGGACATTCCAGAACCTCACGGGCCTTTCTCTGCCAGTGCTCCCTTGTTTTCGAGCCGCAGATTTCTTCGTTCCCCTCGGACCACTCAAAGATAGTGTACATTATTACACTGTCCGGCAGGGCACTCGCCTGGGCCACGGTGGTGTGGGAGCAACAATCCACCATCTGCCTCAGTCTGGAGGTATTCGTGGCTAAGGTGAGAAAAGTTTTAGAGGCTCCGATGTCCCGTAGCGAGGCTGCCTGGAAGTTACTCCAGCTTCGGCAGGACACCCTCAGTGTAGCAGATTATGTGGTGGAGTTCTACATGCTAGCAGTGGAGGGTAGCTGGAACCCGGAAGCGCTGAGCCTGCCTGCCGACCTGTACCTTTGCCCCCCTCTGGATTACCAACCTCTGCCTTACCCTGACCCTGAGGCTGCCTGCCGCACGGTACTGTTACCGCACCGATGGTTTACTGACCCCTGCCTGCCTTGACCTGTCACTTGCCTGCCCCTGTTGTTACAATAAACATTGTTACTTCACACAGTCTGCACTTGCGTCTTACCTTGATTCCTGATAGATCCAATCTATAGCTAGCTAGCTAACAAAACTACTAACGTTAGCTTTAGTTGCTTAGCTAGACAGCTAGCTAGCTAACATTAGCTAGCTAGGTTGATGCAATCATGCAGACAGCAGCTAAAGCTAATAATTTAAACTCACTGAATAAATGTGTTTGATACAGGATATAGAAGATGATACGGTCTGCTGTTGTTTCCCAAGGCCAAGGGATACCGAAGTTCCTGAAAAGGTTAGTCAGCCAGTTTGTTTGTCCAGTAATGTTGACGTATTATTTTATTTCCACAGCTGGTCACAAAATGTTTGTGGCTCACATTTAACTGTCTCAAAAGTAGAAATTTCGCCACAGACCAGTCTACACAGACAATATGAACACAATATGAACACACTGACCCTGTACATAGCAAAATGCTTGTATTCCTAGCTCCAACAGTGCAGTAGTATCTAACAATTCACAACAATACACACGGATGTAAAATAATGGAATTGAGAATATATAAATATTAGATCGAGCAATGTCAGAGTGGCATTGACTAAAATACGGTAGAATAAAATATAGTATATACAGTACATATGAGATGAGTAAAGCAGTATGTAAACATTTTTAAAGTGACTAGTGTTCCATTATTACAGTGGCCAGTGATTCCAAGTCTATAGGGCAGCAGACTTTAAGGTGCAGGGTTGCATAACCATGTGGAAGCCAGCTAGTGATGACTATTTAACAGTCTGATGGCCTCGAAATGGAAGCAGTTTTTCAGTCTCTCGGTCCCAGCTTTGATGCACCTGTACTGACCTTGCCTTCTTGATGAAAGCGGGGTGAACAAGCCGTGGCTCGGGTGGTTGATGTTCTTGATTATCATTCCTGTGACATTGGGTGCTGTAGGTGTCCTGGAGGGCAGGTCAGTGATGTGTACATCGAGGAACTTCAAACTTTCCACCTTCTCCATTGCGGTCATGTTGAGTGAGAGGTTATTTTCCTTGCACCATTTTCCCAGGACCCTCACCTACTCACTGTAGCCTATTGAATGAGTGACATTCAATAAAATCGACTTTAGGAAATGGGGGATATTATTTTTTATTAAAATGTTGAAAGTAGTTGTTTTAATGATTGAATATATGGATTTGACAGGCATTCAGTTCCTACAGTGAGCGTCAGGGAACCAACCTATGGTGGGCCAGATGGAGACCAGGACAACAACACAAGGTTAGGGGTTTTATGACTTACACATAAAAAAATGTGGTGGCTCTTTTGATATCAGATTCAGAATGAATATTAATGAGATTTGTGGTGGTTTGAAAAAGTTAGATCCACCTTAGGCCAGGAGTGTTTCCAATTCACATGACCCGACAAGAAAAACCCAGCCCGATAGCCATAGCACAGACGAAAAGGGAAGCTATCTACAACAATGACCTGACCAAGTAATGACAGTAGGGAAAACTCCAGGCCCCAGAAGAGCCACATACACATTTTGCCACACCACATTTGAACCTGTGGTACCCCCTTTGGGTGCTTCATTTCAGTAGTGGACAATCCAGCCTACCTACAGAGGAAGAATAGTGAACATCGGAGACGACGAGGTGCCCAATGAAGAGCTCTGTGGCCTGTCTGTCAGATGTGTCTACCTCCCTTCCTGGCTGTACCATCAACGCTGCCTACGCTCAAGATACTAACTTTCTGAACTGCCTGACATCTAAAGTTGTGGAAGACCAAGAACAGCCAGATCTTCCTACATTTGTTTTGTTAAATTGTTTTCTGTTAGTTTTGTTTTCAAAGCGACTTTGAGATTCAACATGTAACGAAAAGCACTATATAAAATACATCTATTATTATTACTATTCAACATACCAACAAGACTACTTCCTCAGTGACCGTGATGATCTGGAGTGCATCTCACCATTGAGAGAGAAATGCGACAGTCCTTACAGAAGGACAAGAGATAGAAAATACAAAAGCTCTCTTATTCTCCCTCATCATCACGACTCTACCCACTGAATTCATGATATATAAAAAAGAAAATTCCTTCCTGGCACTACACAGCTGATTCAAATAATCAAGGCTTAATGATGAGTTGGTGATTTGAATCAGCTGTGTAGTGCTAGGGCAAAAAAATCTAAACGCTGACACAGGGGGGCCCAGGACTGAGTTTAGGAAACCCTGCCACATGGGCCTGATCCTGTCCAGGCCTCCTGCAGCCTCGGCAGACTGGTGGTGAGTCTGTTTCCTCTCCACAGGACAGCATGGACAGACATGCCTCTCCACCTCCACCACAGATTTAGGCATGGTTCTGCGCTTTCCCAGTAATTGGTGCAAGTGTCGGGACAGGCACAGAGAGCACAGGAGGGGGGACACTAGAGAGGGAGATGAGGGGGTAAGGAGGGGCTACTGGTGTGTGCCTGTGTGCATCTTTCACCAATTGCAGTGGTTATGTAGAGAAAGCAAGGAAAGTAGGAGTAAGTGTAGTAACCCACATATGTCAGTGACCACAGAGGGGGAGGCAGTGGATTGAATGGTGTATCTGTCAATAAAGCTTAAAATGTTCATTCTTCTGTGTGTAATCTGTACACATTACTAACTTCCATGTAACTATACACACAAAGATGAATGAACATATTATTGCAACTATTCATTGGCCAATGTTTTGGACAAATCACATGATTGAATAGTTTACCTTTAGGCTCCAAAACAGCTTGGAAAATGAGGCTTGTTGTGTGTGTGTGTACAGTATGTGTTTGTCCGTCTCTGTCTAAGCTCTGCTATGAAACATCACTGATATGAAAACAAAAGTCCAATAAAACAACCAAAGTGGAGGAAAACCTCTAATGGTACAAATGCTATGGACCAGGACCACTGGACCTGTTGGCTGCTCACCTTACCTCCCCAAACAAACCTGCTCCTCTCCCTCAACCTCTAACTCTCTGCCTGCACCCTCTCTCTCTCTCCCTCTCTCTCCCTCGCTCCCTCTCTCTCTCTCTCTCTCTCTCTCTCTCTCTCTCTCTCTCTCTTTCTCTCTCTCTCCCTCGCTCCCTCTCTCTCTCTGTCTCTCTCTCTCTCTCCCTCGCTCCCTCTCTCTCTCTCTCTCTCTCTCTCTCTCTCTCTCTGTCTCTCTCTCTCTCTCCCTCGCTCCCTCTCTCTCTCTCTCTCTCTCTCTCTCTCTCTCTCTCTCTCTCTTTCTCTCTCTCTCTCCCTCGCTCCCTCTCTCTCTCTGTCTCTCTCTCTCCCTCGCTCCCTCTCTCTCTCTGTCTCTCTCTCTCTCTCTCTGTCTCTCTCTCTCCCTCGCTCCCTCTCTCTCTCTCTCTCTCTCTCTCTCTCTCTCTCTCTCTCTTCTCTCTCTCTCTCTCCCTCGCTCCCTCTCTCTCTCTCTCTCTCTCTCTCTCTCTCTCTCTCTCTCTCTCTCTGTCTCTCTCTCTCTCTCCCTCGCTCCCTCTCTCTCTCTCTCTCTCTCTCTCTCTCTTTCTCTCCCCATCCCTTTCTCCTACACTTCCAGTCCACCACAGCTGGAGAGCACAGCCACTGAAGCCAATTAGCTGAAGCACTACACAGCGCCTTTACTCAAGGGCTGATGGGCTCATTAAGCATTAAGAATTCATGACATTCAACTCCTCAATTTAGCAAGCGTGGAGGCCCACGATTGGCTGAGGGAAAATATATATTTTTTCCAAATCGACTTTTCTTTCAGGGCACAGTGAGAGGGAAATAAACATTATGTGTGCCTGTATATGTAGCTCCTTGCAAAACTTTGTGTTTAGCCTTGTGCTAAAAGAAAGGTGTTTATTTACCTAAAAGGAGATGGCAATAAGGGTATGAGATAATCTACAAAAAGCCTATTGTGTCACCATATTCTCACAGAATGCACAGACGGACACTCTGATTTGTCAAGACACACTCAATTACATTAGCACAGCTTTCACACTAAAGTTACACATGCACACACAATGTGTGTTAACCCCTCATAAAAATGAAAGAGTTGTGTGTGTTTGTGTCTGTGTGTGTCTGCGTGTATGTGTCTATGTGTGTTTGTGTCTGTGTGTGTCTGCGTGTATGTGTCTATGTGTGTTTGTGTCCATGTGTGTGTCCATGTGTGTGTGTCTATGTGTGTGTGTCCATGTGTGTGTGTCTATGTGTGTGTGTCCATGTGTGTGTGTCTATGTGTGTGCCTGGGGGTAGAAGGCGAACCAATAACCTGACAGAGATGGTCTGCCACATTTACCTGTGCAGACTCATTTACTTGCATCTGGGGGGGGGGGGGGGGCAGACACTGTTACCATGGCAACATGCAGATCTCACCCCCCCAGCGGTTGAAATATTGGGACGATCAAAAGGACCCATTAATAACTTTTCGAAGTGGAGTGCCCCCTCCCTTTTAAAGTTAGCCTTTAACAACAACTACACACATAAGAAAGGCATCCTGAAGAGAGAGAGCAGCTGGGGGGAGTAACGGAGAATTATGCTACGCCAACAAATCCGTGACAGCTGAAGAGAGAAACCTGAGAGCAGGAAGCAGAGAGGGAAGACAACAGATGTAGGATCTTGATTTGAGCCAGTTTGCTACAGCAGGAAAATAATTCTGCAGCAACAGGAAATGTGAATTATTATGTGGATTATAATTAATGGATATTACAAATGTTTGAAGCCTTTTTAAACCTTGAATACACTACATTTCCAGCTATGCAGGAAAATTCTCATCTACAAAAGAGGAAATGGAGTTCCTACATCTGTACAATGAGTCTGGCTGAGTTCAGCACTGTCTGGGACCGACTGCAGAATTGAGAAACTAACTGCTAAACTAAATAGCACAAAGAAAGAGAGAGAGAGAGAGAGAGAGGGAAGTTGCCAGTTCTACTCATTCACTTACCACTAGGGGATGTTGGGAGTAGTGGACAGCATGGACACAGCACAACTTGGTGGGTGTGTGTATCTGCCAAGCAAATACGTCTTAAGGTCCTGAAAATAGGTGGGCCTCAGCAACAGTGTTGTCTTTTGTGTGATGGCTGATATGGTGTGTAGTATGTGATGCATGTGTGTAGTGTGTGTAGTGTGAACGCAGGGCGAAGTGACAGGAGTCCGAGCCAACCTCTGACCTCCTCAGTGGCGATTTTAGCATGTAAATCTTTAGCATGTAAATCTTGGGGCAAACTCCAAAACATTTTTTAGATGCATGCCAGCAAAACCACTACACAATATTGTAAAATTTTATTAGACCTATGTGGTCTAAAAACGAAGGAAAATACAATCACCAGATCCACTTTTATAGACAATATACAGACGAACAGACAAAAACCAAATCAACCCTCGCAATATTATCTGGAATTTCATGGGTCTATTGAACTTTTTGTAGAAAAAAATATTTGAATGGGAAGAGACTGTCACTGGCAAACAAGGTTACAGACCCAACAATATTCAATGATGACATTTCTCAAAAACAGGCTATAGGCAACAAGTTCACCACCAAGTCAGAACAGTTGGCTAAGTTCTGAGGGGGAGAGGGAACAAATTCTTATGGTGAGACACATGTGCTACCAACAGCTTACTATACATTATACACTTAGTATTATTTTCTTAGTTACAGTATACATATCTCCCTGGCATATTACATCATTTATGCAGCTCTATTCAAGACATATTCTTTACTTGCAGCAGTCCTTTTTTTGGGCAAACTTTGTCATCAAAGTCTGTCATTCTCTGGATTAATGCTGCTTTCAAAACAACAGAGAACTGACATCAATGATTTTCAGGTCGGAGCTCTTGAAAGAATTCAGAGTTGAATGACCTTTGAAAACGTATTTTGCCAGTCGAAGCAATTTTTTTGAGAGTTCTCAGTTACCTTGAACGCACTGAAGTCTGAGATTTCCCAGTTCCGAGTTTCCAGTTGTTTTGAACGTAGCAGAGTCATGCTGGATTGATAGCATGGCCAATGTATTCAACCTTTTCTGGCCCATGGTGTTACGAGTGAATGTTTATCCTTTTAAGCCTGGAAAAGAGACCCTTTCAGACAGATGTTTTAAATCCTTAAAGCCAGACTTGGACCACACACCCTCTCCACCAAATAGCAGGCAGGGGAAGCAAAATAGTGATTGCTTTGCGATACTTGCAGTTAGCCACTGATTCCTTCCAAACCACTCATTGTTGAATTTGCGATTTCCGACTTGTTGTGTAATGTTTATGACCAATGGTCAATGAGCACACATACGTTTTATCTATCATTTTTCTTCATATGACAAGGATTGAAAAGGATTCGCCAGTAGATTGTCAAGGTATTTCATAATTTGTCTAGCTTGCTAGCTATGATTGTAAAAGTATGATGTCAGTCCAATCAAAGCTACAGTAGATATAACCTAATTTGACGTTATCTTATCTGTGGTGAACAACCTTCAGCCTTCTTGGACGGGCACTACTAATGTATATTTATGGCAACACCCAAGGGGGCTTGAACTGCCTAGCTCTCCCTGTAGATTTGACGTTGACAAAGTGTCCTCATGAGTGACAGAACACTGAGCCAATCATGGCGCAACTAGAGAAGATTACCAACGCCTACGCTCTGTATTTTTGCTGGCTGTCCCTCCACCAAAACAAATGACTGAGCTAGGCTTAAACACTTTCACTTTCTTGAGTAAGGCAGCTTCAAAGAGACCATGTTTGTATGTGGCTTTATTTGTATTTTTTTACATTGCTTGCAAACTAATATGTGACATGAATTAATGCCAAAATAACATGTAAAACAGGTGGGGCTGCCCCACACACCCTGAATGACAGGTCGCCACTGGATCTCCTACAGAGAGGGACCCGCCCCTCCTCCCCCAACCGATGACTTTGTTAACCCCTCAGAGCGTCTCTTTTCATCTCATAATTTCATTTTTCATCCCTAGCTTGCTTTGATCCGCTCCCACTCTACTGTTCTTTTCATATCCTTCTCACCTCATCCTCCTCCTCCTCCTCATCCTCCTCCATTCACTTGCTCTGTCTCTGTTATTACTTTCTGTGTTTGTTTTACAGATTTTCTCCACTCTCTCGCTTTCTCGCCTCTCTTGTGTTCCATCTCTCTTTCACCCACACCCATCATTCAAGCCTTTCCCTTTTCTCCCAAATCCAAATTTCAAAGTCAAATAACATCACTGGCAGAGCAAATAGGAGATCTGCAGTGCCAAATCATTTCACACATTGGCATCTACATCAAAACAGAGACAAAGAAAACATACAATACAAATGTGATTGATCTGTCCCTCTTTCCTCCCTCTCCCTCCATCTCCCTCCCTCTACCTTTCTCCTGGCTATGGTGCCCAGGTGTCGAGGAAGAGAACCTGTAATTGTGCAGTTGAGGGAGATGAGCGAGGAAGGGTTTTCTGTGCAGCTTCTGGTTACATGAACAAGCTGACAGCTGGACACTGTCACCTATGAACTTTGCCCCATCCTTCAGATGTGTATTGCTCACTCTCTCGCAACCCTCACTGATTTTCCACAGACTTGTGTTCAAGTGTTTTGTTGTGAGAGCATGTCACTCAGTTTCACAATACAAGATTGGTAAGAGAACAAAGGGTCTCGCGTCCTTCAAACTAGAGGGCCTTGAGGGGTATGTCCGTAGTCTATTCATTATATGTTTGTGTTTAATGTTGACACAGTGGTGGTTGTGTTTACTCTCTCTAGGGGAAAAATGGATTTGGAGTGTGGTAAATTTCAATTTCTCTCTTGAAACTGCGGGATAAAATAAAACCAAATGAGTAGAGTGGAACAGTATTGTTAGCCTAATGACTCTGACCTCTCTCCATTCCCCCTTAACTATGGTGGTTCTAATTTACATCTCTTTATGGTTCCACTTACTTCCCAAATATTATTGTGCTTTCTTAAACATGTGTTCTGCCTTAGGATGCCAAGCAAGGAATTAAAAGGGTGTTCACCCGTCTCTGTGGCACAAATAGCCAATCACAACAGATACATTATACGAGAGAGATTGAGGATGAGAGAGAGAGAGATACAGACAGGAGCAGTTTTTGTTGAGTTGTGGTTTTCTCCGGTGATCAGCCTCGTTATTGACCTGCCTGTGGTCTAGTACAGTCTAGTACAGAGTCTGATGCCTGCTCCTCTCATGGGACTGATGTGCACATCAGACACAGCATCAGCCTCTGAGCTACTGAATGGAAGGAGACAAAGACTCTCTGAACACTATAAATAACAGGCTGGGTAGTATACACACCTGTTGGGGAGACACAATATAAACCAATATAATCAATCACAACAGTGAGACTAAAAACAAAAAGTGACAACGTCATTCACAGCACCCTGTTCATCAAGGGATATTCTGTAATATGATAGGCCAAAGCAGTATTTTTGGGTATTTTATTAGGATCCCCATTAGCTGTTGCAAAAGCAGCAGCTACTCTTCCTGGGGTCCAACACAAAACATGAAACATGACACAATACAGAACGTTAATAGACAAGAACAGCTCAAGGACAGAACTACATCAAAAAGAAATGAAAGGCACACGTAGCCTACATATCAATACACACACACAAACTATCTAGGTCAAATTGGGGAGAGGCGTTGTGCCGTGAGGTGTTGCTTTATCTGTTTTTTTTAAACCAGGTTTGCTGTTTATTTGAGCAATATGAGATGGAACGGCGTTCCATGCACCAAGGCTCTATATAATATTGTACACTTTCTTGACTTTGTTCTGGATTTGGGGACTGTGAAAAGACCCCTGGTGTCATGTGTGGTGGGGTAAGTGTGTGTGTCAGAGCTGTGTGTAAGTTGACTATGCAAAGAATTAGGGATTTTCAACACATTAACACATCACTGGTTTCTTAGTGTTAATGTGACCAAAACCACAGAAATGTGTTTGTGTCAACCGATGTCATCCTAAAATGTAATACATTACTGGATTGACACTGTCTTGGTTCTTGTAAAGTAGGCAAGTCATTAATGCTTAGGGTAGTTGTAGAATGGCACGTACAGTAATTATCCTAATGTTTGATGATCAGATCGTTAATGACCGGTGTGTGGATGAGACCATTAGTCACTCGGAGGATTGGTTTCTATCATGAATAGGTAAAAATGAGTTTTTAATGGCGCTCTGGGCTCCAGGGAGGGAAGACTACAATTGTGGTCAGAGAAATCACACATGATCTTTCCCATGTCTGATTCTATCCCTCCTTCCTCCGTCTAATCTCTGTCTCCATATTGTCCTCTGTCTCAGTGAACAAAAGGAAAATGGCTTCTATGGCTAGCAGGGCCTTTGAGGGTCAAGCTATTATTGGGTGTGATATTTCCATCCATGGTGTAAATGTCTGATGTCAACCAATTTAGCAGTGGCCAGAGCAGATGGGGAGAGGCAGACAGCAACAGAGATGCCACAAAGAAAGTAAGGAAGAGGGGAGGAGGACGATAAGATAAGGTAAAGTTTTAGACAACTTTGTTGTACATGAATGGAATGCAACTTCAATTGTATTATTGTACAATAGTATAAGTAGAATAGTGGTATTCATTACAGTAATACAATGTGCGTGTGTGAGCCTGCACGCGTGTGTGTGTGTGTGTGTGTGTAAGTTTGTATGTATGTTTGTGTGTGTGTGTGAGAACAATTTTCTATGTAGAAACGTGATGTACTGTGATGGCATTAGTAACTCAAATCAAATCAAATCAAATGTATTTATATAGCCCTTCGTACATCAGCTGATATCTCAAAGTGCTGTACAGAAACCCAGCCTAAAACCCCAAACAGCAAGCAATGCAGCTGTAGAAGCACGGTGGCTAGGAAAAACTCCTTAGAAAGGCCAACACCGAGGAAGAAACCTAGAGAGGAACCAGGCTATGTGGGGTGGCCAGTCCTCTTCTGGCTGTGCCGGGTGGAGATTATAACAGAACATGGCCAAGATCATCAAATGTTCATAAATGACCAGCATGGTCAAATAATAATAAGGCAGAACAGTTGAAACTGGAGCAGCAGCACGGCCAGGTGGACTGGGGACAGCAAGGAGTCATCATGTCAGGTAGTCCTGAGGCATGGTCCTAGGGCTCAGGTCCTCCGAGAGAGAGAAAGAAAGAAAGAGAGAAAGAGAGAATTAGAGAGAGCACACTTAAATTCACACAGGACACCGAATAGGACAGGAGAAGTACTCCAGATATAACAAACTGACCCTAGCCCCCCGACACATAAACTAATGCAGCATAAATACTGGAGGCTGAGACAGGAGGGGTCAGGAGACACTGTGGCCCCATCCGAGGACACCCCCGGACAGGGCCAAACAGGAAGGATATAACCCCACCCACTTTGCCAAAGCACAGCCCCCACACCACTAGAGGGATATCTTCAACCACCAACTTACCATCCTGAGACAAGGCCGAGTATAGCCCACAAAGATCTCCGCCACGGCACAACCCAAGGGGGGGCGCCAACCCAGACAGGAAGATCACATCAGTGACTCAACCCACTCAAGTGACGCACGCCTCCTAGGGACGGTATGAAAGAGCCCCAGTAAGCCAGTGACTCAGCCCCTGTAATAGGGTTAGAGGCAGAGAATCCCAGTGGAAAGAGGGGAACCGGCCAGGCAGAGACAGCAAGGGCCAGACTACACTCAATCATATGACCCACTGAAGAGATGAGTCTTCAGTAAAGACTTAAAGGTTGAGACCGAGTTTGCGTCTCTTACATGGGTAGGCAGACCATTCCATAAAAATGGAGCTCTATAGGAGAAAGCCCTGCCTCCAGCTGTTTGCTTAGAAATTCTAGGGACAATTAGGAGGCCTGCGTCTTGTGACCGTAGCGTACGTGTAGGTATGTACGGCAGGACCAAATCAGAGAGATAGGTAGGAGCAAGCCCATGTAATGCTTTGTAGGTTAGCAATAAAACCTTGAAATCAGCCCTTGCCTTGACAGGAAGCCAGTGTAGGGAGGCTAGCACTGGAGTAATATGACCACATTTTTTGGTTCTAGTCAGGATTCTAGCAGCCGTGTTTAGCACTAACTGAAGTTTATTTAGTGCTTTATTCAGGTAGCCGGAAAGTAGAGCATTGCAGTAGTCTAATCTAGAAGTAACAAAAGCATGGATACATTTTTCTGCATCATTTTTGGACAGAAAGTTTCAGATTTTTGCAATGTTACGTAGAGGGAAAAAGCTGTCCTTGAAATGGTCTTGATATGTTCTTTAAAAGAGAGATCAGGGTCCAGAGTAACGCCGAGGTCCTTCACAGTTTTATTTGAGACGACTGTACAACCAGAGGAAAAGAATAGCACAACTGTGAGTTCCTCTCCTATCTCGCAAGTCAGCCTGATATCGGACGCTGACAGGAGGCAGCAGTTCTGCACAGAAAAACACTGTGTATCATTAACAACCACGGAGAAAACAATGAGGAACGTGAAGTAGATAATAACTCCTGTAAATACTGTACGACACACTGAGAAATGTGACGGCCGATAGGAATTTAGCACCTCTGCCAAGAGTGTCGGCAGTTGACACAGTTTTACGTCTGATATTTGCTTTGTTGAAATACTCCAGGCCACAAGGCGGCAGTAGCTTGTTTGGCTTGTGCCTGTTGTAGCTCATGCATGCTAACTAGCAAGCTGCGCTAATGTTGTTGCTAGCTAGCTAGAATTTGTTGTAAGCCCTTGTTGATACTAACCAGATGGCTACAACTAGCTATGCTAGTTACATTATTTATTCAGCTTGCTAGATAGCTAGCTTGGTAAAGCATTTCGTGTTGTGTGCATTTTTTCCCTTTTCTTGTCACTTCTGTCTTCTCCCCCATGTGGAGGTTCGTGCTTTCTGATTGGCTCAAAGTCAAGTTCTCGGCCACTGACAAGCACTGTGATTCTACAAGTAGAAACGTCAGGTTCGTTGGTATCAGGACGGTACACAGCAGGGGCGTCTTTTGTTCTAGCAAGAGAAGGAAAGGCCTCCTATGGTGCTAAGTACCTATCGGCAGTCAGATTTCCTGGTGTGTTTCTACCATAATAGACAATCAATGGGACTATGTAGGAAACAAACCAATTACTTACACAGGGCTCTGTGTTACTCACTGTTGAATCAATCAGTAATAGATATCTTTTAGAGCTTATAAACAATAGACAAAAATAATTTGAGCAAATCAGGTGGGACTGTGTCTGTTGTGACTGGATCTGCAGAGAAGAGAAGACTAAAGAGTGAACAGAATATCTGTGGAATAAGACGGGATGCAGTAATAGAGAAGGGAGAGAGCAGCAGAAGTGTCAGCGGTAGATGAGAATGCTGCAGGACTCGCAGTGGTAGTAGAGAAAGGGCTCTGGAGGGGAGAATGGGGGTTTGACTCAGTCCCGGAAAGCGCCGAGCAGCCATAAATTAGCCTGTGCTGTTGAAGGGATCCACAGCTGGCTCCCAAACACGGCAAAATAATTGCACTGTTTCCCCCTTTCCTTTTCCTCTGCTACCCAGAGAAGAGACAGCCCAATCACTGTGCTGGAAATAACATTTGGTGATCCTCCTCGCCTTCGCTCACCTGTGTCACATAGTGAAAGAACGAATGGACACACGCATGCATGGACACACACACACGCGCACGCACACACACACACACACACACACACACACACACACACACACACACACACACACACACACACACACACACACACACACACACACACACACACACACACACACACACACACACACACACACACACACACACACACACACACGCACGCACACACACACTTCCTATGTGTCTTTCAAACATATTTTCCTTTCCAATAACCATAGTAAAGTATATAGAAATGGAAGCCTGTATACATGGCATCATGATTAGATGAGGTTTTGATCAGATGAGGTTAGAGCTGTGACCCCACCTGAGGAACAGAACAAACACAACCCTGTCTGTTGGAGTTGGGATAGCACAGCAAACATTATCATCTTGCAACCAATCTCCACACAAACACAACCCTGTCTGTTGGTGTTGGGATAGCACAGCAAACATTATCATCTTGCAACCAATCTCCACACAAATGAATGAAGCTTTGAATAAGGGGCTGCCTCTTTTTGAGTGTCATAATGGTCCATAATACTTTTGATTTATTTTGATATTTTTTTTAATAGTATAATCCGGCTGAAGCTTTTAGAAATACTTTCATAATAGGCCTATGTCTACATTACTCTCTGTGTGTGTGTGTGTGTGTGTGTGTTATAAGCACCACTGTGTGTGTTATGTATCCTCTGTGGGATAGAGAGAGGAAGTTAGAAGGGAACGACACAGTGACAAGGACACAGTGACCCTGGATGAAAGAAGCAGTGGAGGAGAGGAGAAGAGGAAAAGGGTTACAGGTAAAGCCAGGAAAAGGAGAAGGATACAGGAAGAGATAGGACAGGTAGCCTTCTCTCTTCTCACATCCTCTTCTGCATTAATGTTATTTATTTCCTTTTCTTACATTCCCTCCGTCTCCTCATTATCCTCTCCAGCGCAGCGGGATGACGGGGAAGGTTACCTTAAAAATGAGGCGGAAACTGACCTTGCCCTCCTCCTCATCCTTCCTTTCATCACAATGCTGGGCTAAATTGCCTATTATTTCTCAATTTCTCCCTGTCCCCCCCTCTGTCTGTGTATTAATTATGGCAGGCAGAGACTGAGATGATGATGGGCGTGTGGCTCTTTGTGTGGACGCTCATTAACTCTGAGGATGCTTGAACACATTTAGAGTCTCCGTGTTTCAAACCTTAAGAGTCTATTGACGCCCCCGTGCGTCAATCTAATGAACATAATTAAACAATCCCCATCAAAATCCGTCAGTTTAAACTAGAGATATATATATATTTTTTATCATGGGCTGGGTCTTAATCCAGCGCATCTTCCAATGTTGGCCGTCTCCCATCTGTGGTGGAAAGTGGCAGAGCTACACCGCTGTATGTCAGACCAGGAGACATCCCGAAAATCAGTCTTTTCACGAAAACGTCTGTAGTGTCTGAACGGTTTGGCCTGAAAACTAGTATGACCCCTATATGGAAAGATGAGACTGCTGTGTGGCTAACCCCCACTACTATCCACAGGAAATATGCAAACAACAGCAGATAACTGCATGAAGCTATAAGTATAGGAATAAGTATAGGAATAATAATTGATGGTAGGTTGCTTGCTCACCTTGTGGTCTTGTATGAGAGTGCAGTGAGTGGACTTTGTTTAAGAGTGTAGGTGACTGTAGTAACTATTTGCCTACTACAGTAGAACCTGTCGTTCCCAAGCTGTAAGCAATGTCAGTCATTCTGCTGCAATCCCAGAGTTCCTGGGGTGACACATGGATGTGTGTGGGTGTGTGTGTTTATCACCGTGTGTGTCAGGAGACAGGGCCTTGACTGACTGCTCTACGGTGACCTCTGACCCCAGAGAGTGGTGGTGTGCTGTGTCAGTCATCACTGTCAGGACCGCAGGATGAGGAGGGCTCCTGAGGGGGACGAGGGAGGAGAAGGGACAGCTGGTCCACTGTCAAACATGACCCTGTGGCCTCTCACCCCTCCACTCACCCAGCTATCTATCCCTCTCTTCCATCCAACTACCCATCCGTCCATCCAACTAGCGATGCGCATGGAAAATGCTGTAGAAGTGCCAAACTGGTAGAAACAATTAGCACTAGAACCGATTATGAATGTGATATGAATGAGGTACTATCGTAACGTAATCATCTGTGGCATAGCAATTGGGGTCTAGGTGAAGCTTAATGCTTTTCTTAACTGCTGGAAAAAATGCACAGTTTTGTTCAGATCACAAACAATTCTTAATTATTATTCTGCAGATTCAAAACAAAGAGAAGATATTGTAATGAGTTGCTACTTTTCTCTGTACCTTGCAAGGAGGTGAATGCTCATTTTTCAGCCATATATTTGCATAAATTCTCATATTTTTAAGTATGCAATGCCAAAAATGATAAAGTGCCCCCATTGCAAAGTACAGTGAGGAGGAGGAAGAGGGGGGAGAGAAACGGAGAGAGAGTCAAGTGGTGGAAGGTAAAGAAATATGGAGAAATAGAGAGAAGGTGAGGTGAATATAGTAAAGGAAAACCCGCATGGGAATACAGAGCAGAGAGGAAAAGGCTGTAGAGGTTCCAATACATAAAAATATAATAAATATTGAGAATATAATGAAGGAGGTGTGGAGATGGCATAATAGGCATCAGAGCAGAGGGAAGGGCAACAGATTACAGTCGGGAAGGTGGTGCGATGATGGAGTGATGGATCAGAAAGTGCTGGAATAAGTGAGACAGTCTCTTTACGCTGTGGATTTACAGCACCAGTCAAACCCAGGTGTTTAGAGCTGATGAGGAAACAGTCTTAGGTCCTTACCTTTTAAGACTGAAATTATGTAATGAGAGTCGGCCCGGCTACGCTGAGCCACAAAACTGTCAGCACCACCAGCACCATGTAATGTATTCACCAGGGCCTCTGTCAGCACCACTAACACCATGTAATCTATTCACCAGGGACTCTGTCAGCACCAACACCATGTAATGTATTCACCAGGGCCTCTGTCAGCACCAACACCATGTAATGTATTCACCAGGGCCTCTGTCAGCACCAACACCATGTAATCTATTCACCAGGGCCTCTGTCAGCACCAACACCATGTCATCTATTCACCAGGGCCTCTGTCAGCACCAACACCATGTAATGTATTCACCAGGGCCTCTGTCAGCACCACCAACACCATGTAATGTATTCACCAGGGCCTCTGTCAGCACCACTAACACCATGTAATCTATTCACCAGGGCCTCTGTCAGCACTACCAACACCATGTAATGTATTCACCAGGGCCTCTGTCAGCACCACTAACACCATGTAATGTATTCACCAGGGCCTCTGTCAGCACCACCAACACCATGTAATGTATTCACAGGGCCTCTGTCAGCACCACTAACACCATGTAATCTATTCACCAGGGACTCTGTCAGCACTACTAACACCATGTAATCTATTCACCAGGGCCTCAGTCAGCACCACCAACACCATGTAATGTATTCACCAGGGCCTCTGTCAGCACCAACACCATGTAATGTATTCACCAGGGCCTCTGTCAGCACCAACACCATGTAATGTATTCACCAGGGCCTCTGTCAGCACTACCAACACCATGTAATCTATTCACCAGGGCCTCTGTCAGCACCACCAACACCATGTAATCTATTTACCAGGGCCTCTGTCAGCACCAACACCATGTAATCTATTCACCAGGGACTCTGTCAGCACCAACACCATGTAATCTATTCACCAGGGCCTCTGTCAGCACCAACACCATGTAATTTATTCACCAGGGCCTCTGTCAGCACCACTAACACCATGTAATCTATTCACCAGGGCCTCTGTCAGCACCAACACCATGTAATGTATTCACAGGGCCTCTGTCAGCACCACTAACACCATGTAATCTATTCACCAGGGACTCTGTCAGCACTACTAACACCATGTAATCTATTCACCAGGGCCTCTGTCAGCACTACCAACACCATGTAATCTATTCACTAGGGCCTCTGTCAGCCCCACCAACACCATGTAATCTATTCACCAGGGCCTCTGTCAGCACCACTAACACCATGTAATGTATTCACCAGGGCCTCTGTCAGCACCACCAACACAATGTAATGTATTCACCAGGGCCTCTGTCAGCACCAACACCATGTAATCTATTCACCAGGGCCTCTGTCAGCACCAACACCATGTCATCTATTCACCAGGGCCTCTGTCAGCACCAACACCATGTCATGTATTCACCAGGGCCTCTGTCAGCACCACCAACACCATGTAATGTATTCACCAGGGCCTCTGTCAGCACCACTAACACCATGTAATCTATTCACCAGGGCCTCTGTCAGCACTACCAACACCATGTAATGTATTCACCAGGGCCTCTGTCAGCACCAACACCATGTAATGTATTCACCAGGGCCTCTGTCAGCACCACCAACACCATGTAATGTATTCACCAGGGCCTCTGTCAGCACCAACACCATGTAATGTATTCACCAGGGCCTCTGTCAGCACTACCAACACCATGTAATCTATTTACCAGGGCCTCTGTCAGCACCACCAACACCATGTAATGTATTCACCAGGGCCTCTGTCAGCACCAACACCATGTAATGTATTCACCAGGGCCTCTGTCAGCACCAACACCATGTAATGTATTCACCAGGGCCTCTGTCAGCACTACCAACACCATGTAATCTATTCACCAGGGCCTCTGTCAGCACCACCAACACCATGTAATCTATTTACCAGGGCCTCTGTCAGCACCAACACCATGTAATGTATTCACCAGGGCCTCTGTCAGCACCACCAACACCATGTAATCTATTCACCAGGGCCTCTGTCAGCACCACCAACACCATGTAATGTATTCACCAGGGCCTCTGTCAGCACCAACACCATGTAATCTATTCACCAGGGACTCTGTCAGCACCAACACCATGTAATCTATTCACCAGGGCCTCTGTCAGCACCAACACCATGTAATTTATTCACCAGGGCCTCTGTCAGCACCACTAACACCATGTAATCTATTCACCAGGGCCTCTGTCAGCACCAACACCATGTAATGTATTCACAGGGCCTCTGTCAGCACCACCAACACCATGTAATCTATTCACCAGGGCCTCTGTCAGCACCACCAACACCATGTAATGTATTCACCAGGGCCTCTGTCAGCACCAACACCATGTAATCTATTCACCAGGGCCTCTGTCAGCACCAACACCATGTAATGTATTCACCAGGGCCTCTGTCAGCACCACTAACACCATGTAATCTATTCACCAGGGCCTCTGTCAGCACCAACACCATGTAATGTATTCACCAGGGCCTCTGTCAGCACCACCAACACCATGTAATCTATTCACCAGGGCCTCTGTCAGCACCAACACCATGTAATGTATTCACCAGGGCCTCTGTCAGCACCACTAACACCATGTAATCTATTCACCAGGGACTCTGTCAGCACTACTAACACCATGTAATCTATTCACCAGGGCCTCTGTCAGCACTACCAACACCATGTAATGTATTCACTAGGGCCTCTGTCAGCCCCACCAACACCATGTAATCTATTCACCAGGGCCTCTGTCAGCACCAACACCATGTAATGTATTCACCAGGGCCTCTGTCAGCACCACCAACACCATGTAATCTATTCACCAGGGCCTCTGTCAGCACCAACACCATGTAATGTATTCACCAGGGCCTCTGTCAGCACTACCAACACCATGTAATCTATTCACCAGGGCCTCTGTCAGCACAACCAACACCATGTAATCTATTTACCAGGGCCTCTGTCAGCACCAACACCATGTAATGTATTCACCAGGGCCTCTGTCAGCACCACCAACACCATGTAATCTATTCACCAGGGCCTCTGTCAGCACCACCAACACCATGTAATGTATTCACCAGGGCCTCTGTCAGCACCAACACCATGTAATCTATTCACCAGGGACTCTGTCAGCACCAACACCATGTAATCTATTCACCAGGGCCTCTGTCAGCACCAACACCATGTAATTTATTCACCAGGGCCTCTGTCAGCACCACTAACACCATGTAATCTATTCACCAGGGCCTCTGTCAGCACCAACACCATGTAATGTATTCACAGGGCCTCTGTCAGCACCGCCAACACCATGTAATCTATTCACCAGGGCCTCTGTCAGCACCACCAACACCATGTAATGTATTCACCAGGGCCTCTGTCACCACCAGCAACATGTGATCTATTCACCAGGGCCTCTGTCAGCACCACCAACACCATGTAATCTATTCACCAGGGCCTCTGTCAGCACCAACACCATGTAATGTATTCACCAGGGCCTCTGTCAGCACCAACACCATGTAATCTATTCACCAGGGCCTCTGTCAGCACCAACACCATGTCATGTATTCACCAGGGCCTCTGTCAGCACCACTAACACCATGTAATCTATTCACCAGGGCCTCTGTCAGCACCAACACCATGTAATGTATTCACCAGGGCCTCTGTCAGCACCACCAACACCATGTAATCTATTCACCAGGGCCTCTGTCAGCACCAACACCATGTAATGTATTCACCAGGGCCTCTGTCAGCACCACTAACACCATGTAATCTATTCACCAGGGACTCTGTCAGCACTACTAACACCATGTAATCTATTCACCAGGGCCTCTGTCAGCACAACCAACACCATGTAATGTATTCACTAGGGCCTCTGTCAGCCCCACCAACACCATGTAATCTATTCACCAGGGCCTCTGTCAGCACCAACACCATGTAATGTATTCACCAGGGCCTCTGTCAGCACCACCAACACCATGTAATCTATTCACCAGGGCCTCTGTCAGCACCAACACCATGTAATGTATTCACCAGGGCCTCTGTCAGCACCACCAACACCATGTAATCTATTCACCAGGGCCTCTGTCAGCACCAACACCATGTAATGTATTCACCAGGGCCTCTGTCAGCACTACCAACACCATGTAATCTATTCACCAGGGCCTCTGTCAGCACCACCAACACCATGTAATCTATTTACCAGGGCCTCTGTCAGCACCAACACCATGTAATGTATTCACCAGGGCCTCTGTCAGCACCACCAACACCATGTAATCTATTCACCAGGGCCTCTGTCAGCACCACCAACACCATGTAATGTATTCACCAGGGCCTCTGTCAGCACCAACACCATGTAATCTATTCACCAGGGACTCTGTCAGCACCAACACCATGTAATCTATTCACCAGGGCCTCTGTCAGCACCAACACCATGTAATTTATTCACCAGGGCCTCTGTCAGCACCACTAACACCATGTAATCTATTCACCAGGGCCTCTGTCAGCACCAACACCATGTAATGTATTCACAGGGCCTCTGTCAGCACCGCCAACACCATGTAATCTATTCACCAGGGCCTCTGTCAGCACCACCAACACCATGTAATGTATTCACCAGGGCCTCTGTCACCACCAGCAACATGTGATCTATTCACCAGGGCCTCTGTCAGCACCACCAACACCATGTAATCTATTCACCAGGGCCTCTGTCAGCACCAACACCATGTAATGTATTCACCAGGGCCTCTGTCAGCACCAACACCATGTAATCTATTCACCAGGGCCTCTGTCAGCACCAACACCATGTCATGTATTCACCAGGGCCTCTGTCAGCACCACTAACACCATGTAATCTATTCACCAGGGCCTCTGTCAGCACCAACACCATGTAATGTATTCACCAGGGCCTCTGTCAGCACCACCAACACCATGTAATCTATTCACCAGGGCCTCTGTCAGCACCAACACCATGTAATGTATTCACCAGGGCCTCTGTCAGCACCACTAACACCATGTAATCTATTCACCAGGGACTCTGTCAGCACTACTAACACCATGTAATCTATTCACCAGGGCCTCTGTCAGCACTACCAACACCATGTAATGTATTCACTAGGGCCTCTGTCAGCCCCACCAACACCATGTAATCTATTCACCAGGGCCTCTGTCAGCACCAACACCATGTAATGTATTCACCAGGGCCTCTGTCAGCACCACCAACACCATTTAATCTATTCACCAGGGCCTCTGTCAGCACCAACACCATGTAATGTATTCACCAGGGCCTCTGTCAGCACCACTAACACCATGTATCTATTCACCAGGGACTCTGTCAGCACTACTAACACCATGTAATCTATTCACCAGGGCCTCTGTCAGCACTACCAACACCATGTAATCTATTCACTAGGGCCTCTGTCAGCCCCACCAACACCATGTAATCTATTCACCAGGGCCTCTGTCAGCACCACCAACACCATGTAATCTATTCACCAGGGCCTCTGTGTATGGCTGGTCTTCTCGATCTCAGCCTGCAAGGAAATGTACACTGCACACACAAATCTCAGATGAAACTCAGCCTAGTGCCAAGCTGTGCAAATGCCTTGTTGGAATGTAACAAAGATATATATGACACAGTATAGTTTGTGCCCCTGCCTTGCAGCAAGCAATAGATATGAAAATATTTTCATTTAAATATAGGTGAACTTGCTGAGGTGAGCTTCTTGCATGCGCACGTGTGTGTGTGTGTTTGTGAATGTGTGTGTAACACTCGTCTGATGAGGAAGGAGTGGACCAAAGCGCAGCGTTGTACGTGTTCATGATAATTTATTCAACCCGAACACTGAAACAAAATAACAAAGTAGAACAAAACGAAACAGTTCTGTCTGATGAAGACACAAAACAGAAAACAAGCCGCACAAAAGCAGGCGGGCCTAACAGGCTTAAATAGTCCTGAACCAAAAGCAGGCGGGCCTAACAGGCTTAAATAGTCCTGAACCAAAAGCAGGCGGGCCTAACAGGCTTAAATAGTCCTGAACCAAAAGCAGGCGGGCCTAACAGGCTTAAATAGTCCTGAACCAAAAGCAGGCGGGCCTAACAGGCTTAAATAGTCCTGAACCAAAAGCAGGCGGGCCTAACAGGCTTAAATAACTCAAACAAGCAACAGGTACAACCAATAAGACATAACAAACAGAAAAGGGGATCGGTGGCAGCTAGTAGACTGGCGGCGACGACCGCCGAGCGCCGCCCAGACAGGCAGGGGAGCCACCTTCGGTGGAAGTCGTGACAGTGGGAGTGTTTATAATGTTGTTGTGCACATTGTCCTCATATTCTTCATGGCCTCATTTGTGGTCAAAGAAACAACTTGTTATATAATTGTGAAAACACACTCAATCCTGTAATGCCATTACTCGCCATCCTCTCTAAACTACCACAGACACAGTGAACAATTTCAAGGTGATGAGACTCTATTCATACAAATCACTGTAGGAATCCAGCAGCACGTCCACAGCATGGGGGGAACCTAGTGTAGCACCTCCATTGAACAGCTGGACAGGAAAAGGGAGGTGGGGTTTTAAGAAAGACACAATCAACGCTGCTCTCCACTGTTCTCTCTTCTGCAGCTCCAGCCAGCTCTTCACTGCCTTTAGAGATGGTTCCCAGTGTGACCCAGACATTTGAAAGAGCCATCCCAGCGTGTGGCAATTTCAAATCAGATTCCCCTCATCAAACAGAGAGGGAGGGAGGGAGGGTGAGGCAGAAGGTCAGGAAAAGAGAAAGATGGATAGGGCAGGATGATTACTTGATCCAGAAAGAAAAATAACAAAAAGACAGGATGAACCTATCAGGGATCCAAGCACCAGAGAGGGAGAGAGAGAGAGAGGAAGAGAGAGAATAAATATATATAGATACAAGAAGAAGAAGAGAGACGAGAGAAGAGATAGATGGTGACTGTAAGGCGGCTCTGCATCTGTGTGAAAAGGAATTTGCGAGGGAATGAGACGTTGAGAGATTTTCATAATAATATAAAGAAGGATTGTTGTAAGCTTACACACACACAGAAATTCTATGAAGTGGCTAGAAGACGAGGAGAAGAGTGAGTGAGTCAGAGGCTGAGAATGAGAGTGGTGAAGAAAAGAGAGATACAGGTAACTGCCAGAATAAAGGAAACACTTGAGTAAATGACGGATACAAAGTCTATTGAAAGCAGGTGTTTTCACACAGGTGTGGTTTCTGAGTTAATTAAGCAATTAACACCCCATCATGCTTAAGGCCATGTATAAAAATTCCCAGGTGCCCATTATTTTGGCTACCATGGCTAGAAGAAGAGATCTCCATGACTTTGAATGAGGAGATAGAGCATAAGGGGTTTAAAGTGTGTGTGTGTCTCGGTCACCAGATCTCAATCCAATTAAACACTTATGGGATACTCTGGAGTGGAGCCCGAGACAGCGGTTTCCACCACCATCAACAAAACACCACATTATGGACTGTATTGTTGAAGAATGGTGTAGCATCCCTCCAATAGAGTCAAGATACTTGTAGAATCTATCGCATTGAAGCTGTTCTGGCAGCTCTTGGTGCCCCAATGGCCTATTAAGGCGCTTTATATTGATGTTTCCTTTATTTTGGCAGTTACCTGTTGATCCAGAAGATGAGGGAACAGAACAGTGTGATCACCTCAATTATTGTGTTCTTCACTCTAACTTCCCTCTGGGACCTGCCACCAACTCCAACCGCACAATTCTCCCTGTCAGCCGCATCGCACAGTTACAAGATTTACACTGATGAATGTTGACGTGCTGACTAAAAAAAGTCCCCGTTGCTGGCTGGTGACTTACGTAGGTCAAGAGACAGCGTTGTTGTGCGCGGGCCACCCTGACAGCCAGGTGACAGAGATTAATAGCCCCTGTATTGACTGAGTAACTTCCAGTTCCTCATCTCTGTCAGGACAAGGCTTTGCCCGAGAGCGCCTCGCCATTATTAGAGGTATAATTGCAGAGACATTTAAAGCGTTTCCCCTCGAGGGACTGTGAAATCCAATAAACCTTTCATAAGAACACCGCACAGTGAGGTATTCCAGCACTGCAGTCTCACTCAGACAGCCTACACTCAGCACAGCCACGCTGCCTGAGACACAGCACTGAGGTTGTCTGTGGAAATCAGTGATTTATGGAGCTGTGCACCACCCTAGATTAGTTGTTTTATCAAAAATATGAGAGGCGGTTTAGAATACGATCGGGTTCCTGCCAACACCGTCAACGTGTTTGTACTGGTGTATTTCTATGAAGCGTTTCTGTTTGTGTGAGTACACAGTGCATCTATGGGTCTAACAAACTTTATGCTTGTCCATGGATGTGAGAAAAAACATGCAGATGAGTATGTAAATTAAACAGGGATAGTGTGCATGTTTCCATGTCTAAGAGGATACACTCTACTGTATGTAGGACACTCAGCAATATACATCTACAATATGCATGAGTGTCTGTACGTGTGTGTGTGTGTGTGTGTTTGTGTGTGTGTGAGCATGTGTGCGTGCATCCTCCCCTCTCCCTCAGAGCCCTAGTCACCAGGGTGCAGGACAGGGAGGGATGCTGAATATGCAGGGCTAATTTGGGCTGTAATTCAATTTCACTTAAATTAAATTTGCTCTCTCTGGGGAGGGACAGCCAGGGGTCAGCCAGGGTCACACTCCAGACAGCAACCAAGAGCGCTGTGTGTGTGTTTTTGTGTGTGTGTATGTGTGTGTGCGTGCGTGTGTAGGTGTGTGTGTGTGTTTCTGTGTGTGAGTGTGCAGATATGTGAGTGCGCTTGTGTCAGTGTGTGTGTGTGTGTGCCTGTGTGTGTGCGTGTGTGTCAGTGTGTGTGTGTGGTACCTGACCCTGGTCAGGTTATGCCCCTGGATCTCAGTTCAGAGGGTTTCACCTTCCATAGATGGAGTAGAGCATGATTTCAGCTTCTGAATGTTGCCATTTTAAAGGATTTGTACCTTTCACTTTAAAAAATGATGTATTTTTTCAGAGTACGTAAGGACAACAAGGGAAGAAGAATGAAGTTTGTAATAAAGCAAACAAATACAGAAAGAAAAACAAGAAGAGAAAGAGCACCTATAAACAGAGTAAAAAAACAACATTAAACTGAAAAAATAACTAAAGAAATAAGGCAAAGACAATATAGCAATAAATACATCCAAACACAAACAAACATAACTCTTAGAAAAAAGGGTTTCAAAAGGGTTCTTTGGCCGTCCCCATAGGAGAACCCTTTCAGGTTCCATATAAACTCAGCAAAAAAATAAACATCCCTTTTTCAGGACTCTGTCTTTCAAAGATAAAAATCATTAAAAAAGATCAAATTCATAAAAATTCAAATAACTTCACAGATCTTCATTGCAAAGGGTTTAAACACTGTTTAAATAAATTGCCGTACTGTGAGACGCCTAAGACAGTGCTACAGGGAGACAGGACGGACAGCTGATCGTCCTCGCAGTGGCAGACAACGTGTAAGAACACCTGCACAGGATTGGTACATCCGAACATCACACCTGCGGGACAGGTACAGAATGGCAACAACACCTTCCCGAGTTACACCAGGAACGCACAATCCTCCCATCAGTGCTCGGACTGTCCGCAATAGGCTGAGAGAGGCTGAACTGAGGGCTTGTAGCCCTGTTTTAAGGCAGGTCCTCACCAGACATCACCGGCAACAACATCGCCTATGGGCACAAACCCACCGTCGCTAAACCAGACAGGACTGGCAAAAAGTTCTCTTCACTGATGAGTCGCGGTTTTGTCTCACCAGGGGTGATAGTCGGATTCGCGTTTATCGTCGAAGGAATGAGCGTTACACCGAGGCCTGTACTCTGGTGCGGGATAGATTTGGAGGTGGAGGGTCCGTCATGGTCTGTGGCGGTGTGTCACAGCGTCATCGGACTGAGCTTGTTGTCATTGCCGGCAATCTTAACGCTGTGCGTTACAGGGAAGACATCCTCCTCCCTCATGTGGTACCCTTCCTGCAGGCTCATCCTGACATGACACTCCAGCATGACAATGCCACCAGCCATACTGCTCGATCTGTGCGTGATTTCCAGCAAGACAGGAATGTCAGTGTTCTGCTATGGCCAGCGAAGAGCCCGGATCTCAATCCCATTGAGCACGTCTGGGACCTGTTGGATCGGAGGGTGAGGGCTAGAGCCATTCCCCCCAGAAATGTCTGGGACCTTGCAGGTGCCTTGGTAGAAGAGTGGGGTAACATCTCACAGCAAGAACAGGCAAATCTGGTGCAGTCCATGAGGAGGAGATGCACTGCAGTACTTAATGCAGCTGGTGGCCACACCAGATACTGACTGTTACTTTTGATGATTTTGATCCCCCCTTTGTTCAGGGACACATTATTCCATTTCTGTTAGTCGTATGTCTGTGGAACATGTACAGTTTATGTCTCAATTGTTGAATCTTGTAATGTTCATACAAATATTTTTCCATGTTAGATTTCTTGAATATAAACGCAGATGACAGTGAGAGGACGTTTCTTTTTTTGTTGAGTTTAGAAGGTGGAGACAGCTGCATCAAAACTGGGACCTAGGGAATGAAAAACAGCTCTATCTTCAGGCCATCAGACTGTTAAATAGTCACCACTAGCCGGCCTCCGCCCAGTACCCTGCCATGAGCTTTAGTCAGTTAATAGTCGGCTACTACCCTCGTACTCAACAATACACCTTAGAGACTGCTGTCCTATGTAACACTGGTCACTTTAATAATGTTTACATTCACGGCCTCCCGGGTGGCGCAGTGGTTAAGGGCTGTGCCACCAGAGACTCTGGGTTCGCGCCCAGGCTCTGTCATAACCGGCCGTGACCGGGAAGTCCGTGGGGCGATGCACAATTGGCATAGCGTCATCCGGGTTAGGAAGGGATTGGCCGGTCTCATCGCACACCAGCGACTCCTGTGGCGGGCCGGGCACAGTGCACGCTAACCAAGGTTGCCTGGTGCACGATGTTTCCTCCGACACGTTGGTGCGGCTGGCTTCCGGGTTGGATGTGCGCTGTGTTAAGAAGCAGTGCGGCTTGGTTGGGTTGTGTATCGGAGGACGCATGACTTTCAACCTTCGTCTCTCCCGAGCCCGTACAGGAGTTGTAGCGATGAGACAAGATAGTAGCTACTAACAATTGGACACCACGAAATTAGGGAGAAAAAAGGGGGGTAAAAATTGATATCGATATGAGTGATTAACAAAATAGTGTTGAGTTTACCTTTTCGCATTGGCGACCCACATGTAACAAAATGCAATAATCCAAAATATATATTAAGTTGTCCTCTGACCAGTGACGTATATATTATTCCCAGATTCCGTGTTTTTTGTTGTTGTTGTAAGGTTGGTTCTAACAGGACGTGCAACCTGTCTCCCCCCCTCTTTTTCTATTGATTTAAACGTGATATCGATATGAGTGATTGACAAATAAATGTTGCGTTTCTATTTCAATTTTGGCGACCCCCTGCTAAAAATGCATCACCCCAAAATGCAGCTGGTTGTCCTCTAAAGAGTGTTGTAAATACTATTTCCAGTATCCGGGTGGTTGTGGTAGTTTAGAACAGGCTTGAAAGATCTAATCCTGGTCATTTTACTGTCAAGTCATATTGACAAAGCTGTTGTGAAGATGGAGAGAGGTATGTCTGTTGTAAAAAGACGTTAAGCGTTTTTGACACAATATCAACTGTACTTGTTGTTCAGGCTTTGATATTGTCCCACTTTGATTACTGTCCTGTAATAAGGTCAAGTGCAACAAAGAAAGACCTAGCAAAGCTCCAGACAATGACCCAACACACCTCCAGGCTGTGTAAGGGCTATTTGACCAAGAAGGAGAGTGACGGAGTGCTGCATCAGATGACCTGGCCTCCACAATCACCCTACCTCAACCCAATTGGATGGTTTGGGATGAGTTGGACCGCAGAGTGAAGGAAATGCAGCCAACAAGTGCTCCTTCAACCAGCTTCCAGGTGAAGCTATTAAATGTATTTTGATTTGTTTAACACTTTTTAGGTTATTACATGATTCCATATGTGTTATTTCATAGATATTCTACAATGTAGAAAATAGTCAAATTAAGAAAAACCCTTGAATGAGTAGGTGTGCCCAAACATTTGACTGGTACTGTATATAGGGCAGCAGCCTCTAAGTTGCAGGGTTGAGTAACCAGGTGGAAGCTGGCTATTTAACAGTCTGATGGCCTGAAGATATAAGCTGTTTTTCAGTCTCTCGGTCCCAGTTTTGATGCAACTGTACTGACCTCGCCTTCTGGATGATAGCGGGGTGAACAGGCTGTGGCTCGGGTGATGTACTTGATTATCTTTTTCCTGTGACATTGGGTGCTGTAGGTGTCCTGGAGGGCAGGCAGTATGCCCCCGGGGATACGTTGGGCAGACCGCACCACCCTCTGGAGAGCCCTGCGTGCAGTTGCCATACCAGGTGGTGATACAGCCTGACAGGATGCTCTCAATTGTGAATCTGTAAAAGTTTGTGAGGGTTTTAGGGGCCACATTTCTTCAGCCTCCTGAGGTTGAAGAGACGCTGTTGCGCCTTCTTCACCACACTGTCTGTCTCTTCAACCTGTCCACCTTTTCCACTGCGGTCCCGTCGATGTGGATAGGGACATGCCCCCTATGCTGTTTCCTGAAGTCTACGATCATCTCCTTTGTTTTGTTGATGTTGAATGAGAGGTTGTTTTCCAGACACCACACTCCCAGAGCCCTCACCTCCTCCCTGTAGGCTGTCTCATCATCGTTGGTAATAAAGCCTACTACTGTTGTGTCATCTGCAAAACATTTACAGTTCATATAAGGAAATCAGTCAATTGAAATCAATCATTAGGCCCTAATCTATGGATTTCACGTGACTGGGAGGGGCTCAGGTTCAGCCAATCAGAATAAGAATAAGTTATTCTCACAAAAGGGCTTTATTGCAGACAGAAATACTCCTCAGCTTCATCAGCTGTCTGGGTGGCTGGTCTCAGACGATCCTAGAGGTGATCAAGCCGGATGTGGTTGTGAGGCCGGTTGGACGTACTACCAAATTGTCTAAGATGGCGTTGGTAGAGAAATTAACATTACATTCTCTGGCAACAGCTCTGGTGGACATACCTGCAGGCAGTATCCCAATTACACGCTCCCTCAAAACTTGAGACATCTGTGGCATTGCGTTTTGTGACAAAACTGTACATTTTTGAGTGGGCTTTTATTGTAATGATAATGCTGTTTAATCAGCTTCTTGATATGCCACACCTGCCAGGTGGTTGGATTATCTTGGCAAAGGAGAAATGCTCACTAACAGGGATGTAAACAACATTTCTGCACAACATTTGAGAGAAATAAGCTTTATGTTTATATGGAAAATGTACACACTTTACATGTTGCTTTTATATTTTTGTATTTTTTTATATTTTCTACTCTTTACAGGCCTCCTGGGCCGTGTACAGTGTTCCTCATTTGAGTTTCCTGAATTCTTATCGGACCTCGTAGTCATGGTAGATAATATTCACATTTTTGTTGACTTCATTATTCACATAGAAAAGTCCACAGACCCACTCCAACATTCTGGAGCCATCATCGACTCAATGGGTTTTGTCCAACATATCTCGGGACCTACGCATTGCCACAATCACTCCCTTAATCTAGTTTTGTCCCGTAGAATAGCTATTGTGCATCTAAATGTTTTTACTCATAATCCTGGACTATAGGACCATCATCTTATTATGTTTGCAATCGCAACAAATTATTTCCTTAGACCCCAACAAAGGATTATCAAAACCTGCGCCATAAATACTTGGACAACCCAAAGATTTATAGATGCCCTTCCAGACCCCCTCCACCTCCCCAAGGATGTCAGAGTACAAAAATCAGTTAACCAACTAATTGAGGATCTAAACTCAAACTTGAACCACTACTTCAAGGTCTCAGAGCAAGTGACGTCACCGATTGAAACACTATTTAGCGCACACCACCGCTAACTAAGCTAGCGTTTCACATCCGTTACAGATGGTTTGTCCTCTGACAAATCAATGGTAAGTTTGTGTTCCTCAAAGTTCTGTTCTAGGACAACTATTGTTTTCACTATGTATGCTACCTCTTGGTGATGTCATTCAGGAACACATTGTCAGCTTTTACTGCTATGCAAATGACACACAGCTGTAGGGGGTGCGGCACATTTTTTACTTTTATACTCGGCCAAAACAGAGATGCTACTTCTAAGTCCCAAGAAACAAAGATATCTGCTTATCTGACAATGAATCTCGATGGTTGTACAGTTGTCTCATATAAAACTGTGAAGGACCTCTGCATTATTCTGGACACTGATCTCTCATTTGAAAAACATAAAAAATATTTAAAAAGCTGCTTTTTTCCATCTTTGTAAAAATTGCAAAAAATCTGACACGTTTCATCCGAAAAGTATGCAGATAAAATAATCCATGCTTTTGTCATGTCAAGATTAGACGTTTGCAATGCTACCTGGATGAAGCACTGAATAAACTTCAACTGGTGCTAAATTTGGCTGCTAGAAACTTGACTAAAACGCAAAAATGTGATCACATTACTCCAGGCTAGCCTCTCTACATTGGCTTCCTGCTAAAGCTAGGTCTGATTTAAAGGTTTTACTGCGAACCTACAATGCATTACATGGACTTGCTCCTACCTAGCTCACCGATTTGGGATTCTCTGCCTCTGACCCTATTACGGGGACTGAGTCAGTGGCTTGCTCGCGCTCTCCCATGCCTTCCCTGGGAGGAGTGCATCACGTCTTGCCAGGCTTTTTCCTTTTATCTCGCTATACTCGACCTGAGTGGTTGAGTCACTGACGTGATCTTCCTTCCTTCCTTGGACCCGTTTGGTGGGGGAGATCTTTGTGGGCTATACTCAGCCTTATCTCATGGTAGTTAGTTAGTGGTCTGTTGATATCCCTTTGGTGGTGTAGGGGCTGTGCTTTGGCTAAGTGGGTGGGATAATATTTTGCCTGTTTGGCCCTGTCCTGGGGCAACTTTGGATGTGTCCACAGTGTCCCCGATGCCCCCTGTCTCAGTCTCTAGTATTTATGCTGCAATAGTCTATGTGCCGGGGGATAGGGTCAGTCTGTCATATCTGGTCTAATTCTGCTGTCTTATCTGGTGTTCTGTGTGATCTTAGTTATGCTCCCTCTAATTCTCACATCTCACATATCTCTCTCTCTCTAAACCCCTCACGGAGGACCTGAGCCCTAAGACCATGCATCAGGACTATGGCCTGGTCGTGCTGCTGCTCCAGTTTCTGTTGTTCTGCCTGCGGCTATGGAATCCTAACCTGTTCACCGGTCGTGCTACCTTGTCCCAGACCTGCTGTTTCGACCCTCTCCCTCCCTCTTTCTCTCTCTCTCTGTCTCTCTCTCTGACATGTTGCACCCTCTACAACCACTGTGATTATTATTTGACCCTGTTGGTCATCTATGAACGTTTGAACATCTTGAAGAACAATCTGGCCTTAAATGGCCATGTACTCTTATAATCTCCACCCAACACAGCCAGAAAAGGACTGACCACCCCTCAGAGCCTGGTTCCTCTCTAGGTTTCTTCCTAGGGTCCCTCCTTTCTAGAGAGTTTTTCCTAGCCACAGTGCTTCTACATCTGCATTACTTGCACTGAGGGTTTAGGCTGGGTTTCTGTATTGCTCTTTGTGACATCGGCTGATGTAAAAAGAGCTTTATAAATACATTTGATTGATTGATTGAGGAGATCAGAGGATTTGATCCTGATTCGATAACCCTCACAGCTACCATGCAATAACAATGTTTGGCAAATGACAGGAGTGGCAAGGAGTGGAATGTTAGCTAAAAAGACTGGTACCCAGACTAGGCAGCCATAAATATCTGTTTAAATGGTCCTGATAGGACAGGAAAAGCAGGGTTATAGCCTAGGAGTAAAAGAGATGGGCAAACCAGAATATTCTTTCTAATAATTGAGGTCAAAAGAGCCAGCAACATAATCACAGAGAGGATTTACATTTACGCTGTTCCAAAATATTAGCCTGACGTGACGATTCACATTAAATTCTTCCGCTGCTCATTCGATCGCTTCATACTTTGGTTTGACTGCCATCATTGAAGTTGTTTGTGGTGACAAGGGGCACGAGGGAAGTTGTACAAAGTAAAGTAATAGGCAATTGGATCGTCTCTAACCAATCAGGGTATCAAAGCCAATGGCAAATTTTAAAACCGCCGCTTTACCCCCGTGTGTTCCGACTCTGGCTCAACCCATCGGTTCCTGGACCAATCAGACGGCCCCGAATGTGTTTGCATTCGGTGAAGGGTCGGGGAGGTGCTCAGATCCAGACTCATTGCGGAGAAGAAACTAAAATCCGTGGGAGTGCCGTAGCATTTGGCCGTCGCAAGAAGTCTGGGTAGCGAGGCAACCAAAATATGAGCATGAAGTTGCCCACTTGCCTAGAACATGTGCATAAGCTACATAAATAAGTGTCACTCAGCTTCATCTTAAATCTACGTGCAGGAGTATGATACATCCTATGAAACAATGTATAGTTGATGAGCTGGTGGGCAAGGTTCTTTGAAGAATAATTAATATTACCCAAAATCGAGGACCAATCCCACTCCAGCACAGTGTTTGGAAGATCTTTTTCCCAACTCTTGGATACAGGCAAGCATTTGATTTTAAGAGACGAAAGCCGGTTACATACATTGTGCCTATGCCCATTTTTGTAAAGAAAATCAGGCGTAATAAAGGATGGATGGGTGGGCTGGCGTCCCAAGGCTCACCACAGGGTTTCAATGCTGTGCGGAGTTATTTATAACGAGGGCAAAAATAACCTTTTATTCAAATTTGATTGAACCTTTATTGTAACACATTTCATGCAATTCTACGTCATTTTAAATGACTGGAGACAAGCAGTTATTTTTTAAGTGTAATTTGGTTGGAGCGTAGAGCGGATACTTTTTTTGTTGAAGCATTGGCCTTTTCTCCTGCTCCAATATCCCTCAGGTAGCACTCAGCCATGAGATCTGGGCCTGGTCTACACAGTATATTTCAGGTCCTTTATCATTATTCTTTTAATAAGGCCTATTCTGTTGTATTTAATAGCCTACCCAAACACAAGTAATATGCAGAGATTTTGACATGAGTCGACCAAGAAATTGGTCACTGACAGCCTGTGTTATTGTTGGCAAGACAACAAATGCTGCAGAAACGGAGATGTTTAGATTTTTATACAGGTTATTGTTCTTTTTTTAATTGAACCTTTATTTAACCAGGCAAGTCAGTTAAGAACAAATTCTTATTTACAATGACGGCCTAGGAACAGTGGGTTAACTGCCTTGTTCAGAGGCAGAACGACAGATTTTTACCTTGTCAGCTCGGGGATTCGATCTAGCAACCTTTTGGTTACTGGCCCAACGCTCTAACCACCTGCCGCCCCAAATAAAAAAAATAGAATAATATAAGTTTGGAACTGTTCCGAAGTTGTCTCTCAATAGTACAAATTGAGTGCAACAAAACCCGTTACAACCGAAAGTATCTGATCATCAATGAATTCGAGAAACACAGGGGGACCGGGAGGGCCAGTTTGAACATGTGCAGTGGAACCGTCATATAAAGTGCGAACCATGTTTACGAAAGATGGTCCGAAACCAACACTGCCCAGATGAAATTCCACTGCACTTGTCAAATACTTTTTTAGCGCCTAATGAGAAAACCATGCAAAGTTGTGGATGACTGGGTGCAGCTTCAATAATATGTAGAAAGCGGTGTATATTGTCCGAGGCAAATCAACCCTATATAAACTCTGCTTGGTCCGGAAGGACCACTGAAGAGGTATCAAGTATTTTAGATAAGACCTTAGCATACAATTCACATACCATTCACTTTTTAACCAGAGACTTTTGAAGGAAATTCAGAGATTCCTTTCAGTGGCATCTTTTTTTCTGAATGCAGTATGGGTGTACTGTGTTCTGAATGCAGTATGGGTGTACTGTGTTCTGAATGCAGTATGGGTGTACTGTGTTCTGACTGCAGTATGGGTGTACTGTGTTCTGAATGCAGTATGGGTGTACTGTGTTCTGAATGCAGTATGGGTGTACTGTGTTCTGAATGCAGTATGGGTGTACTGTGTTCTGAATGCAGTATGGGTGTACTGTGTTCTGAATGGAGTATGGGTGTACTGTGTTCTGAATGCAGTATGGGTGTACTGTGTTCTGAATGCAGTATGGGTGTACTGTGTTCTGAATGGAGTATGGGTGTACTGTGTTCTGAATGCAGTATGGGTGTACTGTGTTCTGAATGCAGTATGGGTGTACTGTGTTCTGAATGCAGTATGGGTGTACTGTGTTCTGAATGCAGTATGGGTGTACTGTGTTCTGAATGCAGTATGGGTGTACTGTGTTCTGAATGGAGTATGGGTGTACTGTGTTCTGAATGCAGTATGGGTGTACTGTGTTCTGAATGCAGTATGGGTGTACTGTGTTCTGAATGCAGTATGGGTGTACTGTGTTCTGAATGCAGTATGGGTGTACTGTGTTCTGAATGCAGTATGGGTGTACTGTGTTCTGAATGCAGTATGGGTGTACTGTGTTCTGAATGCAGTATGGGTGTACTGTGTTCTGAATGCAGTATGGGTGTACTGTGTTCTGAATGCAGTATGGGTGTACTGTGTTCTGAATGCAGTATGGGTGTACTGTGTTCTGAATGCAGTATGGGTGTACTGTGTTCTGAATGCAGTATGGGTGTACTGTGTTCTGAATGCAGTATGGGTGTACTGTGTTCTGAATGCAGTATGGAAATCTCACAAAGAAGCGTTCTGGATTTAAGGCACAGAGTGATGGTGATTAAAGTAGGACAAAGGAGAATAAACTACAGAAAAGTTTGGCCAGTACATCCTAACACGTAACCAAAGTCCTTACATAAGTTAGATATCAATGAGCCGTATCCTTGGAAATGACGAGGTAGCAACAAGGAACAACAGTACGACATTGCTTGCCTCATGGCCAAGCCAGAACTCAACTATTTTCCTTTGACAACAGTTTTCTTTCCATGTTCTCTGATAAAAGCATTGATACTGATGTGATCCAACTTGACAAACAGAAAAAACATCACAGCTCCTTCCTTCAATAAACCTATTAACACATGAAAACAGAAAAGATTGCATGACCATTTAACTCCAACAAACACCCGAGGCCTCCCGTGATGTCTCTAATCTACTTAGCCTGTGAGATGTGTGGCAATGACCTTGTCCTGCTCTCTAGCACTGTCACTGTTCCCCAGTCAGGGGCCGAGGAGTGGAGGGGAGCAGTAATGTGTTATAGTCTCCTTTCTGGCGGTCTGCTGGTGGTGGTGGGGTGGGGTCTATGGGGGCTCATCACTAAGGAAAGGGTCCTGGGGCTGGGGCAGGGTCCTGGGGCTGGGGAATGGGGCAGGGACTGGGGACTGGGGACTGGGACTGAGGCTGGGGACTGGGGCTGGGGACTGGGACTGGGGCTGGGGACTGGGGACTGGGGACTGGGGACTGGGGCTGGGGCATGGGGCTGGGACTGGGGACTGGGACTGGGACTGGGGACTGGGGCATGGGGCTGGGACTGGGGACTGGGGCTGGGGAATGGGGCAGGGACTGGGGCAGGGACTGGGGCAGGGACTGGGGACTGGGACTGGGACTGGGGCTGGGGACTGGGGCTGGGGACTGGGACTGGGGCAGGGGGCTGGGGAATGGGGCAGGGGAATGGGGCAGGGGAATGGGGCAGGGACTGGGGCAGGGGCTGGGGACTGGGGACTGGGGACTGGGACTGGGACTGGGGCTGGGACTGGGGCTGGGGACTGGGGCAGGGGACTGGGGCAGGGGACTGGGGCTGGGGATGGGGCTGGGGCAGGGGGCATGGGGCTGGGGATGGGGCTGGAGGAGTTTGGACTGGGTGTGACAAAGCAGAACATTTACTTTGTCAATGACGACACTCTCCTGTCCGAGCCTGGATAGACACAATCCATCAATATCAGGGTGCCAGTCCTCGTAGGTTAGTCTGTCCCCTCGGTGCAACATCTGTCACCTCTTGTTTATGTCAACTCATCATGCTGGATGGGTGACAGAGGCAGGAGGGGAGGTTTTGCAGGGTGCTGTTGCAGAAAAAGTTGATGTGGTTCTTTGTCAAATAAACACAATGAAAACATCAGAATGAAGTCATTTGAATATGCTGCTTGTGTCTTCCTGTAACTTTTATCCTGCAGGCATGATGAGAGACATGGTGAGAGACATGATGAGAGACATGGTGAGAGACATGATGAGAGACATGGTGAGAGACATGGTGAGGGAACATTGGCAGAAAGAGGAACACTGTTATACAGTGTCAGTGTGTGGCACAGTGTGACCCTAACATGGAACCAGTTGAAAAAAGAAACTAGAGCTCTAGTCTTTCTTTTTGTTGGAGTGAGCCACAATGCAGAGAGTCAGATCACGCTCTGTGGGCAAGCTGAGGTTCCCCGGAGATTGTGGTTAAATAACCAGATCCATTCGAATTGATTCTGTGAAATAGTAGCCTTCGGTCAGACGGGATGCGGTGTGTACAGAATGTGTGTGTAGAGAGAGAGAAAGGGGAGAGAGAGATGGATATAAATCCACAATAACCAATTCCATAAGGAGACTAGGCTTTTTGTACACCACAAAAAGAAAAACCAGTGGGATATACCCAGGTAATCAGACAAAATAAGGCAGGTTTTCAGAGCAGAATGTTCTAGAAAATGCAGAGCAGAACAAAATATGCAAGATCTACAATTCCTGGAAACTTTACTTTGCAGAAAAGTTATCACCAAGCCATAAGACTGATAAATAGTTAATAAAATAGTTTAAAAAGTTGCCTTTTGTGAACTAACACTCACTCTTGACTCTTTCCCCCCCTACTAACACTGACTTTGCCTTTTAATGTGGCATGAACACAACCAATATTTGAATCTGATTTTTAAACAAATCACTTCAAAAAGTAGGCTACCTGTGCATGTTTGTCCCCTCGAAAATAATTCCAGAATCTAAACTGTATGTATACTCTGTTACGAAACACCCAAAAATGTTCCTAATGACATTCAGTTATGGTCATTGATTAGGGCTAAATTAATGGTACATTAGTTGATGTGTCTTGCTGACAAATTGACCTTTTTTTGCCTGAAAAGTCATGACACCTGAAATGGGGCCGAAACTGTCCCTATAAAAACTGGATGGTCGCCCTAACACCCAAGGTCAATTTATTAGACTAGGTTACAACGTGTATTACCTTGAACTTCAAATAGGCCTACCGGTAGTCAATGAAGTAGTCGTAAAAAAATTACCTGTGTAAACTGATTGCTGGTCGCAGTTAAAAAAAGGCAACGCTCACTATACTTTCAATGCATTTTTCTGAAAAAGGTGGGTAAAAGGCATTTACTTGCATTTACCCTCCACTAGGCCTACACCCCTGCCGGTAGCCTACCCTCTCAGCCGAGGCAATATTAAACACATGAATACACACAGAGCAGGTAGCCTACCCTCTCAGCCGAGGCAATATTAAACACATGAATACACACAGAGCAGGTAGCCTACCCTCTCTGCCGAGGCAATATTAAACACATGAATACACACAGAGCAGGTAGCCTACCCTCTCAGCCGAGGCAATATTAAACACATGAATACACACAGAGCAGGTAGCCTACCCTCTCTGCCGAGGCAATATTAAACACATGAATACACACAGAGCAGGTAGCCTACCCTCTCAGCCGAGGCAATATTAAACACATGAATACACACAGAGCAGGTAGCCTACCCTCTCTGCCAAGGCAATATTAAACACATGAATACACACAGAGCAGACAGCCTACCCTCTCTGCCGAGGCAATATTAAACACATGAATACACACAGAGCAGGTAGCCTACCCTCTCAGCCGAGGCAATATTAAACACATGAATACACACAGAGCAGGTAGCCTACATTCAATATAATGCAGTTATATGAGTTGAATCAAAACATGATTTACACCCTAGTTCATGAGTTGTCCTTTATTCATGAGTTGTCCTTTATTCATGAGTTGTCCTTTATTCATGAGTTGTCCTTTATTCATGAGTTGTCCTTTATTCATGAGTCTTCACATATCGTGTGACATAAAACACTATCTTCCTTTCCTTACATTCTGACAGAACACAGTGTGTAGCACAGGAGGGTATGAAATCTGAGTTCCCCACAGGTCTGATCCTTTTTACACTGCATATAAAGGATATAAGGATGACTGTTGACTCTCCAAATCTCCATCTGTATGCTGATGACAATTATTAGTTTTATCGCATCTAATATTGAGAAGCCATTTCAGGACTTACAGTTGGCTTTGATGCTGTTCAAAGGCAACTTTTCGAATTGAAACTTGTGCTTATTGCAAGGAAAACTAAATGTATGGTTTTCTCTTCTCTGAAAGTAGACAGATGGAGTCTCTTCCAGATTTTAACTCTAAAATGCCAGCAAATTGATAGGTTTACTTCCTATAAGTATCTCGGGATTTGGTTAGATGAAAAGCTGAATTTGAAACAGCACATTGATAACTTGGCCAAGAAACTGAAGTTAAAATTGGGTTTTATTTTAGGAACAAATCTTGCTTTTCAATGTCAGCCAGAAAGGATCTTGTACAAAGCACTTTTTTTGTTTATTATCAGTGCCGGATTATGGTGATATTGTCTATACTCAGGCCTCAGCAATTACCTATCTGGACACAGTGTATTATGGTGCTTCAAGATTCATTACCAATGCTAGATCACTGACCCATCACTGTGATCTGTATGCCATGGTGCAATGGACCTCTCTCTCCACCAGGGGGCTTAAGCACTGGTACACTTTTGTGTACAAAGCATTGCTAGGTCAACTCCCTTTGTATCTCTATTCCTTACTGACCAGATCAGTCACTCAATACTGTCTTTGTTCACAGTCGCTGCTCTCCCTGTCTGTTCCTAAGACTAGAACTGAGATGGAGACATAATATTTTTCCCATAATGCCCCTTCATCCTGGAACATACTTCAGAAAAATAAAAGTTAGGGGAGTTGGTGTCCTTGCCTGTTTGTCTTTGATCAACGCACTGTTTTTGATAGCTGCAGTTCTTTCTAATCTTCAAATGTTTCTGTAACTTGTGAAACTTTGTCTTTATGTGTATTTTGTAAATTTTTGGTAATATTTTATGTATGCTGCTATTTCCCTGTTTTGCCTTCTTGCCAGGTTGCCCTTGCAAAAGAGGTTTTTAACCTCAATGGGTCTTACCGGGTGGAATAAAATTGAAAGAAATAAAACAAAATGACGTTTATGACAGTGATATTCATAATTATTAAGCATTTAACAATTGAATTAGAACAAAGTGTAACTACGCGTTTGTAACGTTTCATTGTGTTTCACTGTGGAAACATTTCTCTAGGGCACACAAATCCACAATAATGTAGGCCTGTGCCACTGCAGAATCGAATGCTTCTAAACAAATGTTAAAACCTCTTCTAACCGAGAGCCACCTTATAGGCATTCTGTCATTAATGTGTAGCGAGCCTACTTGTTGGATGAATTGGATGCGCATTGGTGTCGAGCTGTAGGCTAGTTATCTAGTGATATTGTCGACCATCATCAGCTCCAAGAAACAAATATTGATAGAAAATAATAAAGGTAAATACAGTGCCTTGCAAAAGTATTCATCCCCCATGGCGTTTTTCCTATTTTGTTCCATTACAACCTGTAATTAAATGGATTTGGCTTTGGATTTCTTAAAATGAACATAAACAAAATAGTCAAAATTGGTGAAGTGAAATTAAAAAACAACTTGTTTCAAAAAAGTCAAAAAAATGTAATATGGAAAAGTGGTGTGTACATATGTATTCACCCCCTTTGCTATGAAGCCCCTAAATAAGATCTGGTGCAACCAATTACCTTCAGAAGTCACTTAATTAGTTAAATAAAGTCCACCTGTGTGCAGTGTCACATGATCTTTCACATGATCTCAGTATATATACACCTGTTCTGAAAGGCCCCAGAGTCTGCAACACCACTAAGCAAGTGGCACCACCAAGCAAGCAGCACCATGAAGACCAAGTAGCTCTCCAAACAGGTCAGGGACAAAGTTGTGGAGAAGTACAGATCAGGGTCGGGTTATAAAAAATATCAGAAACTTTGAACATCCCATTAAATCCATTATAAAAAATGGAAAGAATAGGGCACCACAACAAACCTGCCAAGAGAGGGCCGCCCACCAAACCTCACAGACCAGGCAAGGAGGGTATTAATCAGAGAGGCAACAAAGAGACCAAAGATAACCCTGAAGGAGCTGCAAAGCTCCACAGCGGAGATTGGAGTATCTGTCCATAGGAAGACTTTAAGCTGTATACTCCACCAAACTGGGCTTTACGGAAGAGTGTCCAGAAAAAAAGCCATTGCTTAAAGAAAGAAATAAGCAAAACACATTTGTTCTTCGCCAAAATGCATGTGGGAGACTCCCCAAATATATGGAAGCAGGTACTCTGGTCAGATGAGACTAAAATGTAGCTTTTTGGCCATCAAGGAAAATGCTATGTCTGGCGCAAACCCAACACCTCTCATCACCCCGAGAACACCATCTCCAGAGTGAAGTATGGTGGTGGCAACATCATGCTGTGGGGATATGTTTCATCGGCAGGGACTGGGAAACTAGTCAGAATTGAAAGAATGATGGATGGTGCTAAATACAGGGAAATTCCTGAAGGAAACCTGTTTCAGTCTTCCAGAGATTTGAGACTGGGACGGGGATTCACCTTCCAGCAGGACAATGACCCTAAGCATACTGCTACAGCAACACTCAAGTGGTTTAAGGGGAAACATTTGAATGTCTTGGAATGGGCTAGGCAATACCCAGGCCTCAATCCAATTGAGAATCTGTGGTATGATTTAAAGATTGCTGTACACCAACGGAACACATCCAACTTGGAGGAGCTGGAGCAGTTTGCCTTGAAGAATGGGAAAGAATCCCAGTGGCTAAATGTGCCAAGCTAATAGAGACATACCCCAAGAGACTTGCAGCTGTAATTGCTGCAAAAGGTGGCTCTACAAAGTATTGACTTTGGGGTGGATTGGTTATGCATGCTCAAGTTTTCAGTTTTTTTGTCTTATTTCTTGTTTTTTTCACAATAAAATATATTTTGCATCTTCAAAGTGGTGGGCATATTGTGTAAATCAGATGATTCAAACCCCCCCAAAATCTATTTTAATTCCAGGTTGTAAGGCTACAAAATAGGAAAAACGCCAAGGGGGAGGAGGGGGGGGAATATACTAGTGTAAGCCACTGTAAATGGTCTACTACTTCTGGCAATGGATGGCACAGAGAACACCAGTACCCACACACCCGAAAAACAATGCTATAGGCTCTATGAACAGCTGCCTGACAAAAGTAAACAATGATAGATCAACAGTTAATGTATTGTAATAAAGGATTTTTTTAAACCAAGGATGCATGGCAAACAAATGGCGAAAATTAGGAAGCACAAAGGAAAATCTATGTGTAGAGGCCAAAACTCAGCACTACTGAGCGGACAGTGCCACCACATAAAAATAAATGGTTTAAACCATAACAGAGAAGGGGTGTTTGTTTTATTTTGAAGCTTTTATGTTCATAGTTACCACTGTAAAACATATTTATCACTACATTTGAACCTTTTTGGGATAGGGGGCAGCATTTTCACTTTTGGATGAATAGCGTGCCTAGAGTGAACTGCCTCCTACTCTGTCCCAGATGCTAATATATGCATTTATTATTAGTATTGGATAGAAAACACACTGGAGTTTCTAAAACTTTTTGAATGATGTCTGTGAGTATAACAGAACTCATATGGCAGGCGAAAACCTGAGAAAAATCCAACCAGGAAGTGGGACATCTGAGTTTTGTAGTTTTTCAAAGCTTGGCCTACCGAGTACACATTGAGATATGGCAGAGGTTGCACTTCCTAGGGCTTCCACTAGATGTCAACCGCCTTTTGAAACTTGAATGAGGATTCTACTATAAAGTAGGGGCCCATGAGACCTGTTTGAGTCAGTGGTTTGGCATAGAGCCTCGGTCTCATGACGCGCGCTCCCGACAGAGTTACCTCTCATTCCAATGCCTTTCTGAAGACAAAGAAATTCTCCGGTTGGAACATTATTGATGTTTTATGTTAAAAACATCCTAACGATTGATTCCATACATCGTTTGACATGTTTCTAAAGGACTGTAACGGAACTTTTTGAGTTTTTGTCTGGATTAAATGCTCGCGCCTCATGAGGATGGATTACTGGGCTGAACACGCTAACAACAAGTGGCTATTTGGACATAAATGATGGAACTTTATGGAACAAATTAGTCATTTATTGTCGAACTGGGAATCCTGGGAGTGCCTTCTGATGAAGATCATCAAAGGTAAGGGAATATTTATGGTGTTGTTTCTAACTTTGTTGATTCCAAAATGGCGAATATTCCTCTGGCTGTTTTGGGTTCTGAGCGACGTTCTCAGATTATGCTTTTTCCGTAAAGTTTTTTGAAATTTGACACAGTGGTTGCATTAAGGAGAAGTCTATCTTTAATTCTGTGAATAACACTAGTATCTTTTATCTGCTAAAATCACTGGATGTTTTGGAATCAAAACATTACTGCACGAAGGCGCCAATGTTAACTGAGATTTTTGGATGTAAATATGCACATTATCGAACAGAACATACATGTATTGTGTAACATGATGTCCTATGAGTGTCATCTGATGAAGATCATTAAAGGTTAGTGATTAATTCTATCTATATTTCTGCTTTTTGTGACTCCTATCTTTGGCTGGAAAAATGGCTGTGTTTTTTCGACTTGGCGGTGATCTAACAATCATATGTTGTGCTTTAGCTGTAAGGCATTTTTTAAATCGGACACGATGGGTAGATTAACAAGATGTTTATCTTTCATTTGCTGTATTGGACTTGTTAATGTGTGAAAGTTTTTTTTTGAATTTCGCGCACTGCCTTTTCAGCGGAATGTTGTCGAGGTGTTCCACTAGCGGAACCACTGCGCTAGAAACAAATACAATACTGGTAAAATTAGCATAATTTAGAGACCCCCACCAAAATGTGACTTTTGTTGCGTTTAAGGGAGCTAACTTGTTATTCAGGGGAGCTGAGCCCCCCCTTTGAAATGCAAACATATACTTCTAAATATCCCTGTATACAGGTACTATACAGACCTGGCTATTCCTGTGTTTTTCCCTAAACTGAGAGGAGAGGAGGATAGAGGATAGGAAAGGACAGTGAGGGTACAGCACCAGCACCCATCCTCATCTGAACAGATTACTTCTCCCTACAATCTAATTATCCTGCCTGCACTGCTGTACAGCCATCTATAACCTCCCAAATCTACCTCTAATTAACTGAAATGAATGACACCAGTGCCGGCCAAGAAGGCCAGCCACCCTGCTCCACTGCAGATGGGGAACAGGGGAGGGCCGAGGGACACAACAGGGATAGAGAGATGAATATCGAAGAGAGGAAGAGAGAAGAAGGGGATACAAGAGATGGGTAGATGGAATGGTTAGGGAAAGAATGAAAGTGAGGAAGGATAAAACAAACAAAAAAAGAGAACTTCATAATGAAATTGTGTTTTGGGGGGATTGTCGACACACATAAGAGATGTAAGGCTATCCTTCCAGAGAACCACAGAGCAACATATCAGACAAGTTGACCAGACAGGTCTACTGAAATAGAAACAAGCACAGCCCATCATATAAACAGGCAGCAGGCAGACTGGATCTTCTGGCAGATGATCAGATTGATAGGGGGATAAACAAACAGGGAGGGCTTGGTGTAAAACAGACTCCTCCACTGCAGATGCTGCAGCAGCCAGCAGCCAGCAGCCAGCAGCATAAGCCTGTCCTGTATGTCCAGTCAGTCACTGATGGCTCTATTAAAACACCCTGCCCTGTGCTCCACAGTCAAACAGTTCTGCTGGCAGGCCAAATAATTAAACCACCACCACTTGCTAGAGGAGTTAATGCACTTTAATTATGAATGAGGAACAGAACAGGTTGTCTGGTCTGGATCAATGGGCTGATGGAGAAGAGAGGCTTCACACCCCGGTCAGGAGGCTAAAGTTCCCCCATGACTCTCACCAGCCACTACAAATCAACAGCAACCCCAGCTACATACTGTATCACCAGCTAACACAACTACCCAAGCTACAGATCACCAGCTAACACAACTACCCAAGCTACAGATCACCAGCTAACACAACTACCCAAGCTACAGATCACCAGCTAACACAACTATACATCACCCCTTCCAACCTCACCCTAGAGGAGCAATGACCAATGGGTTCTATTGGAGGTAAGAGGAATTTAGGATATAGCTGATGGAAATTGGGTGGGAAAGGGGGACACTTAGTCAGTTATATAACTGAATGTGTTCAGGGGGACACCGATCCTGTAGAGGTTATATAACTGAATGTGTTCAGGGGGACACCGATCCTGTAGAGGATTTATATAACTGAATGTGTTCAGGGGGACACCGATCCTGTAGAGGATTTATATAACTGAATGTGTTCAGGGGGACACCGATCCTGTAGAGGATTTAACTGTCTTGCTCAAGGGTAGAACGGCAGATTTTTCCACCTTGCCGGCTCGGGAATTCGAATTAGGAACCTTTCGGATACTGATTCAACTCTCTTATGTATGGTTAGAACGGGGGTGTAGTGGATGGAGGGGTAGCGGATGGTGGAGGAGAGACTAGGAGGGCTCTGACAGCTGCAGTGGCCTTTCAGAAAGCGGGCCCCAGGCTGTGAGGTGATGAGGGCCAGAGGAGAGCCTCTACAGCTCAGCGGGCTCTCATTCACACAAGTAGGGACAGAGGGCCATTGTGCCACCTGCCTGGGTTCCACGGTCACTGCCCTCATTAGACAGCCCACCTACCCGTACCTCTACAGAAATGACATCACACAAAAGAGCTGTCAGTCATCTCCACATCTTCAATCACCCCCCACCTGGGCTATACTCTCTCTGTCACAGAGACCACTGGGCCACCAGAGCCAGAAGAAGAGGACACATTCTGATGCCTTGACTGTCCTAATGTGGACATTTTACACACTATGATAAAGATGTAAACCAGTGACCTGTTTCTGGATGATGATGATGATGATGATGATGACAGTGATGATGACGTGAGATGAGAATGATTCATTGCTACTGTCATAATACCCTAACAGGTTATAACCTCTACAGGATCGGTGTCCCCCTGAACACATTCAGTTATGAATGTGTTCAGGGGGACACCGATCCTGTAGAGTAACTGAATGTGTTCAGGGGGACACCGATCCTGTAGAGGATATTATGTAACTGAATGTGTTCAGGGGGACACCGATCCTGTAGAGGATAACTGAATGTGTTCAGGGGGACACCGATCCTGTAGAGGATAATTATGTAACTGAATGTGTTCAGGGGGACACCAATCCTGTAGAGGTTATAACCTCTACAGGATCGGTGTCCCCCTGAACACATTCAGTTATATAACCTCTACAGGATCGGTGTCCCCCTGAACACATTCAGTTATTTATCTCAACAGACTGACATGAACTTCTTTGCTTGCCAACAGGCTTACGGTTGCCTCTTTAATATCTTATTCAACCCAAATGTCACCAAAACCCAGCTTTTCAGATGAAATAATAGAATTTACTGTTCTGCCGTATGGCACTTTGCAGTCCCAAAGAAACAATTCTGCATGTGTGTCAGAATCCACGGGCCTCTGTATTGTCAGCATCACAAGTCTACCAGGAGAGTGAGAGGCTGTTCCCTTCTGCTCACTATGTAATGTGCATTATGCAATGCTATCAGGCTCATCAATAATGTAGTCAATTAAGAAAGTGTGTCAAATGCATTACAGGTTCTCTTTGTTTTGGCTAATGTTTTCTTCATCTTAAGAGGGGGAATGTTTTAGCCATCAGCAACTTTCTCACCCTCCATTCTCCCTCCCTTCTTCAGCCTCCTCTCCCAGCAGCCAGTCAGCCACAACATCTCTCTCTGTCTCAGCCCAGCCCACTCTCCACCCTGCATGGCACACTCTACAGAGTCAGCCTTATTAATTACACACACAGAGGGGAGAGACAGTGAGACTGGGAGGCAGAGGAAGACAATATTCTACATTATTAATGTTCAGGTACAAGACACACTTTCTACTACGGTATCTACACTGGGACATTTTCAGCTTTCAGGAATAGTGTACAGATCCTTGCGACATGGGGCTGTGCATCATCATGCTGAAACATGAGGTGGCGGCGGATGAATGGCACAACAATGTGGCTCAGGATCTCGTCACGGTATCTCTGTGCATTCAAATTGCCATTGATAAAATGCACTTGTGTTCATTGTCCATAGCTTATAGCCATACCATAACTCCACTGCCACCATGGGGCACTCTGTTCACCAGGTTGACATCAGCAAACTGCTCGCCCACACGACGCCATACACGCTGTCTGTCATCTGCCCGGTACAGTTGAAACCGGGATTCATCTGTGAACACTTCTCCAGCGTGCCAGTGGCCATCGAAGGTGAGCATTTGCCCACTGAAGTCAGTTACAAAGCCAAACTGCAGTCAGATCAAGACCCCGGTGTGACCTTATAGTATAATAAGGGCTGTGTTGGTGTGTGACCCTATAGCAGAACTCTCTCCACCCCCTACTCATTCTGCTCCACTGTACCCCACCGTACCCCCTGTACCCCAAAACACCCCACAACATCCCTCCCCCTGTACCCCACGACTTCCCCCTGCACCCCTCGACACCCCACGGCATTCCTGCGCACCAGCGCCCCCTGTCCTCTGTGTCTGTGTTCCACAGTCTCTGCTGTCAGGTGAGGTTTCATTAGCGATCCACGCTGAGACAGGAACATCTTTGCACTTAATGTTTCTTTCCTTTGAACTTCATAGGTCTGTCGACTCCAATTTACTCACAGTGAGGAGGAACACGCTTTTACAAAACCTGATAACCGTTGTTTGTTTGGCTTATATAACATTTTGCAATGTCAAACAACCTGCATCAGATCCCTCTCTCTCTGTACCTCTCCTCTCCCTTCTTTACCCCATCTCACACTTTCTCACTTTTTTCTCTCACTGCTTCTATTCCCATTTCTCTTTCCACAAAATATATATTGTGGATGCGGACGCCTTGTAGCCCCAGTCTCTCGGTTCCTATTGGCTCTTCCAGCAGCCGTCCCCCCCAGTGTGGGCTGCTCCCCCGGGGGGTGGGAGGGTCTGAGTGTCCCCTAGACTTGGAGCAGGTGTGGCCTAGCACTGACCCACTCTGCACTGAGGAGGAAAGGCTGCCACTGCAGGGCATGAGCCCAATGTCAGGGGACTACTGTAAAATAAAATCTGCATTGACCTTATTTTGCACGGACCCCCCCCCCCCCCCCCCCCCCCCCCCCCTACACAGACTCACAATTAAATCAGCCTACGTGTGCTTGGCACTGGAGACTCGTCTGCCCCAAACCTGCCTACCCTCTGATTTAATTTCCTCCCCTGCTCTGCTGAGAGTCACTACAGAGCAGAGAGTGACCCTCTGCACCACTCATCTGCAAATAGAGGAGAGCAGAGAGCATCCACAACATACTCTCTTTATGGAGAGATGGGGAGGGAGAGAGGGAGAGAGCGAGAGAGAGAGATATGGAGATAGAGAGAGAGAGATGGCAAAAGACAGGGAGGAAGAGACAGAGAAAGAGGGAGAGAGGGAGGGAGGAAGGTAGAGAGAGAGAGAGAAAGAGGGAGAGAGAGGGAAGGAGAGAGAGAGAAAGACGGAGAGACATGGAAGGAGGAAGGTAGAGAGAGAGAGGGAGGGGAGAGAGAGAGGGAGAGAGAGGGAAGGAGGAAGGTAGAGAGAGGGAGGGGAGAGCGAGAGAGAGACGGAGAGAGAGAAAGAGGGAGAGAGAGGGAAGGAGAGAGAGAGAGAGAAAGACGGAGAGACATGGAAGGAGGAAGGTAGAGAGAGGGAGGGGAGAGCGAGAGAGAGAGGGAGAGAGAGAAAGAGGGAGAGAGAGGGAAGGAGGAAGGTAGAGAGAGGGAGAGAGGGAGAGAGAGGGAAGGAGGAAGGTAGAGAGAGAGAGCGAGAGAGAAAGACGGAGAGCCATGGAAGGAGGAAGGTAGAGAGAGAGAGCGAGAGATAAAGGCAGGGAGGGAGAGGGAAATAAAAAAAACGAATGATAAGAGAGAATGAAAGATAGATACCCTGTGGGTAATATCCTAAACTCTTACACAAACTATTGCACAAAGGAATCACACGTTTCAAAACAGAGACGTAATACTCTCTCTCTCACACACACACACACACACACACACACACACACACACACACACACACACACACACACACACACACACACACACACACACACACACACACACACACACACACACACACACACACACACACACACACACACATAGACAAAGACACACCCAGGCTGTTAGCTGCTAATCTCCAGTGTTACTCATGTGTGATATTTTAAACTCTCTACTCATAATGGAAAAGCTCCCTGCAGGCAGAGCCCTCTTGTAGAAAAAAAATGCTTCTGATCTTCCACACGGGCTTCTCCCTCTTCAAAGAAATACTTTACCCGGGCTCTGTCTCTGTGTTCAAAAAGTGTCATTATCTCTGATTCCTGAGAGAAAGGGAGGAAAGAAAGAGAGAAGAAGTGAGAGGAGTGTCGAAGGGATGTGAGAGATGATACACAGCTGATCAAATGCGTGCTGAGGATGGGGGAGGAGCAGGAAGGTGCTCTATGATTCCTTCACACACACATTCCTGATCTCAACAACAGCAACAGTGAGCGCTATTACCATCAAGTGGGCATAGGTTTTGCTAGGGTGGGCATTCTAGTTTCTTTATTTCTATGTTTTCTATTACTTTGATTTTTTTGCCCATTGTGGTTCCCAATCAGAGGGAGCTGTTTATCGTTGTCTCTGATGGGGGATCACATATAAGTTGTCATTCTCCTTTTGGTGTTTGTGGGATCTTGTTTTTTGTTAGCTCTGTGAAGCCTGCAGAAGGTGACGTTTGTTATTCTTTTGTTGTTTTGTTTGGTGTTCTGAGTAAATAAAGAATCATGAAGACTTACCACGCTGTGCTTTGGTCTCCTTCCAACGACGGACATTACATAACCCTATCCTGAACCTTAACCCTTACCTTAACCATTCAGAATGAGTGCCTGAACCTTAACCCTTCTCTTCGAAATGTGACGTTTTGAGAAATGGAATGATAGTGAGCAGCAGGAGCAACACAAACACTTTGAAATTTGACGTATCAAATCAAACTTTATTTGTCACATGCGCCGAATACAACAAGTGTAGACCTTACCGTGATATGCTTACTTACAAGCTTTTAACCAACAGTGCAGTTTGGAGCAACTTTGAAAAGTGACGTTTGGAGAACGTGGATGAACGTCTAGTTCTGCAGTGGGACTGTGAGACCTGGTTGATACAGGCAAGCAGACAGACCGACATACCAACAGACGGACAGAGTCACACATGCACACGTACAGTACAGTATAGACATATGAGCTGAGAGGATTGACAGCAGAGCTGGCCAGTCTCCAGGTGTCTCAGTGCTCTGTAATATTGTCTTTCCCATAATTCACTCCTTCTCTCCAGGGCTCTGCGGAGCAAACTCAATCACATCCTCCTCGCCCTGCTCACCCTGAAACAAGTGTAAGGCCATGATGAGTGTTTGCCCTACATTTTCCATCCCTCACTTCTGCTCTCTCCCTTTCACTCTGTGTGTGCACGTGTGCGCGTATGTGTGTAAATCGAATGTGTCAGTCTAGGTGTGTGTGCGCGTGTTGTAGGGACATGTGTATTCAGTGGTATAAGGCAGTGTTGTTGTGGTGCATTGTAGGTGACTGACAAGTCCCTGTGTGTATTCTCTGTGCCTTCATGGAAATGATTGTTTAATCGAGATAAATCACATTACTATCCAGAAGAATAAAGACTGCCACAGAGGCTGAGGGGAGCAAGGGACACAACCTCTTCTATGAATGAACACACACACACACACACACACACACACACACACACACACACACACACACACACACACACACACACACACACACACACACACACACACACACACACACACACACACATTTTCCAAGATCTATGAACTATATAAATCAGAGGCTGATTTATAGGTTTGAATAGCTTAACCTCATTTAAGAGTCTAAAACTCTAATCTGTATTTCTGGGCAAGTGCATACCCACACGTATGCACACGCACAAGTGTACACCCGCAGGCACACACACACACGCGCGCACACACGCACACACACATACACACTTCCTACTCTGTACATGAAACGTTAATCTGGCTACACCTACGCTCCTCTCTCCAAAAAGCAACGACGGCCCTGTCAATCACGGACATCTGCCGTGACAGTCCGTAACCATGGGAATGGAAGGTCTCCGAGTAGAGGACAAGCACTGGTACATGTGGGTGGGTCGCTTCACAAAGAGAACATCAATCAGCTAACGTTAATCAATCACTATATAACATTTATATTGAGACATATTCATATTTCTATTTGCAGCAGAGCTCTGGAGAATAGAGGTCGAAGAACAACTGATTCCTGCTTATTATTGCATTTACATTCCACTACACAAGTAATTAGATTTATGCATATTATAATGATATACTGAAAGAGAGTGTGCCCTCAAAGTTACTGAATACATTAACACTGGAAGACTGGAGTCACTTGACTGAATATTTGATTATTCAACACAAGACCGGAATGAAGTTATATTTTACTGCTCCATTCTGTTACAATGTGGTCCTCATGGACTTCAGGCCTGACATGCAGTAGGCCAACATCAATACACCAGAGAGGACTGAGAGCTAATGCTCTTCCTCCCAATGAACAACAGAGCTTCAGTCAGTGGGATACATCCAGTTCTGACCTGTGACTTTGACATTGAGATGACACTGGTCTGAAATATAGATGCAACCTGACCTCATTTTGTATTTCTGCATGACACAAACTGACACAGTATACTGAAATAGAAAACCATATGATGCAGAACATTCTAAATACACTGGTTGTCAATACCAGGGCTAATCTACATAGCAGAGATCAGGTTACTTATAGAGGCAATGTGAGAGAGAAGGATAGAGAGAAGACAGAAAGAAGATATAGAGAGGATAGAGATGATAGAGAGATGATAGAGATGATAGAGAGATGATAGAGGTGATAGAGAGATGATAGAGAGAGGATAGAGATGATAGAGAGGATAGATATGATAGAGAGAGGATAGAGATGATAGAGAGAGGATAGAGATGATAGAGATGATAGAGAGAGGATAGAGATGATAGAGAGAGGATTGAGAGAAGATGGAGGATAGAGAGATGATAGAGATGATAGAGAGAGGATAGAGATGATAGAGAGAGGATAGAGAGAAGATGGAGGATAGAGAGATGATAGAGGATAGAGATGATAGAGAGAGGATAGAGAGAAGATAGAGGATAGAGATGATAGAGAGAGGATAGAGAGAAGATGGAGGATAGAGAGATGATAGAGGATAGAGATGATAGAGAGAGGATAGAGAGAAGATAGAGGATAGAGATGATAGAGAGAGGATAGAGATGATAGAGAGAAGATGGAGGATAGAGAGATGATAGAGAGAGGATAGAGAGAAGATGGAGGATAGAGAGACGATAGAGGATAGAGATGATAGAGAGAGGATAGAGATGATAGAGAGAAGATGGAGGATAGAGAGATGATAGAGAGAGGATAGAGATGATAGAGAGAGGATAGAGAGAAGATAGAGGATAGAGATGATAGAGAGAGAATATAAAGGATAGGGAGAGAAAAGAAAAGATAGAGAGAGGATATAGAGAACATAGAGAGAAGATATGGGACAACAGTGCAGATGGTAGGTGGGCGTCCTGCACATTGACTCACCCAAAACCTGTCTGACAAAACACACACCTTCCTCTACACCAGCACCATGTTCTCATAGTATTATTTAGATACACAAAGAAGTATACAAACACCCTGACACTCACAAATTCACACACAGGGGTAAAATTGGGATTTGTAGATGGTGGAACTGTCACATAAATGGGCTGCTTTCCCATGACATTCCTTACAACATTTTTTATTCTGCTTTCCTCCTCTTTGTTTCTCCTTGAATGTACCGGTAACTCAAGACAGACCCTAACACACACAACACACACACAGATTCTCACAATCCTGCATTTGCTGAAAGTAGGCATATCCATAACACACTGCATACTGCACACTATCTTTGTTCTGCTGCCTACTCCAGAAACACGCTGTATTCAGCAACACTGACTCAGCCTGCTGGTACATATGTATTTCAGTTCATGATATTCACCCCTACAGCAATTAGTGTGTTCCAATAATCTGCTTGACGCTCGAATGACAGACTTTAGCAGCAATGCTTAAAGGTTAGGCAGAAAATAATATTCGATATGTCACATAAACAAACGGCTCAATGCCCAGAAAGAAAACCCACAGGGAGGAGAGGAGGAGAGGAGGAGAGGAGGCTGAGGGAAAATCACGTGACAGCCACGATGCTCTTTCTGATTGAAGACAAAGAGTCGAGCCCAAATATAGCTGGGTGTGTATGATGAGGAGTACCAAAGGCATCCCACTTACAAATGTACTGGGAGGCTGCTGCTGCAATCACTCTCATTGTATTAATTATGAAGAGGTTAAAGTGGGGCAGATACAAAGTGAGTTAAAGAGAGAGAGAGAGAGAGAGAGAGAGAGAGAGAGAGAGAGAGGGAGGGAGAACATCCCTCAACACGGTGACACCATACACACACACATGGATACAAAGAGAGGGAGATACTGTAGCTAGAGGCCAAAACTCAGTGACAAGGTGATGTTGATGATGAAGCAATTAAACAGTGACCTTGAAGACACACTGTTGTGTAAACTGTAGGCAGGAATGGAAACCACCATGGCAACCCTTATAGTACAGTACAGTATGATTAATCCCAAAAGACATCTGTCTTCCCTATGACATTAAGAAGTATGTGTATAAATCCAACATTTACAATAGCTTTGGCACTTGTTTTCCAAAACAAAATCTTGAGTCAAGAGCATGGACACCTGCTCTGTTCATGACATAGACTGACCTGGTAACTTTGAGGGCACACTCTCTTTCAGTATATCATTATTATATCCATAAATCTAATTATGTGAATAAAGAATACACCCCTAAGTTCAGGAAAGTTTACAAGCCGCACAAGCCTCATTGGAATGATGAGTTACGGGACTTGTGGTTTGTAAGGCGCAAGGCTGAGTACTTATTTTTACAGAGTAAAGATTGGAATACAAGAGAACATTTTAGGAAGGAATTTAAGAAAAAAACAGCAAGTAGACTGTGTCTATTTGAATGGAGATATCAGAGAGGGCAGTTAAAACACCTTGAGGAGATGCAGACAAGAAATCCTCAACAGTTTTGGAGCCAAATAAACAAGTTAGGTCCAAAACGACATTAGAAAATTCCAATGGAAGTGTCACGCCATGACCATCGAGAGCTTTTTAATCTCTATGTTGGTTAGGTCGGGGTGTGACTATGGTGGGTAATCTGCCCCTGAACAGGCAGTTAACCCACTGTTCCTAGGCCGTCATTGAAAATAAGAATTTGTTCTTAACTGACTTGCCTAGTAAAATAAAGGTTAAAAAAATAAATAATAATAAAAATAATCTAGGTGATTTATGCATCTATGTTAGCCTGGTATGGTTCCCAATCAGAGGCAGCTGTTTATCGTTGGGGGATCATATTTAGATCATATTTAGGCAGCCATTTCCCCTTTGTGCTTTGTGGGATCTTGACTATGGATAGTTGCCTTGTTAGCACTATTGTTAGCTTTACTTTTCGTTTGAGATTTATTGTTCTGCTGTGAGTTTCACTTAATAAAAAATGTGGAACCCAGATCACACTGCGCTTTAGTCCACTTATTATAACGATCGAGACAGTAGGCTAATTACCTGTACGTTTCATCGAATTCCAGAAAGCTTTTGATTTTGTAAATATTTTAGCCTATAGTTTATTAAAAACCTCTACGAACCCCCCCCCCCCCCCCCCCCCCAAGCTTAAATTCTTGTTAATCTAACTACACTGTCCAATTTACAGTAACTATTACAAGGTCTACACGCAATCTATATACACACGTGCCATTTTATCACATAGAAGCTAAATATTTGCATAATTTATAGGTAGCCTTTCTTCTTATATTCCAGGCTTAATCTAAATATTCCGCAAACAGAAATACACAATGGACAAAAAAAACATTTCTGTTTCTCCTCATCGCTCAACCACATAATACCAGGGTATATCTGGTGGGCTTTCTGCAATAAGAGCAAGCGTATATCATGATAGAAAGGGCAAAACAGGATAAAATGAGTTTCATTCTCTATTTCTTCGAGGTCACAATAGTTATATAGTCTTTCCTCTTCAATTTCACCACAATACCTGTTTCAATAAGCAGAGACAATATCCCTGATCTGACCTGTTTCAATACGTAGAGACAATATCCCTGATCTGACCTGTTTCAATACGCAGAGACAATATCCCTGATCTGACCTGTTTCAATACGCAGAGACAATATCCCTGATCTTACCTGTTTCAATACGCAGAGACAATATCTCTGATCTGACCTGTTTCAATACGCAGAGACAATATCCCTGATCTTACCTGTTACAATACGCAGAGGCGATATCCCTGATCTAATCTGTTTCAATACGCAGAGGCAATATCACTGATCTTACCTGTTTCAATAAGCAGAGGAAATATCCCTGATCTTACCTGTTTCAATACGCAGAGGCAATATCCCTGATCTTACCTGTTTCAATATGCAGAGGCAATATCCCTGATCTTACCTGTTTCAATATGCAGAGGCAATATCCCTGATCTAACCTGTTTCAAAAGGCAGAGGTAATATCCCTGATCTTACCTGTTTCAGTACACAGAGGAAATATCCCTGATCTTACCTGTTTCAATACGCAGAGGCAATATCCCTGATCTTACCTGTTTCAATATGCAGAGGCAATATCACTGATCTTACCTGTTTCAATACGCAGAGGCAATATTCCTCATCTTACCTCTTTCAATACGCAGAGGCAATATCCCTGATCTTACCTGTTTCAATATGCAGAGGCAATATCCCTGATCTTACCTGTTTCAATACGCAGAGGCAATATTCCTGATCTTACCTGTTTCAATATGCAGAGGCAATATCCCTGATCTTACCTGTTTCAATACGCAGAGGCAATATCCCTGATCTTACCTGTTTCAATACGCAGAGGCAATATCCCTGATCTTACCTGTTTCAATATGCAGAGGCAATATCCCTGATCTTACCTGTTTCAATACGCAGAGGCAATATTCCTGATCTTACTTGTTTCAATACGCAGATGAAATATCCCTGATCTTACATGTGCACATAGCTTTTTTTTTACGTGGGTTATATATATAAAATAACTCTCACACACAAATTCACTCTTAATCAAACAGGTTCTCAATGTGGGATTGTGATTATTCTTCTCCACCCATTTTTCTTCATACTGCCCAAATGTCCCTAATTGGTTTATTAATAAATGTTCAAGTTCATAACTGTGCACTCTCCTCAAACAATAGCATGGTATTATTTCACTGTCTCCCACATGAATCTCCTCTTTGTGTCAGACTGGGTTCAAATGCCTTATGTTTCATTTTTCTGTATTTATAATTGTTGTTTGGATAACCTTATTTACTATTTATTAGGTATTGATTTTTATTCCATTTTTTATTTGATTTATTTGATTTATTTTTCACTCTTTATGTGATGCACACTGCAGAGAATACCGGAAGGAGAATTCTCACTGAATTATCACAGTGAATTAATGTAATGTTTGTTTATGTGTCAATTAATCCCATAAGGGATGGTTTGCCAACTGACGATTTGAAACGAAAATGTAATTCATTCATTCATTGTCTTTCCCACAGTATCCCCCAAAGTGTCTCCAGCCCGGCTCTTTGAGACTCCAACCTCCAGCCCTGTCTCTAAATCAGTCCCTTAGCCTGGCCTGCTCCTCCTCTCCTCCCTCAACCTGCTGACACACATTATTAATGTGCCTCATTTACTCTAACCTGTCTATGGCCCCCAGCCCTGGGTCTCCGGTCCTCCTCCCGTCCCCCTTTCCCTCCTGTCCCCCTCACCCTCCCCCAGGCAGGTGTGGCCAGGTCATCCAGACGGTCATTAATGCACAGCCAGCCTCCCAGAACCACACACTGTGGAGAAAGTAGAGCCATGACAGCCGCTGAACTGGACCTGGGGCCAGCAGGGGGTCTCCCGTCTCCTCCCTCGCTCTCGTTCCCTCTCGTTCCCTCTCGTTCACTCTCATTCCCTCTCGTTCACTCTCTGTCTCTCTCTCGTTCACTCTCTCGTTCCCTCTCTGTCTCTCTCTCTCGTTCTTTCTCGTTCCCTCTCGTTCTCTCTCGTTTTCTCTCTCTCTCTCTCTCTCTCTCTCTCTCTCTCTCTCTCTCTCTCTCTCTCTGTCTCTCTCTCTCTCTCTCTCTCTCTCTCTCTCTCTCTCTCTCTCTCTCTCTCTCTCTCTCGCTCTCTCTCTCTCTCTCTCTCTCTCTCTCTCTCTCTCTGCTCATTTGACTGGACTTGGATGATCTAGCGACCCATTCCACCCTCTCAATCTGTTCTATTGAGCCCAATCTATTGAGCCCACAGACACAGCCACAGCCACCGACACAACTAATTCCAGAGAGAAATATCAAGATTCTGGAATAACAGTACACAATTGATGATATAACAGTATCACATTCTCCATAACCAGCTTACAAACCCCTAGTAGCAAAATGATAGAGATCATAAGAGAGGAAGCCCGGGCAAACTTCTGTCTATGTGAAAGATGACTGTGTGTAAGATAGCATGTGGAGTATAGGCCGTGCATCCAAGGAGTGTGAGTAAGATTCCTGCTTTTGGCATTGCACCGGGATGGAACCTCACACCAACACCGGTGCCATACGTCACCCCTTCATGGTAACTGTCCACGGTGCTCCACCAGGCAGGTGAGTCATGATGTCTGGTATCCAGGCCAAGAGTGCCCTCCCGTAGCCTCTAGGAACTGGCTGAGGGGCCGAGGCTAGGCCGCAGTAATTAGAGACTACAGGAGGGGACACTGTGGATGACTGCAGAGGATGGAGCTGCCTGCAGTGGGCCTCTCCTGCAGAGACGAGCTGAGCTGCCATCTGTTGATCTCCCATCATCTCTCTCTCTCTTCACTTCTCATTATCCCCCCCCTCTCTCCCTCTCTTTCTCTCTGCCTGTCTTTCTCAGTACTCTCTCTCATACTTGTTCTCGTTCTCTCTCTCTACCTCTGTCTTTCCTCCTCCTCTTTCTCTAAATTCAGTTTCAAATTAAAGGCTTCATTGGCATGGGAAACATACATTAACATTGCCAAAGCAAGTGAAGTAGATAATAAACAAAAGTGAAATGAACAATTCAAATTAATAGTACGCATTTACACTCACAAAAGTTCCAAAATAATGAAGACATTTCAAAAGTCATATTTTCTGCAAATAAAAAAGGGAAAATAAATAAACATAAATATGGGTTGTATTTACAATGGTGTTTGTTCTTCACTGGTTGCCCTTTTCTTGTGGCAACAGGTCACAAATCTTGCTGCTGTGATGGCACACTGTGGTATTTCACCCAAATACATATGGGAGTTTTTAAAAATCAGTGTGTTTTCAAATTCTTTGTGAGTCTGTGTAATCTGAGGGAAATATGTGTCTCAAATATGGTCATGCATTTGTCAGGAGGTTAGGAAGTGCAGCTCAGTTTCCACCTCATTTTGTGTACAGTGTGCACATAGCCTGTCTTCTCTTGAGAGCCAGGTCTGCTTATGGCTGCCTTTCTCAATAGCAAGGCTCACTGAGTCTGTACTGTACATAGTTAAGTTTGGGTCAGTCACGACGGTCAGGTATTCTGCCACTGTGTAGTCTCTGTTTACTCTCTGTTTATTCTTTCCAATGTGTCAAGTAAATATATTTTTGTTTTCTCATGATTTGGTTGGGTCTAATTGAGTTGTTGTCCTGGGCTCTGTGGGGTGTGTTTGTGTTTGTGAATAGAGCCCCAGGACCAGCTTGCTTAGGGGACTCTTCTCAAGGTTCATCTCTCTGTAGGTGATGACTTTGTTATGGAAGGTTTGGGAATTGCTTCCTTTTAGGTGGTTGTTGATTTTAACTTAACTTTTCTGGATTTGGATAATTAGCGGGTATTGGCTTAATTCTGCTCGGCATGCATTATTTGGTGTTTTATGTTGTCCACTGAGGATATTTTTGAAGAATTCCGCATGCAGAGTCTCAATTTGGTGTTTGTCCCATTTTGTGAATTATTGGTTGGTGAGTGGACCCCAGACCTCAAAACCACAAAGGGCAATGGGTTCTATAATTGATTCAAGTATATTTAGCCAGATCCAAATTGGTATGTCAAGTGCTGCAGACTGTTCTAGTGCCCTCGCCATTTTGTTGATATACAGTTGAAGTCAGAAGTTTACATACACTTAGGTTGGAGTCAACCACCAAATGTTTTTCAACCACTCCACAAATTTCTTGTTAACAAGCTATCGTTTTGGCAAGTCGGTTAGGACATCTACTTTGTGCATGACACAAGTGATTTTTCCAACAATTTTTTACAGACAGATTATTTAACTTATAATTCACTGTATCACAATTCCATTGGGTAAGAATTTTACAAACACTAAGTTGACTGTGCTTTTAAACAGCTTGGAAAAATCCTGAAAATGATATCATGGCGTATGAGGCTTCTGATAGGTTAATTGGCATCATTTGAGTCAATTGGAGCTGTACATGTGGATGTATTTCAAGGTCTACCTTCAAACTCAGTGCCTCTTTGCTTGATTTTACCTCTTTGCTTGTGGGAAAATCAAAAGAAATCAGCCAGGACCTCAGAAAAAAATTGTAGACCTCCACAAGTCTGGTTCATCCTTGGGAGCAATTTACAAACGCCTGAAGGTACCATGTTCATCTGTACAAACAATAGTACGCAAGTATAAACACCATGGGACCACGCAGCCGTCATACCACTCAGGAAGGAGACGCGTTCTCTCTCCTAGAGATGAACTTACTTTGGTGCGGAAAGTGCAAATCAATCCCAGAACAACAGCAAAGGACCTTGTGAAGATGCTAGAGGAAACAGGTACAAAAGTATCTGTATCCACAGTAAAACGTGTCCTATATCGAAATAACCTGAACGGCCGCTCAGCAAGGAAGAAGCCACTGTTCCGAAACCGCCATAAAAAAAAACAGACTACGATTTGCAACTGCACATGGGGACAAAGATCGTACTTTTTGGAGAAATGTCCTCTGGTCTGATGAAACAAAAATAGAACTGTTTGGCCATAATGACCATTGTTATGTTTGGAGGAAAAAGGGGGAGGCTCGCAAGCCGAAGAACGCCATAGCAACCGTGAAGCACGAGGGAGGCAGCATCATGTTGTGGGGGTGGTTTGCTGCAGGAGGGACTGGTGCACTTCCAAAATAGATGGCATTATGAGGGAGGAAAATTATGTGGATATATGGAAGCAACATCTCAAGACATCAGTCAGGAAGTTAAAGCTTGGTCGCAAATGGGTCTTTCAAATAGACAATGACCCCAAGCAAAATGATTAAGGACAACAAAGTCAAGGTTTTGGAGTGGCCATCACAAAACCCTGACCGTAATCCTATAGAAAATTTGTGGGCAGAACTGAAAAAGTGTGTGCGAACAAGGATGCCTACAAACCTGACTCAGTTACACCAGCTCTGTCAGGTGGAATGGGCCAAAATTCAACCCAAGCTTGTGGAAGGCTACCTGAAACGTTTGACCCAAGTTAAAGAATTTAAAGGCAATGCTATCAAATACTAATTGAGTGTATGTAAACTTCTGACCCACTGGGAATGTGATGAAAGAATTAAAAGCTGAAATAAATAATTCTCTCTACTATTATTCTGACATTTCACATTCTTAAAATAAAGTGGTGATTTTAATTGACCTAAGACAGGGAATGTGTACTAGGATAAATGTCAGGAATTGTGAAAAACTGAGTTTAAATGTATTTAGCTAAGGTGTATGTAAACTTCCGATGTCAACAGTATATTTTGAAAAGGGTGGGGCTTAAGCTGAAACTCTGACTCACACCACAGCCCTGTGAAAATAAATGTGTTTGTTTTTTTGCTAATTTTAACCGCACAGTTGTTGTTTGTGTACATGGATTTTATAATATTGTATGTTTTTCCCCCAACACCACTTTCCATCAATTCGTATAGCAGACCCTCATGCCAAATTAAGTCAAAAGCTTTTTTTAAAAATCAACAAAGCATCTATCTCCCTCTGTCTATCTCTTTCTGAAAGAGGGCCAGGGTGACCCTGTTCTCCCCCAGCTTCTCTCTACAACTACTCTACTCTCCTCTTCTCCGGGCTCCATCACATCTGTGTCAATACAGGGAGGAATTCCAATGCTGCCACAACTAAGAGATATGACATTATTCAGAAACATGCTACCGGGTTACAGTGAGAAAACATCAATGTGTTTATAGTAACTATTTTCTATTTCAATGACTAAGTGCAAATGCATGTAGGTATACAATATATCTGTGTGTGTGGAGATGCATTTGTATTTCTTGGACACTGGGCGGCTATTAATTGTGCCTGTGGATTAGTGTGGCAAGAGGATTAGCTATGAATACCATATCTCACGTACAATGGTGTCTGTCAGTTCTCATTAGCGATGTTCTTCAGTTGTACGCTCTGCTGAGATCCAGTGAGGGGATGCTCAGTACTGTTCTCTCTCACCAGACTAACGTACTACTGCCTGTGGAACCATGATCGGTGCTTAGCAGCCCTACGCTACACAGCATCAGACATAAAGAGGGCTAATGGGAGAGGTGACAGATAAGCTTAGAGCCACTGGGACTGATTAAAGAGCTAGTCATACTTGGAATTGTGGGCTAGCTATGAGAAACATATCATGAAAGAATGGGATGAGAGGGCATTGGCCTATGTGCTCCTGCTGCAGTGCTCAATTTAATTGACTGATACCTTCAGTTTTTTACAGGCTTAACTTGGTTTTAACAAAAGCAGCATGGGCTGCATTTATCAACACTGACTGTTTCCCCCAACCTGTGACCTCATACTTACCATCCCTGACAGTCTGTTGCAGCAGTGACATGACTGAAGATGACCTGAGGGCTCCCACCCCTCCCTCCAGTGTGTGTGGGCCCAGACCAGCCCAAACGGACCATCAGTGCAGCAGGTACTCCTGCTCCCCCCCCCATCAAGCCCCTCCACTGGCTCTATAGACCAGGTGAGACACAGCCACCCCTCTCTGCACTCTGACCCTGCCCCTGGGGGTGAGTGGTGTCTAATATTAAGGAAGTCTCGAGGTATTGTTTGTCTGAGGTAGAGTACCTAATGATATGTTGTAGACCATACCACCCACAAAGAGATTTTCATCTATATTTTTCGTAGCTGTCTATTTACCACCACAAACCGATGCTGGCACTAAGACTGCACTCAACATGCTGTATAAGGCCATAAGCAGAAAATAACATTCTAAGCCAGAAGTGGCCGGAGACTTTATGACAGGCAAACTTAAATCCGTTTTACCTCATTTCTAACAGCATGTCACATGTGCAACCAGAGGGGAAAAAAACTCTAGACCACCTGTACTCCACACACAGAGACCCGTACAAAGCTCTCTGGCATTGATGAGTATACGCCTCAGTCACCGGCTTCATCAATAAGTGCATCGACGACATTGTCCCCACAGTGTCTGAATGTACATATCCCAACCAGAAGCCATGGATTACAGAAAACATCCACACCGAGCTAAAGGCTACAGCTGCTGCTTTCAAATCCCACTATGCCCTCAGACAAACCATCAAACAGGCAAAGAGTCAATACAGGACTAAGACTGAATCCTACTACACTGATGCTGACACTCGTCGGATGTGGCAGGGTTTGCAAACTATTACGGGCTACAAAGGGAAACCCAGCCGCGAGCTGCCTAGTGATGCGAGCCTACCAGACAAGCTAAATGCCTTTTATGCTTGCTTCTAGGCAAGTAACACCGAAGCATGCATGAGAGCATCCGCTGTGTGATCACGCTCCTTGTAGCTGATGTGAGCAACACCTTTAAACAGGTCAACATTCACAAGGCTGCGGGGCCAGATGGCAAGTGTCGTCACTGACATTTTCAACCTCTCCCTGACTGAGTATGTAATACATACATGTTTCAAGCAGACCAACAGTCCCCGTGTCCAAGAAAGTGAAGGTAAACCTGCCTAAATGATTACCACCTGCAGCACTCACATTGGTAGCCATGAAGTGCATTTTTAAAGCTGGTCATGGCTCAACATCAATAGTACCCGCAAAACCCCATCTCAACGTCAACAGTGAAGATGCAATTCCAGGATGCTGGCCTTCTAGGCATAGTTCCTCTGTCCAATGCCTGTGTTTTTTTTGCCCATCTTAATCTTTTATTGGCCAGTCTGAGATATGTTTTTTTCTTTGCAACTCTGCCTAGAAGGCCAGCATCCCGGAGTCGCCTCTTCACTGTTGATATTGAGTGTTTTTTGAGTGTTTTTTTGCGGATACTATTTAATGAAGCTGCCAGTTGAGGACTTGTGAGGCGTCTGTTTCTCAAACTAGACACTCTAATGTACTTGTTCTCTTGCTCAGTTGGGCACCGGGGCCTCCCACTTCTATTTATATTCTGGTTAGAGCCAGTTTGCACTGTTCTGTGAAGGGAGTAGTACACAGGGTTTTACTGGATCTTCAGTTTATTGGCATTTTCTCACATGGAATAGCCATTTCTTAGAACAAGAATAGACTGACGAGTTTTAGAAGAAAGTTATTTGTTTCTGTCCATTTTGAGCCTGTAATCGAACCTACAAATGCTGATGCACCAGATACTCAACTAGTCTAAAGTCCAGTTTAATTGCTTCCTTAATCAGAAACAAAAATGTTCAGCTGTGCTAACATAATTACAAAATGGTTTTCTAATTATCAATTAGCCTTTTAAAATGAGCTAACACAATGTGCCATTGGAACACAGGAGTGATAGTAGCTGATAATGGGCCTCTGTACTTCTGTGTAGATATTCCATTAAAAATCAGCCGTTTACAGTGACAATACTCATTTACAACATTAACAATGGACAAAAATGTGCTTTTCTCTCAAAACAAGGACATTTCTAAGTCACCACAAACTTTTGAATGGTAGTGTATATACAGTTGAAGTTGGACGTTTACATACACCTTAGCCAAATACATTTAAACTCAGTTTTTCACAACTCCTGACATTTATCCTAGTAAAAATTCCTGGTCTTAGGTCAGTTAGGATCACCACTTTACTTTAAGAATGTGAAATGTCAGAATAATAGTAGAGAGAATGATTTATTTCAGCTTTTATTTCTTTCACCACATTCCCAGTGGGTCAGACATTTACATACACTCAATTAGTATTTGGTAGCATTGCCTTTAAATTATTTAACTTGGGTCAAACATTTCAGGTAGCCTTCCACAAGCTTTCCACAATAAGTTGGGTGAATTTTGGCCCATTCCTCCTGACAGAGCTGCTGTAACTGATTCAGGTTTGTAGGCTTCCTAACCTTTCAGGTTATGTCGATATAGAACTTGTTTTAGGGTGGATATAGATACTTTTGTAACTGTTTCCTCCAGCATCTTCACAAGGTCCTTTGCTGTTGTTCTGGGATTGATTTTCATTTTCCGCACCGAAGTACGTTCATCTCTAGGAGACAGAATGTGTATGACGGCTGGTGTTTATACTTGCGTACTATTGTTTGTACAGATGAACTTGGCACCTTCAGGTATTTGGAAATTACTCCCAAGGATGAACCATACATGTGGAGGTCTACAATTTTTTTTCTGAGATCTTGGCTGATTTCTTTTGATTTTCCCATGATGTCAAGCAAAGAGGCACTGAGTTTGAAGGTAGGCCTTGAAATACATCCACAGGTACACCTCCAATTGACTCAAATTATGTCAGTTAGCCTATCAGAAGCTTCCAAAGCCATGACATAATTTTCTGGAATTTTCCAAGCTGTTTAAAGGCATAGTCAACTTAGTGTATGTAAACTTCTGACCCACTGAAAATGTGATACAGTGAATTATAAAATAAAATGTCTGTAAACAATTGTTGGAAAAATCACTTGTGTCATGCACAAAGTAGATGTCCTAACCGACTTGCCAAAACTATAGTTTGTTAATAATAAAATTGTGTATGTATATACTGTATATACTGCATGTATGTACTGAACAAAAATATAAACTGAAATATGTAAAGTGATAGTCCCATGTTTCATAAGCAGAAATAAAATATCCCAGAAATGTTCCATACACACAAAAATAGTATTTTTCTCATATTTTGTTCACCAATGTGTTTAGATCCTTGTGAGTATTTCTCATTTGCCAAGATAATCCATCCACCTGACAGGTGTTGCATATCAAGTAGCTGGTTAAACAGCATGATCTTTACACAGAAGCAACTTGCGCCGGGGACAATAAAAGGCCACTCTAAAATGGGCAGTTTTGTCACACAACACAATGCACCATATGTTTTGAGGGAGCGTGCAATTGGCATGTTGACAGCAGGAATGTCCACCAGAGCGGTTTCCAGACAATTGAATGTTCATCTCTCTACCATAAGCCACGTCCAATGTCGTTTTTAGAAAATCTGGCATTTCATCCAATCGGCCTCACATCCACAGACCTCGTGTAACCGGGACCCAGGACCTCCACATCCGGCTTCTGCGGAATCGTCTCAGGGAAGCTCATCTGCATGCTCGTTGTTCTCACCAGGGTCTTGACCTGACCGCAGTTCAGCTCACATTCGATGGCCACTGACATGCTGGAGAAGTGTGCTCTTCACGGATGAATCCCGGTTTCAACTGTACCGTGCATGGCATTGTATGGGCAGGCGGTTTGCTGATGTCAATGTTGTGAACAGAGTGCCCGATGGTGACGGTGGGGTTATGGAATGGGCAGGCATAAGCTACGGACAATGAACACAATTGCATTTGATCGATAGCAATTTGAATGCACAGTGATACCGTGATGATATCCCGAGGCCCATTGTTGTGCCATCCATCCGCCACCATCTCATGTTTCAGCATAATAATGCACGGCCTCATATCGCAAGGATCTGCACACAATTCCTGGAAGCTAAAAATGTCCCATTTCTTCCATGGCCTGCATACTCACCAGACATGTGACTCATTGACCATATTTAGGATGCTCTGGATCAACGTGTACAACAGAATGCTCTAGTTCCCGCCAATATCTATCAACTTCGCACAGCCATTGAAGAGGAGTGGGACAACATTCCACAGGCCACAATCAACAGCCTGATCAACTCTTTGCAAAGGAGATGTGTTGTGCTGCATGAGGCAAATGGTGGTCACACCAGATACTGACTGGTTTTCTGATCCACACCCCTACTTCTTTTTTTAAGGTATCGGTGACCAACAGATGCATATCTGCATTCCTTTTCATGTGAAATCCATAGATTAGGGCCTAATAAATATATTTCCATTGACTGATTTCTTTATATGAACTGTAACCCCAGTCAAATTGTTTGCATAAACAATAAAATTGTTGCATTTATAATTTTGTTCCGTGTATTTAAAGACATTGTACCATTCTTTATATAATGCTCAACCCTGCTAAAGTAGTTCACTCTCACTACAGAGTATGTTGTCCATTAAAGTCATTGTCTCTGGCTCTTTTGATATCAGAATCAGAATGAATAATAAGAGGTTTGTGGTAGTTTGAACGGTTTTGATCCACCTTAGGCCAGGAGGGTTTAATTAACATGACCTGACAACAAAAACACAGCCCCATAGCTTCCCTTCTCATCTGTGCTATCTATTATAATCATATTTTTTCCATAGCCTACAAATAGGACCCAGAGTTTTACTAGACCAGGTCTTGAGAACTGGAAATTCTCCAGGCCCCAGAAAAGACACATTTTTCCACACGACTTTTGAACAAGTTCAATCCATGAAATATTGGAAGTTGGAAAAAAAGTATTCAACAGGGATAGAATAATTGTCCTATAAATCTTGCCTACGGTCCAGTAGTCGTGAACTGAGTGGTCTGAGTTCCATAATGATTCACATAGGCTAGGTGTCCCATATTATTGCACAACGTTAGCTTAATATGATCCACTATTATTAGAGACCCTCAGGAACAACTACTACACGGATGTGACAGAGGAAAGAAAGGTAAACGGAACGGAATAATGCTAAATGTAGGCTAGAAATAGAAGAAAACTAACACTAAAGTGACAGTTATACATTATGTGGGTACTACTGATGGTGGCTCCTGATAGTGGTTAATATTTGACATCATACAAATTGTAAAATAAAAAGTGTCACAGATCCCTCTGGAACTTTCATTGAGCACACCTGGCCTCTATTCCCACTGATTGTATTTGTATATATGTGCCCTTTGTTCACCATGGTTGTAACGGCTTCGTTGGTGGTAGGAAGAGTAGACCAAAGCATGGAAAGTGTTCATGATTCTTTTATTTAAAAAACTCTCAAACAAAAAACAAAAGTGCACAGATCTGTCAGGCTAAGACACTAAACAGAAAACAAGATTCCACAACATAATGGTGGGAAAAAGGGCTGTCTAAGTATGATCCCCAATCAGAGACAACGATTGACAGCTGCCTCTGATTGGGAACCACACTCGGCCAAAACATAGAATTTCCCACCCGAGTCACACCCTGACCTAACCAAACATAGAGAATAATAAGGATCTCTAAGGTCAGGGCGTGACAATGGTGATGTCGATTATTGTTACTATGTCCGTTGGTGTATGTGAATACCTGTGCTGTGTGTTCTGGGCTTTCGTGCCCTTGTGGATTGCGCACATGATTACGGGTCTTGTCCCATGTGATAATCATTGTGCTCTAGTGTAATTTATTCAAGGTACTCCTCGCTCTTTTGTTTGGGTTTCAACCCTTTGTTTTGTTATGTGTTTGTTTGGTCTTCTACTCTGTGCACTTACACGGCACGTTGTGTAATTTACAGAATTATTCACACCCCGGAATCACCTTTGGCAGTGATTACAGTTATGAGTCTTTCTGGGTAAGTCTCTAAGAGATTTGCACACCTGGATTGTACAATATTTGCACATTATTCTTTTAAAAATTCTTCAAGCTCTGTCAAGTTAGTTGTTGATCATCGCTAGACAGATATTTTCAAGTCTTGCAATAGATTTTCAAGCCGATTTAAGTCAAAACTGTAACTAGGCTACTTAGGAACATTCAATGTCAACTTGGTAAGCAACTGCAGTGTGTTTTTTGCCTTGTGTTTTAGGTCATTGTTCTGCTGGAAGGTGAATTCATCTCCCAGTATATGTTGGAAATCAGACTGAACCAGGTTTTCCTCTAGGATTTTGCCTGTGCTTAACTCTATTCCATTTATTTTTATCCTAATAAACTCCTTTCTCCTTGCCGATGACAAGCATACCCATAACATGATGCAGCCACCACCATGCTTGAAAATATGAAGAGTGGTACTCAGTGAGGTGTTGTGTTGAATTTGCCCCAAACATAACACTTTGTATTCAGGACATGAAGCATATATATTTTTTTGTTGGCAGTTTTACTTTAGTGTCTTATTGCAAACAGGGTGCATATTTTGGAATATTTTTTTATTCTGTACAGACTTCCGTCTTTTCGCTCTGTCAAGTAGGTTAGTATTGTGGAGTAACAACAATGTTGTTGATCCGTCCTCGGTTTTCTTCTATCACAGCCATTAAACTTTGTAACTGTTTTAAAGTCACCATTGGCCTCATGGTGAAATCCCTGAGTGGTTTCTTTCCTCTCCAGCAACTCAGTTAGGAAGGATGCCTTTATCTTTTTAGTGACTGGGTGTATTGATACACCACTTACATTTGAACTAATACGTTCAGCGTGTTCAAAGGGATATTCAATCTGCTTTTTGTGTTTTTTTTACCCATCTACCAATAGGCGCCCCTCTTTGTGAGGCATTGAAAAACCTCCTTGATCTCTGTGGTTCAATCTGTGTTTTAAATTCACTAATCAACTGAGGGACCTTACATATTACGTACAGTATGTGTGTAAAAATGTCTAAAACCATAATTTCACTTTGACATAATGGGGTATTGTGTGTAGGCCAGTGAACCAAAATCTCAATCGATTTTAAATTCAAGCTGTAACACAACAACATGTGGGAAAAGGTAAGGGGTGTGAATACTTTCTGAAGGCTCTGTATGTCCTGGCCTGTGGAGAATCACACTGAGAGGAAGAGGAGCTCCACTGTGGAGATACATCCACCATCACCACCCCTGCCCTCATTGGGTATTCCACTGCTGCTAGGCAGGCCAACTAGGGGACTGTCTCAGTGAGGGGAAAAGGGGATGAGGGGAGCAGTGACTTATGTTTTGGTGTGTGTTTGGTGTATGAGTGTGCATCGTTGCAACTATCCCAGGAGCACTGATTGGACTGCCAATCCAGCAAAATGGTCTGAATTGCGATGAACTCTGTCAGAAGTCAGTTCTTACAACCTCTCTCTCTCTCTCCATCTCCAATCTCACAGAAACACACTTTCTCCCTCCCCTGCTTTCTGGATAAGGTGTGTCCTCACAGCCCTGCACACACTTGCATTAGAGTTTTTCTCAACTGCTAAAACACCATTTCTGAAACCTTGCTCCATTTCCTGAAAACATTAAACACAAAACCTCGTCTTCAAGCACTATTTACATAACCTCTGACTCCTCTTGCAAAATGAAACATTCGCCTCAAAACAGTTTTACCTGTGTTCAAAATCAAACACTGCTCTCAAATCATAAACAAAGTGATCAAAATCATATACACTCTCAAGCAGTCAGTAAACAATACACCGAAAAATAGAAAACACATTGTTCAAAACATACAATTCTCAGGGAGAAATACATTTTTAATCTAAAAAAATATTCATATTTTTCCGTCATTGTCTTTTGATGAACGAAAACATGTTCTATCATAGTAGCTCAAAATGGATCAGAAATTACTACTCTGCTTTGCTCTTTGCAATGTTGTGTTTTGTTCTTCCTCCTGCTTGTACCCCTATTTTTACAGTACTGTACCCTGCATCTCACAAACTTGTCCTTTGTCTCTGTGATACTGTAATTCGTGTTCTTTGTTGATATGAACCTGCAACCAGTCAAAATTTATTGAGCAGTCAGTACTGTTAATATAGTTTTTTTGGATTGCTTACACACTAAAATTAAAAGTAGTACACTATTAGCAAAACCTTACACTCAAGAAGCAAAACATCAGCCCATATTTGCACATTGTCAACCTCACACTTGTTGCAAAACTCTACACACAGTGATTTGCAAAACACTAAACACACTTAACATACATTACACACAAAAATCTATCATGAAGTCACATCCTTGCAATACCAAAGCACTGACTGTCAGATTACCACACCCTCCAACCTATTGGTTCAACACAGTCATCAGGTGTGCAAACACTCGTTTGCTTAATTGTAGACACACCAATCAGGTGTATTAGCACTATAAAAAGCAGCAGGTGAGTTCATCGGCCTTCAAGCACAATGGAAAGTGTCAGAGAAAGAGGACGAGGAGGACGAGGAGGACGAGGAGAACGAGGAGGACGAGGAGGAGGCAGACGAGGAGGAAGACGACAAGAAGGTGCTCAAAGAGGACCGAATCTGACAAATGAGATCCGCGCAACACTGGTTGACCACGTTGTCAACCACGGCCTGACGCTGAGGGAGGCTGGACTGCGAGTACAGCCAAATCTAAGCCGATATACAGTGGCAAGTGTGATGAGAACATTTAGACTGGAAAATAGGTATCTGCTCGGTTTCAGTAACTGCTTACAGTACTGTATTCTATGGACTATCAGCACTTCTGTTACCTTTTCCTGGGAAATTACTGTACTATTGTATACTGTTTTTTTTCTACATAGGATTGAGGGTCAGGGACTGACAAGGGGGAAGGCCTCCTACGTTCACAGAACAGCAAGAGAGGGAGATAGTAAACATGGTTTTGGCCAACAATGCTATAACACTCAAGCAGCTCCAAGCTAACATTGTCAATAACCACGCCATTTTCAACGACATCCATCAGGTCTCAACATCAACACTGGCACGCATCCTAAAAAAAAAACATATTCAAATGAAGCAAATTTATCGAGTGCCTTTCGAGCGCAATTCCGAAAGGGTGAAACGACTGCGGCATGATTATGCAGAGGTATGTATTCACTTTAGCAGTGTGATCTTGCATACTGTCTCATAATATTTTACTGTACTATAATATGTATACTAGATCTACACTGAACTACACAATTTTGCCTGACATTGTTTTTCAGAGAGTTTTACGAATGGATGGAGAGGAGATCCAGCATGAGTTCATTTACGTAGATGAGGCTGGGTTCAACCTGACGAGAACACGAAGGAGGGGAAGAAACATCATTGGCCACAGGGCTATAGTCAATGTCCCAGGGCAACGTGGGGGTAATATAACACTCTGTGCAGCCATTACACAGAATGGGGTCCTCCACCGCCATGCCCATATGGGCCCTTACAACACAGCACTCATACTTACATTCTTGGACCAACAGCAGCAAATCAAATCGATCATATGCAATACATTGTTGTCTGGGACAATGTGTCTTTCCACCGCTCTGGTCTGGTTCAGATCTGGTTTCAGCAACATCCACATTTCACCGTCCTATATCTTCCACCATACACTCCATTCCTCAACCCTATAGAAGAGTTTTTCTCGGGATGGCGGTGGAAGGTATATGATCTCCATCTCCAGGCTGAGGTACCCCTCATCCAAGCCATGGAGGAGGCCTGTGACCAGATGGAGGTAGCAGCAATGCAAGGATGGATTTGTCATTCAAGACGTTTCTTTCCAAGGTGTCTTGCTAAAGACAACATTGCCTGCAATGTTGATGAAATTCTCTTTTTATCTTACAATACGTAAAGTGACGTTTGGTTACAGTATTATGAATCTCCATCGTTAACATTTTGGGCGTGTTGAGAAATAAATGAGATTCTTCAGTCTGCAACATTGGTCTTGTGTAGTGTTTGGTGAATTGACATTATAGTTGTACTTTGTTGATAGTAGCCTACTCTAATCAAAGGGAAGTAGAAGTGCTAAAAGTGTTTTAGGTTTATCACAGCAGAGTGTAACTCGTGCAAACAGAGTATAGTAATGTGAAACGTGTGTTTCATATGGTAACAAAGTGTGGTTTTTAAAAAGAAGTGTATAGTTTTTACAAGAGGGTTTAATTTTGCAAAGGATCTGTAGTGTTTTGCTAATTGGGTGTGTGGTTGTGCTAATTGTGTGTAGTGTTTTGAAAACACGGGCCCTGTTTTGAAAATCGTGCTTAAGCAATCAAAAAAAACTGTAAATGGAAAGCACAATTTGTCCATTGTACAGTATACAGCCTACAATGCACTGTACTACAGTATCCATTCTCAGACTTTCTCCTTCCCACCTTCAACAACCTGTTTGCTCTCTGAACTGGCTTATATTGGTTGAAACAGGTTAAATCAATTTTGAGTGGTTGTGTTCAATCAATTACATGTGTTCTCTATTTGTATTTGTTGCCACTTGTTTACCAGTATGGATGACATGTGCATTAGAGTGCAGAATGTGTTTTGAGAATGAGAATATGTTTAGAGTTTTGCTGAAAAGTCTAAGTGAGATCTGCAAATTGTGTTTTACCATGTGAAATGGTTTAAGGTATTGACAACAGACTGCATAATTAGCTAAATGAGTCCAGGCAACTGAGAACTTTGTTCAGCCAATGGGTTTTAGTGTTTTAGCAATTGAGAAAAACAGTAATACACACTCCAAAACTCACACAACACTCATAACCACAGCCTCCGTCACTGCCTCAGCTCACACAACACTCATAACCACAGCCTCCGTCACTGCCTCAGCTCACACAATTCAGCAGGTCCTCGATGCTGTAGCCCCACTCACACTGTCTGTCTCTCTCCATAACATTTGCCACCTTTACACCCTTTTGGGTAAAGCTTGCAAACGGCGTGTCAGATGGGGAACTCGCCTCATCATCTGTTTACAATATATCCTTCCCCGGAGCCACAGAATGCATAACGTTTACACTGTCATTCAACAGCCTCCCCCACCACATTGTTATCACTACAGCCACTGCCTTTGGGACTGGTCTGGATGCACACCCAGGTGGCTCTGCGGTTAGAGCAGTGTTCAAGCTATGTTTCCAGCTCTCTCCTCTGACCATACTATTAGAGTACTACTGCACTCTGACACACAGAGAGTTAAAACCTCCTGGCTATAGTTATTAGAGTGGTGCAAAGGCTAAAAGGAAATCAAATCAGCTTTATTTATAGAGCACATTTCAGACATAGAATGCAACGCAATTATATATATTTTTTAATTTAACTAGGCAAGTCAGTTAAGAACAAATTCTTATTTACAATGACGGCCTACCACAGACAAAGCCAGACGATGCTGGGCCAATTGTGCATCGCCCCATGGGACTCCCAATCATGGCTGGATGTGATACAGCCTGGATTTGAACCAGGGACTGTAGTGACACCTCTTGCACTGAGATGCAGTGCCTAAGACCACTGCGTCACTCGGGAGCTTTACAGGAGATTTTTATTTTTTATTTTTTATAAAATATTTACTACACAAGAAACATAAGCGCATAAAACACAAAGGAAAAGCAAAGCTAAAAAGGTGTGTTTTTAATTTACAGTTTCGGCCCTCAGGTTCTCTGGCAGGCTATTCCAGAGGCTGAGGGCATAATAACTAGAGGCTGCCTCTCCATGCCTCTTGGTCCTAGGCTTTGGGATAGTTAAAAGGTCAGTGCCAGAGGACCTAAGGGACCTACTGGGTACATAACTTAAAAGGATGTCTGACATGTATTGAGGTGCACAATCGTGGCTTGATTTAAAAACCAATAGAAGACTCTTAAAATTAATTCTAAAACTCACAGGCAGCCAGTGCAGAGACCTTAACACCGGTGTAATGTGTGCTCTCCATCTGGTCTTGGTCAGTACCCGTGATGCAGCATTCTGAATGTTTTGCAGTTGACTAATGGCTTTCTTGGGTAGACCAGACAGGAGAGAATTACAGTAGTTAAGCCTGCTTATAATAAAAGCAAGGATGAGTCTCTCTGTATCAGCCTGAAAAAGAAACTTCTACACCTTGGCAATGTTCCGCAGGTTGTAAAAAGCTATTTTGGTCACTTTCCTAATGTGTGATTCGAAATTGAATTCAGAATCTAAAATAACACCAAGGTTTTTTACCTGGTGTTTTGTCTTTATTGCCCGTGAATTCAAATGTGTGGCCGGATTCTCCCTCTGTGCTTTAGCTCCAACAATAAGTACCTCAGTCTTGTCTAGTTATGAGCCATCCAAGTATTTAAATCACTAATACAGTCTAATAATTTATCCGTTGAGCTAAAATCCTCTGGTGGCACAGAAAGGTAAAGTTGTGTATCGTCTGCATAGCAGTGAAAATCAATGCTGTGCTTTCTGATAAAGCTGCCAAGGTAACATATATAAATTGAACAGTACTGGATCGAACCTTGTAGAATGCCACCTGATACTCTGTATTTCCTCTGAGTTATGTTCACCAAGGGTGACAAAAAACTCTTGACAGGTTATAATAGGTCCTAAACCAATGCATGCCTCTGTGATGCACTGTTTAGCATTCCATATTGTGTTATAGATGAAGAGATATTTTTTTATTTAACATTTATTTAACTAGGCAATTCAGTTAAGAACAAATTCTTATTTTCAATGAGAGCCTAGGAACAGTGGGTTAACTGCCTTGTTCAGAGGCAGAACAACAGATTTGTACCTTGTAAGCTGGGGGATTCGAACTTGCAACCTTTCGGTTACTAGCTCTAACCACTATGCTCTAACCACTAGGCTACCCCGCTGCCCCGTATGTACTTTGCCAGATACAATCCCATGTACTGTATGTACTGCACGGTTCTTTCGCACTCTTAATGAAGCATTTGATCATCCTCATTAAAGAAATCGGTATAGTTTACAGTGTTAAAGTCCATTGATTGATGTGATTCTGCTTGAAGCAGCAAGCCTTTCCCTCTTATGAGTATCTTCAGGCATCACATTCAGCAGAGCAGAGCCGAGCTCCTGACCTGAGATTTTTAAGTGGAAGGGTTTGGTTGCAGGATTATACAATAGGTGGGTTTAATCCTGAATGTTGATTGGTTAAAATCATTGTGGCTATATCCAGGAAGGCCAAAGTTCCAAAAGCTGGGCCTAAAATAGTGTATAAGAGTTCATACAAAATATTTTGCTGTGACTCTTATGTGGATGATGTTAAAAAACATTTGTCAGTCTGATGTGATTAATAAGGAGCATCCAGACGCTGCACTTGATGAATTTATGAAATTGCTTCTTCCAAATATTGATAAACATGCACCTGTTAGGAAACTGACTGTTAGAACTGTTAAGGCTCCATGGATTGATGAGGAATTGAAAAACTGTATGGTTGAAAGATATGAGGCAAAAGGAGTGGCTAATAAGTCCGGCTGCACATCTGACTGGCTGACTTACAGCAAATTGAAAAATTATGTGACTCAACAAAAATAAGACTATCACACCCTGATCTGTTTCACCTGTCTTTGTGCTTGTCTCCACCACCCACCAGGTGTCTCCCATCTCCCCCCATTATCCCCTGTGTATTTATACCTGCGTTATCTGTTTGTCTGTTGCCAGTTTGTCTTGTCCCATCAAGTCCTACCAGCATGTTCCCGTGGTTCCTGTGCGCTAGTTTATGGTTTTCTTCCCAGGTCTGACCTTTCTGCCTGTCCTGATCCTGCCGTCCTGTACCTGTCTGCCTCTGATTTGGATTACTACTCTTTGTCTGCCTTGACCTACCGATTGCCTGCCGTCCTGTACCTGCATGACTTTGATTAGGATTACGACTCTTTGCCTGTCTTGATTTACCTTTTGATTAGGATTATGACTATTTGCCTGTCTTGATTTACCTTTTGATTAGGATTACGACTCTTTGCCTGTCTTGATTTACTTTTTTGATTAGGATTACGACTCTTTGCCTGTCTTGATTTACCTTTTGATTAGGATTATGACTCTTTGCCTGTCTTGACTTACCTTTTTATTAGCATTACGACTCTTTGCCTGTCTTGATTTACCTTTTGATTAGGATTACGACTCTTTGCCTGTCGTGATTTACTTTTTTGATTAGGATTACGACTCTTTGCCTGTCTTGACTTATCTTTTGATTAGGATTACGACTCTTTGCCTGTCTTGATTTACCCTTTGATTAGGATTACGACTCTTTTCCTGTCTTGATTTACCTTTTGATTAGGATTACGACTCTTTGCCTGTCTTGATTTACTTTTTTGATTAGGATTACGACTCTTTGCCTGTCTTGATTTACCTTTTGATTAGGATTATGACTCTTTGCCTGTCTTGACTTACCTTTTTATTAGCATTACGACTCTTTGCCTGTCTTGATTTACCTTTTGATTAGGATTACGACTCTTTGCCTGTCGTGATTTACTTTTTTGATTAGGATTACGACTCTTTGACTGTCCTGACTTATCTTTTGATTAGGATTACGACTCTTTGCCTGTCTTGATTTACCCTTTGATTAGGATTACGACTCTTTTCCTGTCTTGATTTACCTTTTGATTAGGATTACGACTCTTTGCCTGTCTTGATTTACTTTTTTGATTAGGATTACGACTCTTTGCCTGTCTTGATTTACCTTTTGATTAGGATTATGACTCTTTGCCTGTCTTGACTTACCTTTTTATTAGCATTACGACTCTTTGCCTGTCTTGATTTACCTTTTGATTAGGATTACGACTCTTTGCCTGTCGTGATTTACTTTTTTGATTAGGATTACGACTCTTTGCCTGTCTTGACTTATCTTTTGATTAGGATTACGACTCTTTGCCTGTCTTGATTTACCCTTTGATTAGGATTACGACTCTTTTCCTGTCTTGATTTACCTTTTGATTAGGATTACGACTCTTTGCCTGTCGTGATTTACTTTTTTGATTACGATTACGACTCTTTGCCTGTCTTGACTTATCTTTTGATTAGGATTACGACTCTTTGCCTGTCTTGACTTACCCTTTGATTAGGATTATGACTCTTTGCCTGTCTTGACTTACCTTTTGCCTGCCCCTTGTACTATAATAAACTCCGAGACTCGTACTGTCCGCCTCATGTGTCTGCATCTGGTTCTTAGCCTGAGCCTTGATAGAAACTGTATTAAGAAGCTAAGTTCAATGATATAAAGAATGATGGAACAAAACTTTGGAGTACTTTAAATGAAATTATGGGCAGAAAGACAAATTCAACTCCATTTTTTTATCAGATGGCTTTTTCATCACAACCATTTGATGACAATTATTTTAATGATTACTTAATTGGCAAAGTGGGCCAACAAAGAACAGTGAGCCATCGCATTCATGCATAAAAAACAAATAATGAAAGAAAAGCATTGCAAGTTAGAATTTTGTAAAGTTAGTGTGTGAGATGAAGAAAAATTATTGTTGACGTTAAATAATGACAAACCTCCTGGCATTGGCAACTAAGACGGAAAGCTGCTGGGGATGGAAGCTGACTTTATTGCCATTCCTATCTGTCATATCTTTAATCTGAGCCCAGAGGAAAGTATTTGTCCACAGGCCTAGGGGGAAACCAAAGTAATTCCGCTACCCAAGAGTGGTAAAGCAGCCTTTACTGGTTCTAACAGCAGAGCTGTCACCTTGCTGCCAGCTCTTAGCAAACTGTTGGAAAGAATTGTGTTTGACCAAATACAATACTATTTCTCTGTAAACAAATTAACAGACTTTCAGCATGCTTATAGAGAAGGGTACTCAACATGTACTGCACTGACACAAATGAATGATTGGTTGGATTCAGAGCTATCTATCTAATAGAACTCAAAGGGTTTTCTTTAAATGGAAGCTTCTCTAATGTCAAACATGTAAAATGTGGCATACAGCAGGGCAGATCTCTAGGTCCTCTACTCTTTTATATTTTTTTTAACCAATGACCAGCATTAAACAAAGCATGTGTGTCCATGTATGCTGATGATTCAACCATATACACATCAGCAACCACATCTAATCAAGTCACTGAAACCTTTAACAAAGAGTTGCAGTCTGTTTTGGACTTGGTGGCCAGTAATAAACTGGTCCTGAACATCTCTGAAACTAAGAGCATTGTATTTGGTACAAATCATTCCCTAAGTTCTAGATCTCAGCAGTCAACCACAATCCCAATGCCTACAAAAAAAACAATACGACAACACAATAACCCATGTCACACCCTGGCCTGAACAAATAATTAAAGAAAACACAAAAATACTAAGACCAAGGCGTGACAGAACCCCCCCCCCCCCAAGGTGCGGACTCCCGGACGCACCTCAAAACCATAGGGAGGGTCCGGGTGGGCGTCTGTCCATGGTGGCGGCTCCGGCTCGGGACGTGGACCCCACTCCATAAATGTCATAGTTCCTCCCCTTCGCGTCCTGGGATAATCCACCCTCGCCGCCGACCATGGCCTAATAGTCCTCACCCAGAACCCCACAGAACTGAGGAGCAGCTCGTGACTGAGGGGCATCTCGGGACTGAGGGACAGCTCGGGACTGAGGGGCAGCTCGGGACTGAGGGGCAGCTCGGGACTGAGGGGCAGCTCGGGACTGAGGGGCAGCTCGGGACTGAGGCAGCTCGGGACTGAGGGGCAGCCCGGGACTGAGGGGCAGCCCGGAACAGACGGGAAGCCCAGTACTGAGAGGAAGCCCAGTACTGAGAGGAAGCCCAGTACTGAGATGAAGCTCAGGTAGGTAGTATGCTCCGGTAGATCCTGGCTGGCTGGCGGATCTGGAAGATTCTGGTTGACTAGCAGATCTGGAAGATTCTGGTTGACTAGCAGATCTGGAAGATTCTGGTTGACTAGCAGATCTGGAAGATTCTGGTTGACAGGCTGATCTGGAAGAATTTGGTTGACTGGCAGATCTAGAAGATCATGGCTGACTGGCGGATCTAGCTGCTCTATGCAGACTGACAGCTCTGACTGCTCCATGCAGGCTGACAGCTCCTTGCAGACTGGCAGCTCTGGCTGCTTCATGCAGACTGACAGCTCTGACTGCTCCATGCAGGCTGACAGCACCCTGCAGACTGGCAGCTCTTTGCAGACTGACAGCTCCTTGCAGACTGACAGCTCCTTGCAGACTGGCAGCTCCCTGCAGACTGGCAGCTCCTTGCAGACTGACAGCTCTGACTGCTCCATGCAGGCTGACAGCTCCTTGCAGACTGACAGCTCCTTGCAGACTGGCAGCTCCTTGCAGACTGACAGCTCTGACTGCTCCATGCAGGCTGACAGCTCCTTGCAGACTGGCAGCTCCTTGCAGACTGGCAGCTCCTTGCAGACTGGCAGCTCCTTGCAGACTGACAGCTCCCTGCAGACTGGCAGCTCCTTGCAGACTGGCAGCTCCTTGCAGACTGGCAGCTCCTTGCAGACTGACAGCTCCTTGCAGACTGGCAGCTCCTTGCAGACTGACAGCTCCCTGCAGACTGGCAGCTCCTTGCAGACTGGCAGCTCCTTGCAGACTGGCAGCTCCTTGCAGACTGACAGCTCTGGCTGCTTCATGCAGACTGACAGCTCTGACTGCTCCATGCAGGCTGACAGCTCCTTGCAGACTGGCAGCTCCTTGCAGACTGGCAGCTCCTTGCAGACTGACAGCTCCCTGCAGACTGGCAGCTCCTTGCAGACTGACAGCTCTGGCTGCTTCATGCAGACTGACAGCTCTGACTGCTCCATGCAGGCTGACAGCTCCTTGCAGACTGGCAGCTCCTTGCAGACTGACATGTCTGGCTGCTTCATGCAGACTGACAGCTCTGACTGCTTCATGCAGACTGACAGCTCTGACTGCTCTATGCAGGCTGACAGCTCCTTGCAGACTGACAGCTCCTTGCAGACTGGCAGCTCCTTGCAGACTGGCAGCTCCTTGCAGACTGGCAGCTCCTTGCAGACTGGCAGCTCCTTGCAGACTGACAGCTCCTTGCAGACTGACAGCACCCTGCAGACTGGCAGCTCAGGCTGCTTCAAACAGGCAGGAGGCTCCGGCAGCGCAGGAGAGGAGGAAGGCTCTGGCTGCGCTAAACAGGCGGGAGACTCCGACAGCGCAGGAGGGAAGGAAGGCTCTGGCTGTGCTGAACAGGCGGGAGACTCCGACAGCGCAGGAGGGAAGGAAGGCTCTGGCTGTGCTGAACAGGCGGGAGACTCCGACAGTGCAGGAGAGGCGAGGCACACTGTAGGCCTGATGCGTGGTGCGGGCACTGGTGATACTGGAGCGAGGACACGCACAGGAAGTCTGGTGCGGGGAGCTGCTACCGGAGGACTGGTGTGTGGAGGTGGCACAGGATGTGCAAGGCTAGGGATGTGCACAGGAGGCCTGGTGCGTGAGGCTGGCACCAACTTCACCAGCCGACTAACACGCACCTCAGGACGAGTATGGAGCGCTAACTCAGGTGCCATCAAATCCCCGACACGATCCGTCGGACGAATATGATATCTATAGCACCAAGCTAGCAACTCCCTCATTACTCTCCACTCCACTTTCCCCATTAACTCCTTCACAGTCTCATCTTCACTCACCTCTAACACCGGCTCTGGTTCTGGTCTCCTCCTTGGCTCCTCACGATAAACAAGGAGAGTTGGCTCAGGTCCATCTCCTGACTCAGCCACTCTCCCTCTGAGCCCCCCCCCCCAATACATTTTTTGGGGTGACTCTCGGGTTTCGCTCTGCGCCGCCGTGTCTGTTTCTCCAACTCCATTCGCCTATAGCCTTCTTCGCACTGCTTCAGCGAATCCCATGCGGGCTCCTGCACTCTCTCTGGGTCGGCCGCCCACCTGTCGATTTCTTCCCACGTCGTATACTCCATGCCATTGCTGTCCATAACGTCCTCCTTTCGCTTTTCCTGCGGTCGCTGCCTGTAACCACGCCGCTCGGTCCGTATGTGGTGGGTGATTCTGTAACGGCGTTCTTCGTTTGTTGAAGGAGAGGACCGAAATGCAGCGTGGTGGTTAATCATGATCTTTAATAAAGAAAACGGCGATACATGAAATACTTATAAATACAAAAACAACAAACGGAACGTGAAACTTATTACAGCCTATCTGGTGAACACTACACAGAGACAGGAACAATCACCCACGAAATACAAATACAAATACAAATACCGCCTCAGGCAGCCAAGCCTACACTCGAACACACCCCTAATCAACCACAATCCCAATGCCTACAAAAAAAACCAATACGACAACACAATAACCCATGTCACACCCTGGCCTGAACAAATAATTAAAGAAAACACAAAAATACTAAGACCAAGGCGTGACAGTCTGTCCATAATAAAAAGATGCTCTGCTTTTTTGACACCACACTCCAAAAAGCAAGTCCTGCAGGCTCTAGTTTTGTCTTATCTTGATTATTGTCCAATCGTGTGGTCGAGTGCTGCAAGGAAAGACCTAGTTAAGCTGCAGCTGGCCCAGAACAGAGCGGCACGTCTTGCTCTTCATTGTAATCAGAGGGCTGATAAATACTATGCATGCCAACCTCTCTTGGCTAAGAGTTGAGGAGAGACTGACTGCATCTTCTTTTTATATGAAACAATGTGTTAAATCCCAAATTGTTTGCATAGACAACTTACACACAGCTCTGACACATACACTTACCCCACTAGGGGTCTTTCCACCGTCCCCAAATCCAGAACAAATTCAAGAAAGCGTACAGTATCATATAGAGCCATTATTGCATGGAACATTCCATCTCATATTGCTCAAATGAACAGAAAACCTGGTTTAAAGAAAACAGATAAAGCATCACCTTACGGCACAACGCCTCTCCCCAATTTGACCTAGATAGTTTGTGTTTATGTATTGGTATTGATATGTCGGCTACGTGTGCCTTTTTTAAATACATTTTTGTATTGACGTAGTTTTGTCCTTGAGCTTTTCTTGTCTATTAACACTGGCTTCTCGGGCATTATCACTGATGTCAAGGCTCCTCCCTGCTCTCAACATGCTGATGGGCACCTTTGATGTCATGCACACAGGTGTTCAGACAGCTGCCTCTCAGAAGAGGACTACTTTGTTCATCACTCTTACCAAGCACCTGAACATGCCATGTCAGAATGTCAGTGTGTCAGGTGGGGTGGCTGGGAGGGCTGCAGTACAGTGGTCAGAGGGTAGGGATACATTAAGACACGACCAGAGGGTACATGAGAGAAGATGTCTGGGTATGCATGGCCGGATGCTATGAGGTCAGGAGAGAGAAGAAAACAATACTTTATGAGAGAATGAGAAGAATAGAAGTTGCTCTTCAAAAAATATAAATCTTGCTTTGCTTCCAAGCCCTAGTGCTGACCAAAATAATTTTATTGCTTATCTAACAACTAATTGACCTACGTCAGTTCACTTACTTGAATTCCATTTCGTTCTGTATTTTTTTGTGAGCTCAACACACCGCTTCCCTAGACTAGAGAGAAATCAGATCATTCACGAGACAAAAATAAGTAAAAAACTATGTGGGATTCTGAGCTGAAATTAGTTGTAGTTTTCATTAGGCAAATATTCGACCTAGTTCAGGGCAGAAACGTGGCAATTAACTACAATGACCATAATCCATTGCGCCTATTCTTCCCGGCTCAGACAGAGATGGATGGCCTACACTCAGACCACATGAGAGAGAAATGTACACAACACAATTAAGAGGGGGATAGAGACAGTTGGTGAGGTATCGCTACTGGATTGATAGTTGTAGTAGTTGGTAACATAGCTCCCTCCAAAAATTTTACATTTTTTGTTGTTGTTTCTCTGTAATACTACTAGCCATCTGGCAATTTTATGATGTTGGCTTTAGCTACCCCAGATTCCCAATCTACCAACGTATGACTAAATTCAATTCGATCAAGCATTAACCAGCGATAGCAGACACCTGCATAGACGTTTTAGCGGTGTCCTTCAAATCGGTGAGCAGCTGCTCATGTTCATTGTCACAAAGCCATACCTGCCCCACTCATGTTAGATGTTCAGAACGAGAAAGTGTAGGCTATACGGAAATCATTTTGCTCATATTTAAAATCATTAAACTAAATGATGACGATTTCTATCATCCTAATTGAGGCGTATATCACATCTCACATTCAAACTTGTAAACAAGGCTGGGTGGCGTTTATTTAACTTAGACTCACATTCCTTTAAATCTTTTACCCAGATTTCAGCAGGGATGCAGATAAGCATATTTAGCATCTTTAAAAAAATAAACACCAGTCAGTAGGATACAGACAGCTCAAGAGGTATGCTTAGATATGCAGAAACATTTACATATTTTTTTTTACATAGAAATTAAGCATGATGATTATGGCTCTAGATTGCAGGAAAAAGCCATTCCAGGTACCCCCCAGCCATCTTCACGTACTTTGTGCCCCCTCATGCGCCCCTGGTTGGTAATAAGCAGTCTTGAAAGTGTGCCTTATTTACTTTGAGGAACTGGGAAAAGGATTTTGTACGACAGCTCTGCAGCATGCTTAGGCAGATGACTCAAAGGCAGTACAGTATGGGGAGCACAGAGATAATGCTAGATGGTTGTCTGGCTGGCTGGTTGCTACTGCCTGAGCAGGGATGAGATGATGAAATGAAAAATGATTTACACTTAAATATTGTATTATTTAATAGTAATGTCCTATTTTACCCTTACACACACATGCAGGGGAAATACCTAGGGAGAAAGTGTGGAGACCAGAAGACAACCTGTGTCCAAGCGTTGCCCACTGAACGCTCAGGTTACTTTAGACATGAGATCCCAGGCCAGGGCTAATTCATTCTCGGCATTATCCATGGGAATTAGCCAGTGGCTCCTGTTCTAGTGGGGGACATGAAGCAGTGTCTCAGTTAATTTGGAGTCACGGCTGTGGCAGAGTGGAGGTCAGGACAGGGCACCGTGGAGGGTCTGTCTGCGCCTGGTCTGCTCCTCATCAGCATGCTGCCTGTCTAGGGGGCCGGAGGGAGGCAAGGAGGGCTGTAGGGATGGATGGAGGGCGGGAGGGAGGTGGAGTGGGGAGACGTCTCAGCACTGTTTTCCTCCAGACTCTAAATTCTGATTCTAATGTGTCAGAACCACCAACAGGTGATCAAACAAGACGAAAGCCAAGAGGAACTCTATAGGGGATAGACAGAAAACAACAAGGGAAGCTATAGGGGTCAACTGTGGGGAAATAACTGAGATGGAGGGAGATGGAGAGAGCGAGAACCAAACTCTTTAATAACTACTGATAGACAGCAGACAGACAGACAGCTCGAGGGGCACAGTTGCACATTGCTATAACAGTGTTCATTATCCGGATGCATTTACTAAATATTGGGATAGAATTGAAGAAACTATGATCCTAGCTTTCCCACTGTAAAATGTAACAAGGAGGAGGCCACTCCCCCCTATCTGAGATATCTACTGCAGCCCTCATCCTCCACATACAACACCCATTCTACCAGTCACATTCTGTTAAAGGTCCCCAAAGCACACCCATCCCTGGGTCGCTCCTCTTTTCAGATCGCTGTAGCTAGTGACTGGAACGAGTTGCAACAAACACTCAAACAGGACCGTTTTATCTCCCTCGCTTCAATTAAAAACTCAATCCTGGATCCTCTTTCTGATAGTTGTGGCTGCTTCTCGTGATGTATTGTTGTCTCTAACTTCTTGCCATTTGTGCGGTTGTCTGTGCCCAATAATGTTTGTACCATGTTTTGTGCTGCTACCATGTTGTGCTGCTGCCATGTTGTGTTGCTGCCGTGCTATGCCGTGCTATGTTGTCTTAGGTCTCTCTTTTTGTAGTGTTGTGGTGTCTCTCTTGTTGTGATGTGTGTTTTGTCCTATATTTTTATTTAATTTGGAATTTTTCATCCCAACCCCCATCCCCGCAGGAGCCCTTTTGCCTTTTGGTAGGAAGTCATTGTGAATAAGAATTTGTTCTTAACTGACTTGCCTAGTTAAATAAAGGTTAAACAAAAATACAAAAAATAAAATAAAGGAGAGAGATGAGAGATACAGGACATTGTGAGCAATGAGATGAAAACAGGGAGGAGAGATAGGGGATCGAGAGAAAGACAGAGAGATAAGTGAGTTTAATGAAGAGTCTTCGTTCAGCTGCAGTTCATACAGACATGCAGAGTGGCAGCTGTGAAATAATATAGTCAACCCAGCTTCGCCTTACTCTGACAGATACACAATAAATAAACAATGCCAATACCCTGAAAGGACTTGTTTTTATTACCCCTCACTCAGAGTCTCATACTCTGAAAACTATAACAGAGAACGTATGGGTGTTGAGGGAGGACTAGAAATCATGTTACTGTACCAGCTGATCATATAACATTGAATCGTGTGAGAAAATGACGGTATACTGTAGCTGGCTACACAGCCTTACTCCTCATAGCTGCAAGCACATAGCAGTACACACAGACACTGTCAAACATTAATTCTTGTTGTGCTTGCTTGCTCTTTCTCTCACACACATGCGCACGCACACACATTTCATATCCATATGGCGTCTGCCAATTATTGCGACAGCTCTTCCTTGGAACATGATGGTGGCAAGAGTACAAAAATAACTTTCATTCAATTAGGACCAATGAAGAGGCTTAACATTGCTATAATGGAGACATTAGTCTAATTATAAATGCCACTTGAAATAAAAAAGCGAGATGAGTTTATACATTAAAAGTTCATGATGACATTCTAGTGAAAACAGCATTGTATTTTGTGTAATCTTCATCATCAACAGACATTATCAGACATACATGATAGTGTAAGTTAAATCATCCCATCCCATCCAGCCATTATCTGTGTTTAAAAATCTTGCTGGCAGCAGACCCAGTGTCCTGGCACTAACTATACTGTGAGTGGACATCTAGTTTCCATACATGAGGCGAAACCCAAGGAGAGTAGTCCATCACTGTGGTGGTGGTGGGGAAAGTTTCAGTCTGTCCCCCTCAACTTCTCTGCGATCAAGACCTGAGTCCAGTCCCCCTGTCAGAGCCAACAGTAATGGCTGTACTCACTGCTATCTTTTCCCTGGCTTGACCAGAAACACATCCAACACGTCCCACAACCGGTCATAATTTATAAAAGCTGGATAAGGCTCTTTAACACTTGTTCTTTTCCTATATGTTGCTTTGTCTTGTTCCCCAGGGCCCGGTTAACCGATAGCGATGGAACATAGGCTTACTGAGTGTTTTAACGGTGCATATATTCTACAATGGCCGAAGACATAACATGTTTCTCAAAACACCACGCAGAGAGAACGGTCGTTGAGGCATGTGTCGATGCTGATAGGATCGGAAGAAAGGCAGCGCTGCTCTCGGATCAGATTTCTCCATTCAAATCTTACCATAACATAATAATTATTCCACAATACTGACGATGGATCAGCTCCTAGAGAGATATTATCACTTATGGCTGCAAATATTAAAGGGATACTTCAAGATTTTGGCAACGAAGCCCTTTCTCTACTTCCCCAGAGTCAGATGAACTTGTGGATAACATTTTTATGTCTCTCCTTGCAGTTTGAAGGAAGTTGCTAACTGGCGTTAATGCAATTGCTAACTAGCAATGACTGGAACTCTGTGGTAACTGCTAGCATGCTAGTAGATACCATAGACTTTTGAGCTTGCGTTAATGCTAGTTAGCATTGGCTCGCACCCCTACCTCTAACTTCCTTAATTCTGGATGCAGAGACATAAACATGGTATCATTGAGTTCATCAGACTCTGGGGAAGTTGATAAAGGGCTTCATTGCCAAAATCCTGAATTATCCCTTTAAAGTGGCTTATTCTAATGCTTACTCTATAATAATGCACTAAATCAAGATTTGGCACATCATGAAAGGCAAAAATTAGACAGTAGTCAAACAGTTAAATAAAACAAAAGATTGATTTCATTACCATTGAAATGCAGTATATAGGCCTATGTAGCCTATATTGTAGGTAGGCTATTTATCTTTTCATGGAGTCCTCTCGGTTTTCATTTGAAGCATATTTTTTAGCTTGTTTGTAACAATTGCAAAGACATTGGCAACTTTGTATTTGTAGTCAACTTCGTCGTGGAAATATCAGAGCTCACAGACAGACAGATAAACATCTCGATTCTATGTTTAGCGGAGATCTTCTGTGTATAGAGTGACGCGTTAAAGAAAGAATGCATCTAACAACTTACTTGCCAGTTCTTCAAGTGGCAGTTGTTAATTAACAATATTTTTCAAGTGCAACTTCAGTAAAGATGGTTTTGGGAAACAGCTCTGAGATTTAACAACGCTCCTACGAAGGTTCTAATGATGAATTTAGCCCTAAGATGCTGTTGGAAAACCGGGACCTGGTTGGTTATTAATGGCTTTAATTTAAAGTTGAGACCTTGGTGCCTATGGAAACACCCCTGCCCTGTGTACTCATGCGCTCATGTGCTTTGTCTTCTGTTATTCTAGCACTACTTCAAGGTGTCACTTCCGTTTCCCTCTCCACTTCTGGATAAAACACAAACACCTTGTTAATCTGCCAGAATCTGTCTCACTAAGGCTGGGATTCAATCCGATCATTGGTGGATTCGCTTAGTAGCGCTTGACATTTAAAGGTCCCAGCCTAACACCTTGCTAAATGAAGAGGATCCCCTACCTACCCAAACACACACACACACACACACACACACACACACACACACACACACACACACACACACACACACACACACACACACACACACACACACACACACACACACACACACACACACACACACACCTCATATTAGTCACATCACAACTACATGGCCACGCTATGGCACCTTTGAACAAGCGGTTTTACATTGCCAGTATGCTGTTAACATTCAGGCATCTTGGCAACCCTCATCTCTCTAAGTACTTGGAATATTTATGGGTATTAGGCCCTGGGTCTCGAAACCACCCTCTGTAACTGGATCCTGGACTTCCTGACCAGCAGGCCACAGGCTGTGAGGATTGACAACACCTCCCCCACTCTGACTCAACATGGCCCCCTAGCAGTGGGGAACCGTAAGGGCCTTCTATTCCTTAATAATTGTTGTCATAAAAAAAAAGTCAATTTAATCTTTTCAATAATATTTCAATGCTATTCTAATTATATTATTATTTTCAATGATATTCAAATTTGATCTCTTCAGTTTGTGTTAGAATAGGGCTAAAACTTAAGAGAATAAGATCCAATCAGGATTATTCTTTGGTGGTCTCTGGGGAGATAAATCAGCCATTGGCTAGGCCTTCAGAAGCTTCATAGAAGGCATCTGCCATTCAACCGTATTAGGGCAGAATTGTGGAGAGAAAGTTTAATCAACCAACCACATTTGGACTTGGAATGGGTGGTGCTGTTTATTATAAAAACATATGGAAACTTTTGCCTTTATGTTGGCCAACAGGCTACTGCGCAATAGCGGGCAGTAGTTTTCCCATGGCCTAGCTAGATAGCTTTTGTTGTAGCTAGGCTATTTAAAAGTGGGTAGCAGGTGCAGCAGGTGTTATCAAAGAGGATGTTGTTGCTAATTTGTTAGCTTCGCCCTTTTCAAGATGAGCTTTGAACAAGCAGTTCAAGTGATCATCATCTGGTGAGTGGAACTGTGTTTTTTTCTTTTCCGTCTCATCCTCTCCCACTGAATGAAGATTACGGTAAGGAAATATTTCCAAATAATATAAAAAATGGAAAATTAACAAATGTACAGAATGATCAATGCGAAGGCTAAATTACAGAGGAATAACTTTTTGAGGCTATTAAATCCTTTCAGTCTGGAAAACCCCCAGGGCTTGATGGCATACCGAGGTATATCAAGTATACCAAAAGCTCCATTGTTAGTGTTAGATTGTTTTAACTACTCCTATAGGAATGGTAGTCTGTCAGGTACTCAGCAGGACGGTCTGATTTCTCTATTATTAAAACACTACCCAGATGGCAAATAGACTGGGTCTTTATATCTAAAACACTGGAGTTCCCTTACACTTCAATGTTGTGATGCAAAAATACTAGCAAAATGCATTGGACTTTTTTTACCACGTATTGTTCATCCTGATCAGACAGGTTTTTTACATGGACGATACATTGGAGATAATATACGACAACTACTAGAAATAATTGAACATCATGAAACATATAACATATAAGCCAGGAATGGTATTTATAGCGGATTTTGAAAAGGCATTTGATAAAGTAAGACTGGATTTTATTTATAAATGTCTGGATTTTTTCAATTTTGGTAATTCTCTTATAAAATGGGTAAAAATAATGTATAGTAATGTAAACAAGGGTGTCCGCTGTCACCATCTCTATTTGTTATGGCCATCAAAATGATAGTTATTAAAATCAGATCCAATAACATGAGAGGATTAGAAATCCAAGACTTAAAAACAAAGGTGTCCATGTATGCTGGTGACTCAATTTTTATATTAAGTCCGCAAGCTAGATCCCTGCAATGTCTCACTGAAGATCTAGATAACTTCTGTACTCTCTGGACTAAAACCTAATTATGATAAGTGTACAATATTACATATTGAATCCTTAAAAAATACAACTTTTACATAACCCTGCAGTTTACCAATAAAATGGGCTGATTGTGATGTAGACATACTCGGTATTCATATCACAAAATATATAAATAAGCTCTCCACAATGAATTTCAATAGAACATTTGTAAAAATAGACAAGATCCTGCAACCATCCTGAAAAATTGCCCTGATTAACTCCTTAGTCATATCTCAGTTTACTCACTTACTTGTGGCGCTGCCTACTCCTGATGATTTGTTTTTCAAATCATATGAGCAAAAAATATTTTGCTTTATCTTGGACGCTAAACCAGACAAAATAAAATGTGCCTATCTATATAATGAATATGAACTGGGTGGGTTGAGATGATTGAATATAAAAGCACTAAGCCTCTCTTTAAAAGCTTCACTCATTCAAAAGTTTTATTTGAACCCTAAATGGTTCTCAAGTAGATTACTGCAGATTTCCATGTCTCATTTTCGATTAATTGAAAATGATACTTTTTTCAAAGTATCTCTCTTTTTCAAACAAGCATTGCAATTTCATCCTCCTGAAAAGATAGAACAAATATTACAACAAATATTATGGCTCAACTCAAATATGCTGGTTGATAAAATACCTGTATTTATGGGAAAAATGTTTGAAAAGGGTATTTTGTTCATAAATTATATTGTAAATTGGAATGGTAGAGTTATGTCCATGGAGTTATCAGAATTGTATGGTAAGGTCTGCGCAATCCTAGAGTACATCCAATTGATTACAGTATTACCCCAAAAATGGAGGAAGCAGGTGGCAGTGGGAGGAGTTAGGGAACTGGTCTGTTTGCCCAATATAAAGGATCAAAACTTGCGGACAAATAAAAATATAATAAATAGGAAAGTATACCAGTTTCATTTGAGGGCCAAGATGTTGACAACTGTGCCATACAGATTGCAAAATAGTTGAGAAGAGATTTTGATGTACCAATTCCATGGTACAGGGTGTATGAGTTGATATATAAAACAACGCAAGATTCAAGACTTTGTGCTTTTCAGCTAAAATTATTATATAGAATTCTTGCCACCAACAAAATGTTTGTAAAGCAGTGGGCGTAGTGGGTGCGGAGTCAGACGCAGGAGGCAGAAGATACAGAGTAGCGCTTATTTACGCACTGGTAAAAATGTACTCGCCAAGAAACTGGGCGCACATACAATTGCCCAAAACCAGGACCACACCAGTCCGGAGGGAAAATCCAAAACAACCAGCACTACTACACAAAACACACAGTGGGAAACGAAATAAGCCTACCGGCTTAAATAGCCCAACTAAACCTAAACAAGAAACAGGTGTTACTAATCAGACAAAAACAACAGAAAAGGGAAAAGGGATCGGTGGCAGCTAGTAGGCCGGTGACGACGACCGCCACCCGAACAGGAAGAGGGGCCACCTTCGGTAGGAGTCGTGAAAATGTTGAATATTTGGGGCATAAAATATTCGAAGCTCTGCAGATTTTGTTGTGAGGATACAGAATCAATAGACCATTTATTTTGGTATTGCCCTCAGGTAGCCTGTTTCTATTCTCAGGTTCAGGAATGGCTGAAAATGCATAGCAGTGATCTAATATTGACCCTTGAAATAGTACTGTTAGAATATCTGGAGAGACCGGGACAGTCAATTACTAATATACCAATACTCTTAGTAACAGTATTTATCTTCAATTCACAATCTGTGGATTCTATTCGATTAGATAGATTGAAATTGTACGTTAAACATCACAGCATAGTAGAAAGATATATGTTGCGAGAAACCCGAAGTGGGTGGCCAGCAGAGATAGATGGGATGGGCTGAGGGAAGCTGAGGGTTGGTATGTGGAATTGGAGACAAGTGGGAGTGGAGTTGCTGTGTGAGAGATAGAATGATGATCAAAGATAAAAGTAATTAAAAAAAGTCAAAATAAAACATAATATCTCGAATGGTTGAGGGACAGCTATTGGGGAACTGTGGGGGGATCTTGGAGGGTTCGTGTTCACGTTTTTTGTCCTGGTGGTAGATCGGTCAACATGCCCTTGAGCAGGGAATTGACCCTGGATTCTTCTGTGTGTCGCTCTGAATGGGAATCTGTTGGATGTCTGGTAGGATGTAGTTGTTGAGCGGCTTCACTGCAAGTATATTGTATGTTTCGAATATTCAATAAATAAAATAAATAAAATAAATAAAAAATAAATAAATAAGATCCTACATCTGTATGTGTTTTACAAACAGTGTGCTCTCCTACATGGAGTGTACTGGTATTACGTCATTGTCCTTTCAGCATTACAAGCTTGTCACACTCATATCCTTTGATGTTGTCTCACTTGGTGATAGTGTGGTAGTGATGACGTTAGGCTTCCATAGGTTGTGTAAGTAGTGTGGTTGTTATTGTTGTTTGGATTGTCCGTGCAGGTGCTGTCTCTGTGTGTGTGGCAGCCCAAAGCGCGGCTCAACCTCAGAAGCGTTAAGTTTGTCACGCCCTGGCCATAGAGAGGCTTTTATTCTCTATTTTAGTTAGGCCAGGGTGTGACTAGGGTGGGCATTCTATGTTCCCTTTTCTATGTTTTTGTATTTCTTTGTTTTTGGCCGGGTATGGTTCTCAATCAGGGACAGCTGTCTATAGTTGTCTCTGATTGAGAACCATACTTAGGTAGCTCTTGCCCACATGGGTTTTGTGGGTAGTTGTTTACTGTTTAGTGTTTGTTTCACCTTTCAGAACTGTTTTGGTTATTATTTTTGTTACTTTGTATTTACTGTTCAGTTCTATTTAATAAATATGAACACGTAACACGCTGCATCTTGGTCCTCACCTTCTTCCTCTGAACGCCATTACAAGGGTTCTGTTATTTTTATAGATTTTTGAGTTCGGTACAATATGATGGAAGAATTTCTTTCACCACTGAATGCCTACTGTAGGTCAAATAGTCACAGTTCCCCACTGCCAACCAGGGATGTGTCCCAGGCCCACTGCTGTACACCCTGTTTACCCATGACCGCGTGGCGAATCACAACACCAACTCCATCATCAAGTTTGTTGACGACTCCACAGTTGTAGGCCTAATCACTGAAAATGATAAGTCAGCCTACAGGGAGGATGTCAGAGACCTGGCAGTGTGTTGCCAAAATAACAACCTCTCCTTCAATGTCAACAACGATGGAGTTGATTTGACAAACAATTCTCCCCCGGTCCTCTCCAAATTCTACTGCAACACCATCGAGAGCGCCCTGACCTGGTAAGGAAACTGCTCCGTTCACGACCGCAAGGCCCTTTAGCGGAAGACAGCTCAGTCCATCACTGGTGCCGTGCTCCCCACCACACAGAACATCTACCCCAAGCGGTGCTTGAGGAAGGCCCGCAATATCATCAAGGACCCACCCCAGCCACGTACTATTCACTCTGTTACCGTCCCCGGTCCTCCAGGCTCAGAGACAGTCTTTACCCACAAGCCATCAGACGAACGGCCTGGCATCAAACATGAAAAAAAAACTTAACTCTTTAACCGGGACTGACCGCCAATACAACAGTCTATTGCACTGACTCCCTGCACCTTAACACACGTACACTCACTCCCACATGCTCACACATAGGCTCAAACACACACATGCTACACACACACTCCATAAACGCTACTACTGATATCCATATTACTGCACAATGTCTATTCATTATTGCACAATCTCCCGGCACATGTGTAAATATCCTGCTTCAATTTATTTGAGGGCCTCCTTTGTATTATATCTTTGCTAAATTTGTATCCTATTTCTTATTCATTGAGCTTTCATTTTTTGGTACTCTTACCTTCATTATTGTTAATGCATGGTCGAGAGGTGAACCTGTAAGTAAGAATTTCATTGTACTTTGTACTTCATGTATGTCATGTTTATATGACTACTAAAGAAACTTGGAGAGAAATGAAGTGAATATAAAAGAGATTTCAATCAAGTTACAAACCTAAATGCATTGATATACAGTACCCTTCAAAAGTGTGGACACATCTAGTCATTCAATGTTTTTTAAACTATTTTCTACATTGTAGATTAATAATGCAGACATAAAAAATAACACATACGGAATCGTGTAATGACAAAAAAAAGTCTAAATCAATTGTATATTTTAGATTCTTCAAAGTAGCCACATTTTACCTTGACGACAGCTTTGCAAACTCTTGGTATATCTCAACCAGCTTCACCTGGATTGCTTTTCCAACAGCCTTGAAGGAGTTCCCACATATGCTGAGCACATGTTGGCTGCTTTTCCTTCACTCTGCGGTCCAACTCATCCCAAACCATCTCAATTGGGTTGAGGTCGGGTGATTGTGGAGGCCTGGTCATCTGATGCAGCATTACATCACTCACCTTCTTGGTCAAATAGCCCTTACACAGCCTGGAGGTGTGTTTTGGGTCATTGTCCTATTATAAAATTAAATGATAGTCCAACTAAGCGCAAACCAGGTGGGATGGTGTATCGCTGCAGAATGCTGTGGTAGCCATGCTGGTTAAGTTTGCCTTGGATTTTAAAAAGATCACTGACAGTGTCACCAGCAAAGCCCCCACACCATCATACCTCCTCCTCTATGCTTCAAGTTGGGAACCACACATACGGAGATCATCCGTTCACCAATTTGGGTATCACAAAGACACGGCGGTTGGAACAGCATTTGGACTTCCCCCTGTCTAATGTCCATTGCTCATGTTTCTTGGCCCAAGCAAGTTTCTTCTTCTTGTTGGTGTCCTTTAGTAGTGGTTTCTTTTCAGCAATTCGACCATGAAGGCCTGATTCACGCAGTCTCCTCTGAACACTTGATGTTGAGATGGGTCTGTTACTTGAACTCTGTGAAGCATTTATTTGGGCTGCAATCTGAGGTGCAGTTAACTCTAATGAATTTATCCTCTGCAGCAGAGGTAACTCTGGGTCTTCCTTTCCTGTGGCAGTCCTCATGAGGGTCAGTTCCATCATAGCGCTTGATGGTTTTTGCGACTGCACTTGAATAAACTTTCAATGTTCTTCTCCCCCCCCCCGCATTGACTCACCTTCATGTCTTAAAGTAATGATGGGCTGTCATTTCTGTTCTTGCCATAATATGGACTTGGTCTTTCACCAAAAAGGGCTATCTTCTGTATACCACCCCGACCCTGTCACAACACAACTGATTGGCTCAAACGCAGAAGGAAAGAAATTCCACAAATGAACTTTTAACAAGGCACACCTGTTAATTGAAATGCATTCCAGGTGACTACCTCATGAAGCTGGTTGAGAGAATGCCAAGAGTGTGCAAAGCTGTCATCAAGGCAATGGGTGGCCACTTTGAAGAATCTCAAATCTAAAATATGTTTTGATTTGTTTAACACTTTTTTGGACTGTGCCCTCCGGACTGTGCCCTCTGTTCCATGCCAGCCAACCTCAGGCACATTCTCACGGGGTGTAAAACAAGCCTCACCCAAGTATGCTACACTTGGCGTCACAACCAAGTCCTTAAAAACCTTGCGTCCACCCTGGAGGACAAGCGAGCTGCCACCAACTCCCTACCACCCCCAGCAGCATCACACCCCTTACGGACAAACTTTGTCCGCGAAGGGGCTAAACCACCGAAGCGCGGCTCGACACCATTAGAGCGAGACCAGCTGCGCTTGGCCCGCGACTGGAAAATGCTAGCTGACATTGGCCGGCAACTTGTGTTTCCTCCGGAGATTGCAACCACCACCCTAAGACCTGACATGGTGCTCTGGTCCCGTTTGCTCAAGAAGGTCTTCATCATTGAGCTCACAGTACCCTGGGAGGACTCAGTAGATGAGGCTTATGAGCGAAAACATCTGCGCTATGCCGATCTAGCTGCCGAAGCACGGCATCATGGCTGGAACACAGAAGTCCGACCAGTGGAGGTGGGCTGCAGAGGTTTTGTGGCAACATCTACAACCAGACTGCTTAGAGACCTTGGAATTAAGGGCCAGAGCCAGTGTTCGGCAATCAAAGCTGTATCGGAGGCGGCAGAAGGCAGCAGTCAGTGGCTCTGGATGAAGAGGAAAGACCCCAGCTGGGCCCCGAAGTGAGAGGGCCAGGAGGTATGCGGTCAACAATGCTTGACTCAGGGAGGAGGACGCCCCTGCCATGCATAGTCCCATGGGATGTTGGCTATCATCAACAAGGCAACTCCTATGACTAATTGGGAATGGGACGCAAGCGTAGGATTGATCACCCTTTCGCTGGCCGCCTTTGGGGAGGGTGTATAGTGTGAAAGGCCGAAACACCCTAGGAACCAAAGGTACACTACTGATGATGCGCTCCCCAAATTTCACCAGGCTCACTGTTCATTAACTCTTGGAAGTGCTTGCACAAAGGATAGTAACATCTCATCCTGTGTTCTTGGAATCTGGTTATTACGTCATTCCATTTGTGTTATTTCATAGTTTTGATGTCTTCACTATTATTCTTCAATGTAGAAAATAGTGAAAATAAAGAAAAACCCTGGAATGAGTAGGTGTGTCCAAACTTTTGATTGGTACTGTACTTCAGTTATGAAATGTAAAGACATGGAGGACAAAGTTCGCAACAACAGGAGTGACGTGCACGTGCACTCACACACAGACAAAATGCCAGAACACGGTGGCCTTGAGAGGAGGCTGTATTTGATATAAGTCTGTGTGACAGGGGGTTTAATTGACATGGCTTCCTCCACCTCAGCGGAGAACAAACAATAAAGATATGCTTTCTTTTGATCATCTTATTCCCAGCAAACAACAACGACAACATGCTATTCTTGTGAAGCAGAATTGTGTTTTTATTGGAATAATTCAATTATTACCATTGCTTTAATGTAATAATCTAAACCCTGCGTATTAGGCTATAATCACATTATACATTAATTAACCTCCGATTAACATTATGTTTTGTGTTTACTTGAACATCGGAAAGAAAGGCTACACTGTTTTCTTTCGTTGTTCTTTGTGTTTGGGAGCTGGCTGCATTATGGCAGTAACAAGGTCACCCTTGAGAGTTCTAACACATACTGGACACTGAAAGAGGGACCATCTGCAAGTCTAACACCTTCCTGACCTAGCAAAGTGAGTGATAGGACACATTAGACACCTAGCGTCTTCAAGATCATCTACGACCAGTAGGAACAGTACAGCAACATACGCTTTAGCACAGCAACACAAACTTACCAACATAGAGACCACAACAATGTTATCTGGACATCCGGGAAAAGAGTATTCAGTAATGTGGTCTCTAAATACACATTCAATAAATATGTGAAAAGAGGAGGTATGGTGCTTGAGGATCAAAGGAGGCTTGTGTTTGGAACATTATAAATACCCGGGTTAGTTTCTCCCTATTTCCTCTGCTGGGGAGCACAGTGGTTCTGCCAACAGCCCATCTCCTCTAGACAATCCTTACTCTCCCACACACCATCCCACCTCAGCAGCATATGAAAGTATTGAGCGCTTGCTTGTGTTTTCCGCAGGTACAACGTCTCAGAATGTCTCATTTTCTGTGCCGACCCAATTACTTCACACGCTCCTCCTTCATGTTTGATGCCAGGCCGTTCGTCAAACCTTCACACACGTCTCCTCTGCCTCCTACCTGACAGGGGAGAAAAAGACACTACACACACACACACACACACACATCAGCCAGCAGAACAACAACCACCTCGATACACCATTAATATTTTACTAATATGACAGTTGTGCATGATGTGAAGGCATCACTTTTAATGAGGGCAGACAAAGCATATGTGCTGGAGAGAGACGAGATGTATCTACTGGATGTCTTTTATTTTATTGGAAAGAAAGTGTGTGTATATATATATGCGTACAAGGTCTGTATACATTGAGTGACATGTGCAAAATATGTATACGCAAAGACCTCTAAATGCCTCAGGCTAACATGCTGACCACACCGCTTGTGTCGCGTGCTCGAGCGTTGTAAAATACATGTACATACATGTTATTCAATCACTGCACCCACACTGCTCACACGCGTCAATGAGTGTCTGCATATCCAGGCACTAAAATAAAACTTGATGCTTGATGAGCTCATCTCCTCATTGGTTTTTAGGAGCACATACCCACGTGGGTGATTGAAAGATGAAGTGAGGTCCACACTCCAGTCCAGGTGGTGGTGGTAATGCCGCTTAAAGTTGGTTACCAACCGCCATATAAAGTCCAAAGAAGAAGAAGAAGCCCGAAGGAGGAGAGATTACTAGAAACTAACTCGGTTTACCCTTTTATCTGTGGATTAATTATCGGAGTAGAGGACCTTGTGCATTTCAGGTAAAATAACAACTCCAAGTTTATATCCCAGGACAAATTATCTGTGTTGTTGTTTGTGTCGCACTGCTTTGCTTAATCTTGGCCAGGTCGCAGTTGTAAATGAGAACTTGTTCTCAACTAGCCTACCTGGTTAAATAAAGGTTAAATAAAAAATAAACATAATAAATAATGCTTTTCGACCTGTCCCCAAATTAACATAGTTGGTTCAGATTTCGTTTTGATATTTCAACATGCGTGTCCTGATCGCGTCTAGTGTAGGTGGACAAAATCAATATGCGTGCGATGGTGCATGCGGAGGAATGCACACAAGCGTGTGTATTTATATAGCCCTTCTTACATCAGCTGATATCTCAAAGAGCTGTACAGAAACCCAGCCTAAAACTCCAAACAGCAAGTAATGCAGGTGTAGAAGCACGGTGGCTAGGAAAAACTCCCTAGAAAGGCCAAAACCTAGGAAGAAACCTAGAGAGGAACCAGGCTATGAGGGGTGGCCAGTCCTCTTCTGGCTGTGCCGGGTGGAGATTATAACAGAACATGGCCAAGATATTCCAATTTTCATAAATGACCAGCATGGTCAAATAATAATAATCACAGTAGTTGTTGAGGGTGCAGCAAGTCAGCACCTCAGGAGTAAATGTCAGTTGGCTTTTCATAGCCGATCATTAAGAGGATCTCTACCACTCCTGCTGTCTCTAGAGAGTTGAAAACAGCAGATCTGGGACAGGTAGCACGTCCGGTGAACAGGTCAGGGTTCCATAGCCGCAGGCAGAACAGTTGAAACTGGAGCAGCAGCACGGCCAGGTGGACTGGGGACAGCAAGGAGTCATCATGCCAGGTAGTCCTGAGGCATGGTCCTAGGGCTCAGGCCCTCCGAGAGAGAGAATGAAAGAGAGAAAGAGAGAATTAGAGAGAGCCTACTTAAATTCACACAGGACACCGTTTAAGACAGGAGAAGAACTCCAGATATAACAAACTGACCCTAGCCCCCCGACACATAAACTACTGCAGCATAAATACTGGGGGCTGAGACAGGAGGGGTCAGGAGACACTGTGGCCCCATCAAATGATACCCCCAGACAGGGCCAAACAGGAAGGATATAACCCCACCCACTTTGCCAAAGCACACCCCCCACACCACTAGAGGGATATCTTCAACCACCAACTTATCATCCTGAGACAAGGCCGAGTATAGCCCACAAAGATCTCTGCCATGGCACAATGCAAGGGGGGGCGCCAACCCAGACAGGAAGATCACGTCAGTGACTCAACCCACTCAAGTGACGCACCTAGGGACGGCATGAAAGAGCACCCGTAAGCCAGTGACTCAGCCCCTGTAATAGGGTTAGAGGCAGAGAATACCAGTGGAGAGAGGGGAACCAGCCAGGCAGAGACAGCAAGGGCGGTTCGTTGCTCCCATAGCCTTTCCGTTCACCTTCACACTCCTGGGCCAGACTACACTCAATCATATGACCCACTGAAGAGATGAGTCTTCAGTAAAGACTTAAAGGTTGAGACCGAGTATGCGTCTCTCACATGGGTAGGCAGACCATTCCATAAAAATTGAGTTCTATAGGAGAAATCCCTGCCTCCAGCTGTTTGCTTAGAAATTCTAGGGACAATTAGGAGGCCTGCGTCTTGTGACCGTAGCGTACGTGTAGGTATGTATGGCAGGACCAAACCACAAAGATAGGTAGGAGCAAGCCCATGTAATGCTTTGTAGGTTAGCAGTTAAACCTTGAAATCAGCCCTTGCCTTAACAGGAATCCAGTGTAGGGAGGCTAGCACTGGAGTAATATGATCACATTTTTGTTGTTTCTAGTCAGGATTCTAGCAGCCGTATTTAGCACTAACTTTATCCGGGTAGCCGGAAAGTAGAGCATTGCAGTAGTCTAACCTAGAAGTAACAAAAGCATGGATTACTTTTTCTGCATCATTTTTGGACAGAAAGTTTCAGATTTTTGCAATGTTATGTAGATGGAAAAAAGCTGTCCTTGAAACAGTCTTGATATGTTCGTCAAAAGAGAGATCAGGGTCCAGAGTAATGCCGAGGTCCTTCACAGTTTTATTTGAGATGACTGTACAACCATTAAGATTAATTGTCAGATTCAACAGAAGATGTCTTTGTTCTTGGGACCTAGAACAAGCATCTCTGTTTTGTCCGGGTTTAAAAGCAGAAAGTTTGCAGCCATCCACTTCCTTATGTCTGAAACACAGGCTTCTAGCGAGGGCAATTTTGGGGCTTCACCATGTTTCATTGAAATGTATAGCTGTGTGTCATTCGCATAGCAGTGAAAGTTAACATGGTGTTTTCAAATGACATCCCCAAGAGGTAAAATATACAGTGAAAATAATAGTGGTCCTAAAACAGAACCTTGAGGAACACCGAAATTTACAGCTGATTTGTCAGAGGACAAACTATTCACAGAGACAAACTGATATCTTTCCGACAGATAAGGTCTAAACCAGGCCAGAACTTGTCCGTGCAGACTAATTTGGGTTTCCAATCTCTCCAAAAGAATGTGGTGATCGATGGTATCAAAAGCAGCACTAAGGTCTAGGAGCACGAGGACAGATGCAGAGCCTCGGTCTGATGCCATTAAAAGGTCCTTTAGCACCTTCACAGGTGCAGGTTCAGTGCTATGATGGGGTCTAAAACCAGACTGAAGCATTTCGTATACATTGTTTGACTTCAGGAAGGCAGTGAGCTTTTTCAAAAAAAATTGAGAGGAATGGAAGATTCGATATAGGCCGATAGTTTTTTATATTTTCTGGGTCAAGGTTTGGCTTTTTCAAGAGAGGCTTTATTACTGCCACTTTTAGTGAGTTTGGTACTAGAGAGAGCCGTTTATTATGTTCAACATAGGATGGCCAAGCATAGGAAGCAGCTCTTTCAGTAGTTTAGTTGGAATAGGGTCCAGTATGCAGCTTGAAGGTTGAGAGGCCATGATTATTTTCATCATTGTGTCAAGAGATATAGTACTAAAACACTTGAGTGTCTCTCTTGATCCTAGGTCCTGGCAGAGTTGTGCAGACTCAGGACAACTGAGCTTTGGAGGACAAGGTTTTAAAATCAGTTAGCCATGAAGGAAGTTTCTCTTCATGACTTACTGGAAACTGACTCCCCTAGTTCTCCCTATACCCAGCACAGTGAGTTCCCATGACCTTCAGTGTTTCTGCTCATCATTCTACTTTTCTCTAGCTCTCTCTGGCCTGACCCTGCAGCTGGGGTTAAACGATACAAAGCCCATTCTCTAACCACTCAGAGCTCCACATCTCCTCACTTATGGAACAAATCTATTCATTTTACAGGACATAAACATGACTAGGCCCTGCACATGGTCTCCAATCACCCAGAGGAACCCAGAGGCTGTCCACCATGTGCCATGTGAGGTAGGGACAGAACAGGGAGGCTGGAGGACAGACACAGAGACCAAATTAGCATTCATGGTTCTCGTAATTGTCAGGTGTGTGTGACTGTGTGTCTGTGTGAGTGTGAATGTGAGTTACACACGCCTCTTGGAGGAGGGAACGCAACACCCTGCTACACTCAACTCCCCGTGGAGTGAAAGAGGTATGTGACTGTAGGTGCGGGTACAGATGACAGAGGCAGAATATATTACCGTTTACAGGGAATTTATTTCCTTCACACGGTCATTTGGGAAAAAGGGTCTGGACGGAGACAAAGCAAAGAAAGTTAAAGTTAAAGAGCCCCCTCTCCTACCTACCCACAACTTACCTAACTAGCACCAACTGGCACACTAACCAAATTACAGGGGATGGACCGCCCAGGTCTCACCTAGTGTGCATAGGCATAGTACATACTACGGGTATATGTATGCCCGCAGGCCTCACAAATGAAACAAACTTAAACACTTAAACAAAGCGAACAATTTCACTAATCAAAAACACAGTCCTATGGCATACACAAACATCAGCAGGACCAGCTACAAAATACAGACCAGCTACAAAACACAGGACATACCAAAAAGCTCTTTCTTCCTAACAAAGGAACTCTGGCGTTTAAAGCTGCAGAAGGAGTCGGTAATTGAAAACAGCTGTTCTCCTGATGAGAGGGTGTGGTCAGAGCTCCAATCTGCACCGAGGCTGACCAATCAGCTGCTTTGGACTTCAGGAAGCCATTTCCTGAAATACACACAAACACATACAAACCCACAACAACACAGAAACTGGGGAACGTAACAGTGTGTGTGTCTGTGTCTGTGTCAGTGGAGGCTCTTCAAAATACGAAGGGAAGGACCATCCTACTCAGTGAATTTCATAAAAAATTAAAATTGTGAAACATTAAAAAGTTATCCTTTTTAGATAAAACTATATTCAATATTTTCACGTCACCAAATAACTGATTAAAACGCACTGCTTTGCAATGAAAGTCTACAGTAACCTGAACAGCACTCTGTAGAGTAACACCATGGTGTAGCTGGAGGACAGCTATTTTCCATCCTCATCTGGGCACATTGACTTGAACCTAGGAGGCTCATGGTTCTCACTCCCTTCCATAGACTTACACAGTAATTATTGCGACTTCCGGAGGATGTCCTTGAACCTATTAGAGCTCTTTCAGCATGAACTGACATGTTGTCCATCCAATCAAAGGATCAGAGAATGAATCTAGTAATGAAAGCATAAGCTACAGCTAGCTAGCACTGCAGTGCATAAAATGTGGTGAGTAGTTGACTCAAAGAGAGAGAAAGACAATAGTTGAACAGTTTAACAAATTCAACAAATTTTCAACAAATTAATTTAATTAAGGAGAAGCTTTCACTTTCACTTATGCTAGCTAATGCAGCTAGCGAATTAAGCCTACTCAACAACTTCAAGGTAAGCTTTTGGTTTTATAAATGTATTGCCACCGGGGCCCTCCAGTGTAAGTGCTAAACTGCTTTCCATGCACTACTGTTTGCTTGTACACATAGATTGGATTGTGGATTCACTGTCGCGTCAGTTCTAATAGCTATGTTGACTATGACATTAGGTAATACGGTGACAAAGACGTAGGCTGTGTGTAGCGGTTATTGTATGAAGGTTTGGCTTGGAGTAGTTTTTTCACCTGGTCACAGGCAGCTGTTCTGTTGTGTACTGGAGTCCACAAGTGAAGGTAAAATGTGAGAGGAAGAGAATGTGTAGATGTGATGATGCTGTTTGTATGGCTGCTGTGAAAGTGAACTATGTGTGCGGGTCATAAGGGGTGTATTCATTTTGTGAATTCTGTTGCAAAACATTTCTTAAACGGAACGAAATGGGGATGGACCTACCTGAATTTGTCCAATAAAAACCTCTTAACCTTTGTCTCTTGACCTTTGCACCAACATTATACATTTTCATTTGTAGGCTAGGTTGTAGCAACCTCATGATGGGTCTAGGGCAAATTGGACTATTGTGTAGTAGCCTCAACCTATCGATGTTACATTGAGCTGGGTGAATGAGAGACAGTCATCCAATATGCTGTTATAGAAATAAGGCCATGCTCATAAAAATAAAATATTCTTAAATGGCACCGACCACAACTGGTGTGTATGTGCGGTGAGGGCAGCACCTCCCTGAGGGCTCAGGCCAGCCAGCCCCCCCCCCCCCCCTCTCTCTCCACCTCAGCACAGTCGCCTAATTAGGGCCAGTCACCGCCTAATGACATGTTTATAACATATGTTGAGCAGACTCACTCTGTCCATTAGTGTGTCCTAGAAAAGGCATGTACATGCCAGGGCAGGGATGTGGCCCACTCTGGATTATGTTTACACAGACTCATACACACAGGCAGGCACACATGCACAAGCACACGCAACCATGCACATACACATTTAACCCACTCTCTCCAGTTGGAAGTCAAGGGAGGGAAGGAAGCATAAAGGAGTTGCACTCATTGTGGCTCAGAAGTGCGGCTGTCAGTTGGGGGACCACCTGTGCTTCATCTTAATCTATGAGACCCGGCAGGAGGCGCTGGGGCAGAATTCCCCCCGGACAGAGAGATAAAGCATCCCTGTCAGCAGCCAGGGTCACAACACGTCACCAAGCTAAAGAGAAAAATTCCCCCTATCCATCAGGCCAGTGTTTTACACTAAGACTGGAGCATGACGAGAACTCTGTAAACTGCTCAGATGAATCACTCTAAACATAGGAAGTGAATCAACATGCTGGTATGACACAGACAAGATCTTTGCTAATTTGACTACATTGTCCAAGATTAACAGCAGTCTGGTGACCCAGGATGAACTCCAGGAGGAAATGAGGTTGCCGTTGTCTGTCTGTAGCTTACGGAATACTGAATATCTTTCTACAAAATCTTGTTCATTAAAATGATGGTTTTATATCACATTCTCTGAACATTATTTGTCTTATTCTGTTATACATCAACAGGAATAAGTTGTGTGTGAATAATGATAATACTAGTAATAATGTTGACTACTGACACAAAACACTTGTAGAAAATGTCTCTGAGGTAGAAAATGAAAATCTTCCCTGTATTGAGCGAGGAGGGAGGAGTGGAGCTCTCCCAGCAAATTGAAATTCAATTCAAATCTTGTTCAGCTACTTGATGCCTACATATTTTAAGGGCCTGATTGATTCTCTGTGCTTGCAGTGTGTGCGAGTGTGTGAGTGTGCAAGTGCTAAACTAAACTGTGTGTGTCTGTGTCTCTGGATAGGTGTGGTGGGTGGTTCTACGGCTTTCTAAAACAAGATATTGACTACTACTGGAATATAAGCTTCAGATCAATAAATGTACATGTATGTACAAGTATTGGTTTAACCCCAGGATCAATTCCATTACCCTCCAAATCATAACATTATAGCCGTATAGTCTTGTAGCCCAGGCGTGGTTCATGTGAATGTCAGCCATCAAGTGAATGTGATGGGGCTGGTAACTATAGCAGCACTACCCTCTGGCCCCTCTGACACACACAGTCATTAGGACCTGTGCACCTCGCCCCACATAGCAGGTCGTGTTTAATCGCTGTGGTAATGTCAGTAAGCTGATGGGGTGATTAGCTCTGCCCTCTAGGAGGGCACCAGGCTAGGTGACTACACCCCTCCCCAACCCCCTGCCCCCCAACACCCCCGTCTGCCCGCGAGGAGCATCAGGCACCACTGAGCCGTGACGACTGAGCTGGTCTACCCCCCCCCCTCCCAGCTTCTGGAGCGGGCGCCCAACGAGCGATGACAGGACGGCTGACATATGTTGGTTTAGCCTCTCTCTCCCGGAGTGACATTTCGCCCGAGAGTCTGAGATGGAACAGATAGGCTCCAGTGGGCCGCAGCCAACCTCCACAATCACACTCTGTAGCAGTGATGGAGTCCTGGCATTTGGGCAGCATTGATCAATAACACAGCCAGTAAGACAAAAAGGATAGAAATGCATTGTGATATTTTGGCAGGTTGGAGAGGGGAGGTGAGGGGAGGTGGGTTTGGGGGAATCGGAAAATGAAGGAGTGGGTGGATGAGACGATAGGGCGTGGTAACTGCGTCTGTTATATTTAAAGAATCAAATGTGAAAACCTGCTGAGAGATTGAGACTGACAGAGGAAGAGCAAGGAAGACAAAAAGAGACAAAGGGATGGGGGATGACCAGACAAATCGCTCTTTCTCTCTATCCAAGGATGAGGATGGCTATGATTAACAGAATCATTCTGTCAGAGTGCTGTCACATTTTAGGTATCAGAGTGATGTGTGTGTGCCCACTCTACCTGTGTTGTAGATACATGGTAGTAGAGTAGTGGCCTGAGGGAACACACTTAATGTGTTGTGAAAGTGTTATGAAATGTAATGTCATGTAATATCTGTAATTGTATATAACTGCCTTAATGTTGCAGGAAGAGTAGCTGCTGCCTTGGCAGATGGTTCGGTTGAAATCAAATCAAATCGTATTTGTCACATGCGCCGAATACAACACCTTAGTGAAATGTTTACTTACAAGCCCATAACCAACAATGTTTTTAGAAGTTAAATAATAAGTACTAAGTAAAAAGTTGAAAATAAATAAAAAAAGTAAAAAGTAAAAAGTAAAAAGTAACAAATAATTCAACAGCAGCAGTAAAATAACAAGGGAGGACATATAGAGGGGCTACCGGAACAGAGTCAATGTGCGGGGGCTCCGGTTAGACGAGGTAATTGAGGTAATATGTACATGTAGGTAGAGTTAAAGTGACTATGCATTGATTATAAACAGAGAGTAGCAGCAGCATAAAAGAGGGGTATGGGTAGCCCTTTGATTAGCTGTTCAGGAGTGTAATGGATTGGGGGTAGAAGCTGTAAAGAATCCCGGAACATATTCCAGTCTGTGCAGTCCCAGCCCACTGTGGCCCCAGCCCATTACACATCAGCGTATTACTCTCTCACTGCCAGACTGATTCTATAGCTACAGACACCCAGATGTCCCAGACAGTATACCTCATTGCTCAACGGTAGTCCAGATGTGGCGTTCCCTACGTCTGCTCCAGCCTACCCTTGTTTCCCTGGTCAGTCTATTGGCCAACTGAGAGGATCGTCAAACTAAATCTGTACTGAAAAACCACCGTCCCCTATTAAGGAAGAAATCATAATGTACTGGGGGGGGGGGGGGGGGGGGCTGGTCCAACTCAAGGTGTCCTAAAAATAAAAAATGCACCCCACTCCCCAACATAAAAAATATTTTCACATGACCCTCCGCTTGTACAGTAAAATAAATGGAACACCCTCCCCTCATAGGATGAACTCTAAATAATGTTTACGACCGCATTTAACAATAACTGTAGCGACCCTGTGTTTATAAACGTTGATATCAACTTTGCTACTTCAGCACGCATTTGTGGCACAGTCGATGACATGCAGGGCTACGGTCAGAAGGCCGACCACTACATATGAGCTCACTCTCCCTGCCTGTTTCAATACACTACGATCAGAGCCGGCTGCAGACAATGATCAGCTGGGGGAAATCAGATTTCCAACATTTTAATGACATATTTATAATTTTATAAAATATTTGCAACACATTTTCCACCAACAGGTTTCTGTGCCAATGCACCACACCACAATAAACAAAGCATACCGACTACTACCATGATGTGCAGACATAATCAAAGTGACACTGGACTAGCGCACTAGCTAGGTTTCCACCCAACAGATGTTCATGTGAATATTCTAAAATCTTCATAAAAACAATGTGCCATTTCAGAGTTTCCTTCAGGAGCCAGCATGACAGGGAAGCTTTTCCTTTACCAGACTTTGTAGAAGTTTACCGGACTTCCATAGGCATTCAGATTCGACCTGGCATGGCCAGCACCATCAATAAACAAGGGAAGTTGGCCAAATGAGCCCCATTTACATGTACTTCAAAACAGCCTATAACAAATTACAATAACACTTTCCTTGTGTATCGATGTGTAGCATATGCAAAACTTTATAGACCATTTTTAATTGTTTTTTTAGGCTACTTTCCTCAAACAATAATTGTCCACCTCACAGTTCAGCTGCCCGAGATTTGAGCAATATATGTATGGATAGACCTATAGGCTTAGATGTGCTCTGTATGATATGAACATTTTAGTCGCTATATATAGCCTGTATAAAGGAAAAGAGACATAGGCCTAACCCCAAAAAGATAGAGAGCGATAGAAATATGCCGGTGGCATGCCACGACACCAACATGCATTTCTTTACGCCAGATGGTTACTGCGTCTGCTATAAAGATCTAGACACACAGAAGGGAGGCTAAGTCGTACATTTTCTATCCGAATATGTAGTATAAAGCATTACATTGTTCGATTATTGGAGTAACTCTGGTAGGCCTGAACAGTTTTTCTCACCTCAAGCTCAACTGTCAGAGACAGTTGGAGTACCAGGGTGCACTGCCTTCATATCATAGGCCTGGTGTAGCTAAAGCTTAATATTAGCCACACCATACCAAACCTTCACAAACATTTCTAAACTTTATTAGGCTAATATCAAAAGTAAGTCAAGCCATTATTTATATGAAAAATACGAGCAGCAGAGCAAATGTAAACCAGGGAAAAAACACACTACCCTCCACTGTGCCCAATGAAAAAACACACTACCCTCCACTGTGCCCAATGAAAAAACACACTACCCTCCACTGTGCCCAATGAAAAAACACACTACCCTCCACTGTGCCCAATGAAAAAACACACTACCCTCCACTGTGCCCAATGAAAAAACACACTACCCTCCACTGTGCCCAATGAAAAAACACACTACCCTCCACTGTGCCCAATGAAAAAACACACTACCCTCCACTGTGCCCAATGAAAAAACACACTACCCTCCACTGTGCCCAATGAAAAAACACACTACCCTCCACTGTGCCCAATGAAAAAACACACTACCCTCCACTGTGCCCAATGAAAAAACACACTACCCTCCACTGTGCCCAATGAAAAAACATACTACCCTCCACTGTGCCCAATGAAAAAACACACTACCCTCCACTGTGCCCAATGAAAAAACACACTACCCTCCACTGTGCCCAATGAAAAAACACACTACCCTCCACTGTGCCCAATGAAAAAACACACTACCCTCCACTGTGCCCAATGAAAAAACACACTACCCTCCACTGTGCCCAATGAAAAAACACACTACCCTCCACTGTGCCCAATGAAAAAACACACTACCCTCCACTGTGCCCAATGAAAAAACATACTACCCTCCACTGTGCCCAATGAAAAAACACACTACCCTCCACTGTGCCCAATGAAAAAACACACTACCCTCCACTGTGCCCAATGAAAAAACACACTACCCTCCACTGTGCCCAATGAAAAAACACACTACCCTCCACTGTGCCCAAAGAAAAAACACACTACCCTCCACTGTGCCCCCCAAAAAAACACACTACCCTCCACTGTGCCCAATGAAAAAAACACACTACCCTCCACTGTGCCCAATAAAAAAAAACACACTACCCTCCACTGTGCCCAATGAAAAAACACACTACCCTCCACTGTGCCCAATAAAAAAACACACTACCCTCCACTGTGCCCAATAAAAAAAAACACACTACCCTCCACTGTGCCCAATGAAAAAACACACTACCCTCCACTGTGCCCAATAAAAAAACACACTACCCTCCACTGTGCCCAATAAAAAAACACACTACCCTCCACTGTGCCCAATAAAAAAAACACACTACCCTCCACTGTGCCCAATAAAAAAACACACTACCCTCCACTGTGCCCAATAAAAAAACACACTACCCTCCACTGTGCCCAATAAAAAAAACACACTACCCTCCACTGTGCCCAATGAAAAAACACACTACCCTCCACTGTGCCCAATAAAAAAAAACACACTACCCTCCCCAAAGCAACAAAAGAAAGTTTGACAACCATCCGCTCTTTAGGAGTACCTCTCCCCACAGCAATTTTCGATCTGTCCCTAACCTTCAGCTAATGAACAGGAAATAAAACAAGTCAGATATAACTTCAGTCCTTTAATGACACTTTGCACGTTTAATCTGAATGACTACGGGTAGAGTAACATTTCAGACTTATTTCAGATTTAACCTTCAGGACAGAACCACCTGCCCCTCAGTATCCCTATCACTAATAGGGTATTGAGCAGAGTGGGGGAGTGCCCCCTACTGGCTCATTAACAGCACCTCTGGCAGTGAGAACTCTTTTTCCAAGAATTCTCCCAGAAAAATAATTCAGAGTACCTAAAATGTTCTCATATTGAAGGTCAACGAAACGAGTGTTCTCCACAACAATCAAATGTTGTGTAAGGGAAAAGACTAGACTGAAAAATGTAAAAATGAAACTGGTCTCAAATATTTCTTGTAGAGACAACAATTTTCTTTCCTTTTAAAACCTTGACCTAGTTGAAACAAGGACAGTAGCAAGCCGAGTGTGGAAATAAGTTCCTCTATGTGATCTATCTCCTTTCTGTATTGTGTTGTTATGGTAATTAGAAATGTCAATGGGAACACAACAGGTGTGTGATGTGTCGTTCTGTTGTCAAGAGTGCAGGTGTGTAAATTTACACTCTTTTTCTATATTTTGTTTTCCTTTCTTTGATGACTCACGTGGATATTTTGACCGAGTCTGTATGTGTGTGTGCGTTCGTGCGTTTGTGTGTCTGTGTATGTGAAAGACAAGACCTGGCTTACTCTCTCAAAGTGTTTGACCTTTCCTCATTAATCTCCTCCTGAGAGAAAACGAACTCTATTAATCACCTGCCTGGTAGGAGACTTCAGTCCTCTGCCAACACACACACATCATACTGGAATATCACAGACCAGGTGCCTATCACACTGTGGTAGTATAGAGACCAGTCCACTACCAACACAGCTGGGTTGTAGCACGAATAGAGTACATTTTGGGTAGTGTAACTATTAATTTCACGAATGGTAATAAATGTTAAACTTCATAAAGAATGACTGAATAAAAAACAGGCTTTCCCATCTCAAGGGGGTTAAATAAAAAAAATACTACATTAAGTGCCAATGAAATGTCATTAAAGTAACAGGGTTGACCGTAACAGGGTTGACCATAACAGGATTGACCATAACAGGATTGACCATAACAGGATTGACCATAACAGGATGGACCATAACAGGATTGACCGTAACAGGGTTGACCGTAACAGGATTGACCGTGACAGGGTTGACCGTGACAGGGTTGACCGTAACAGGATTGACCGTGACAGGGTTGACCGTAACAGGATTGACCGTGACAGGATTGACCGTAACAGGATTGACCGTGACAGGGTTGACCGTGACAGGGTTGACCGTAACAGGATTGACCGTGACAGGGTTGACCGTGACAGGGTTGACCGTAACAGGATTGACCGTGACAGGGTTGACCGTAACAGGATTGACCGTGACGGGTTGACCGTAACAGGATTGACCGTGACAGGGTTGACCGTAACAGGATTGACCATGACAGGATTGACCGTGACAGGGTTGACCGTGACAGGGTTGACCGTAACAGGATTGACCGTGACAGGGTTGACCGTAACAGGGTTGACCGTAACAGGATTGACCGTGACAGGGTTGACCGTAACAGGATTGACCGTGACAGGGTTGACCGTAACAGGGTTGGGGTTTTCATCTTAAATCAGCCATAAATCACCTTGTGACAAGGGGAATGGAAGCATGTTGTGTGCAACGGGGAGGAGCAAGCTTCACAAACCATTTGAAATTGTTAAAATATTTCTAGTATATCTATCTATGTGTAACAGTGTTGACGTGTTATACTTCCACGACAGAACATCAGAAGATGGCCAAAAAGAGAAGGACCAGCTCACCTGCTGTTACACTTTGGTTGCACTATTACACTGTATGTTGTAACGTTTCTTTTGAAAAAATATTTCAAAAGGAATAGTTTCACCACGTTAAAATAAATCTGATTTATTCCATTTTTCATGTGGTCTATATTAAACAGCACATTATTGGACAGACTTTTAAAATGCAATATTGGTGCACAAATTATACTGATAATAAAAAAGGAACGCAAAATGTAAAATCTATTAGTGGAATGACTCAGCTACCCATTATACTGTAGTAACACACAGACCAGCCCTCTGCCAACAGAAGCTACCCATTATACTGTAGTAACACACAGACCAGCCCTCTGCCAACAGAAGCTAACCATTATACTCCCATTATACTGTAGTAACACACAGACCAGCCCTCTGCCAACAGAAGCTACCCATTATACTGTAGTAACACACAGACCAGCCCTCTGCCAACAGAAGCTACCCATTATACTGTAGTAACACACAGACCAGCCCTCTGCCAACAGAAGCTACCCATTATACTGTAGTAACACACAGACCAGCCCTCTGCCAACAGAAGCTACCCATTATACTGTAGTAACACACAGACCAGCTCTCTGCCAACAGAAGCTACCCATTATACTGTAGTAACACACAGACCAGCCCTCTGACAACAGAAGCTACCCATTATACTGTAGTAACACACAGACCAGCCCTCTGCCAACAGAAGCTACCCATTATACTGTAGTAACACACAGACCAGCCCTCTGCCAACAGAAGCTACCCATTATACTGTAGTAACACACAGACCAGCCCTCTGCCAACAGAAGCTACCCATTATACTGTAGTAACACACAGACCAGCTCTCTGCCAACAGAAGCTACCCATTATACTGTAGTAACACACAGACCAGCTCTCTGCCAACAGAAGCTACCCATTATACTGTAGTAACACACAGACCAGCCCTCTGCCAACAGAAGCTACCCATTATACTGTAGTAACACACAGACCAGCTCTCTGCCAACAGAAGCTACCCATTATACTGTAGTAACACACAGACCAGCCCTCTGCCAACAGAAGCTACCCATTATACTGTAGTAACACACAGACCAGCCCTCTGCCAACAGAAGCTACCCATCATACTGTAGTAACACACAGACCAGCTCTCTGCCAACAGAAGCTACCCATTATACTGTAGTAACACACAGACCAGCCCTCTGCCAACAGAAGCTACCCATTATACTGTAGTAACACACAGACCAGCTCTCTGCCAACAGAAGCTACCCATTATACTGTAGTAACACACAGACCAGCCCTCTGCCAACAGAAGCTACCCATTATACTGTAGTAACACACAGACCAGCTCTCTGCCAACAGAAGCTACCCATTATACTGTAGTAACACACAGACCAGCTCTCTGCCAACAGAAGCTACCCATTATACTGTAGTAACACACAGACCAGCCCTCTGCCAACAGAAGCTACCCATTATACTGTAGTAACACACAGACCAGCTCTCTGCCAACAGAAGCTACCCATTATACTGTAGTAACACACAGACCAGCCCTCTGCCAACAGAAGCTACCCATTATACTGTAGTAACACACAGACCAGCCCTCTGCCAACAGAAGCTACCCATCATACTGTAGTAACACACAGACCAGCTCTCTGCCAACAGAAGCTACCCATTATACTGTAGTAACACACAGACCAGCCCTCTGCCAACAGAAGCTACCCATTATACTGTAGTAACACACAGACCAGCTCTCTGCCAACAGAAGCTACCCATTATACTGTAGTAACACACAGACCAGCTCTCTGCCAACAGAAGCTACCCATTATACTGTAGTAACACACAGACCAGCCCTCTGCCAACAGAAGCTACCCATTATACTGTAGTAACACACAGACCAGCTCTCTGCCAACAGAAGCTACCCATTATACTGTAGTAACACACAGACCAGCCCTCTGCCAACAGAAGCTACCCATTATACTGTAGTAACACACAGACCAGCCCTCTGCCAACAGAAGCTACCCATCATACTGTAGTAACACACAGACCAGCTCTCTGCCAACAGAAGCTACCCATTATACTGTAGTAACACACAGACCAGCCCTCTGCCAACAGAAGCTACCCATTATACTGTAGTAACACACAGACCAGCTCTCTGCCAACAGAAGCTACCCATTATACTGTAGTAACACACAGACCAGCCCTCTGCCAACAGAAGCTACCCATTATACTGTAGTAACACACAGACCAGCTCTCTGCCAACAGAAGCTACCCATTATACTGTAGTAACACACAGACCAGCTCTCTGCCAACAGAAGCTACCCATTATACTGTAGTAACACACAGACCAGCCCTCTGCCAACAGAAGCTACCCATTATACTGTAGTAACACACAGACCAGCTCTCTGCCAACAGAAGCTACCCATTATACTGTAGTAACACACAGACCAGCCCTCTGCCAACAGAAGCTACCCATTATACTGTAGTAACACACAGACCAGCCCTCTGCCAACAGAAGCTACCCATCATACTGTAGTAACACACAGACCAGCTCTCTGCCAACAGAAGCTACCCATTATACTGTAGTAACACACAGACCAGCCCTCTGCCAACAGAAGCTACCCATTATACTGTAGTAACACACAGACCAGCCCTCTGCCAACAGAAGCTACCCATTATACTGTAGTAACACACAGACCAGCCCTCTGCCAACAGAAGCTACCCATTATACTGTAGTAACACACAGACCAGCTCTCTGCCAACAGAAGCTACCCATTATACTGTAGTAACACACAGACCAGCCCTCTGCCAACAGAAGCTACCCATTATACTGTAGTAACACACAGACCAGCTCTCTGCCAACAGAAGCTACCCATTATACTGTAGTAACACACAGACCAGCTCTCTGCCAACAGAAGCTACCCATTATACTGTAGTAACACACAGACCAGCCCTCTGCCAACAGAAGCTACCCATTATACTGTAGTAACACACAGACCAGCTCTCTGCCAACAGAAGCTACCCATTATACTGTAGTAACACACAGACCAGCCCTCTGCCAACAGAAGCTACCCATTATACTGTAGTAACACACAGACCAGCCCTCTGCCAACAGAAGCTACCCATTACACTGTAGTAACACACAGACCAGCCCTCTGCCGACAGAAGCTATCCATTATACTGTAGTAATACACAGACCAGCCCTCTGCCAACAGAAGCTACCCATTATACTGTAGTAACACACAGACCAGCTCTCTGCCAACAGAAGCTACCCATTATACTGTATTAACAAACAGACCAGCCCTCTGCCAACAGAAGCTACCCATTATACTGTAGTAACACACAGACCAGCTCTCTGCCAACAGAAGCAACCCATCATACTGTAGTAACACACAGACCAGCTCTCTGCCAACAGAAGCTACCCATTATACTGTAGTAACACACAGACCAGCCCTCTGCCAACAGAAGCTACCTATTATACTGTAGTAACACACAGACCAGCCCTCTGCCAACAGAAGCTACCCATTATACTGTAGTAACACACAGACCAGCCCTCTGCCAACAGAAGCTACCCATTATACTGTAGTAACACACAGACCAGCCCTCTGCCAACAGAAGCTACCCATCATACTGTAGTAACACACAGACCAGCCCTCTGCCAACAGAAGCTACCCATCATACTGTAGTAACACACAGACCAGCCCTCTGCCAACAGAAGCTACCCATCATACTGTAGTAACACACAGACCAGCTCTCTGCCAACAGAAGCTACCCATTATACTGTAGTAACACACAGACCAGCCCTCTGCCAACAGAAGCTACCCATTATACTGTAGTAACACACAGACCAGCCCTCTGTCAACAGAAGCTACCCATCATACTGTAGTAACACACAGACCAGCCCTCTGCCAACAGAAGCTACCCATTATACTGTAGTAACACACAGACCAGCTCTCTGCCAACAGAAGCTACCCATTATACTGTAGTAACACACAGACCAGCCCTCTGCCAACAGAAGCTACCCATTATACTGTAGTAACACACAGACCAGCCCTCTGCCAACAGAAGCTACCCATTATACTGTAGTAACACACAGACCAGCTCTCTGCCAACAGAAGCTACCCATTATACTGTAGTAACACACAGACCAGCTCTCTGCCAACAGAAGCTACCCATTATACTGTAGTAACACACAGACCAGCCCTCTGCCAACAGAAGCTACCCATTATACTGTAGTAACACACAGACCAGCCCTCTGCCAACAGAAGCTACCCATTATACTGTAGTAACACACAGACCAGCCCTCTGCCAACAGAAGCTACCCATTATACTGTAGTAACACACAGACCAGCCCTCTGCCGACAGAAGCTATCCATTATACTGTAGTAACACACAGACCAGCCCTCTGCCAACAGAAGCTACCCATTATACTGTAGTAACACACAGACCAGCCCTCTGCCAACAGAAGCTACCCATTATACTGTAGTAACACACAGACCAGCCCTCTGCCAACAGAAGCTACCCATTATACTGTAGTAACACACAGACCAGCCCTCTGCCAACAGAAGCTACCCATCATACTGTAGTAACACACAGACCAGCCCTCTGCCAACAGAAGCTACCCATCATACTGTAGTAACACACAGACCAGCCCTCTGCCAACAGAAGCTACCCATCATACTGTAGTAACACACAGACCAGCTCTCTGCCAACAGAAGCTACCCATTATACTGTAGTAACACACAGACCAGCCCTCTGTCAACAGAAGCTACCCATCATACTGTAGTAACACACAGACCAGCCCTCTGCCAACAGAAGCTACCCATTATACTGTAGTAACACACAGACCAGCCCTCTGCCAACAGAAGCTACCCATCATACTGTAGTAACACACAGACCAGCCCTCTGCCAACAGAAGCTACCCATTATAGTGTAGTAACACACAGACCAGCCCTCTGCCAACAGAAGCTACCCATTATACTGTAGTAACACACAGACCAGCTCTCTGCCAACAGAAGCTACCCATTATACTGTAGTAACACACAGACCAGCCCTCTGCCAACAGAAGCTACCCATTATACTGTAGTAACACACAGACCAGCCCTCTGCCAACAGAAGCTACCCATTATACTGTAGTAACACACAGACCAGCTCTCTGCCAACTGAAGCTACCCATTATACTGTAGTAACACACAGACCAGCTCTCTGCCAACAGAAGCTACCCATTATACTGTAGTAACACACAGACCAGCCCTCTGCCAACAGAAGCTACCCATTATACTGTAGTAACACACAGACCAGCTCTCTGCCAACAGAAGCTACCCATTATCCTGTAGTAACACACAGACCAGCCCTCTGCCAACAGAAGCTACCCATTATACTGTAGTAACACACAGACCAGCCCTCTGCCAACAGAAGCTACCCATTATACTGTAGTAACACACAGACCAGCTCTCTGCCAACAGAAGCTACCCATTATACTGTAGTAACACACAGACCAGCCCTCTGCCAACAGAAGCTACCCATTATACTGTAGTAACACACAGACCAGCCCTCTGCCAACAGAAGCTACCCATTATACTGTAGTAACACACAGACCAGCCCTCTGCCAACAGAAGCTACCCATCATACTGTAGTAACACACAGACCAGCCCTCTGCCAACAGAAGCTACCCATCATACTGTAGTAACACACAGACCAGCCCTCTGCCAACAGAAGCTACCCATCATACTGTAGTAACACACAGACCAGCCCTCTGTCAACAGAAGCTACCCATTATACTGTAGTAACACACAGACCAGCCCTCTGCCAACAGAAGCTACCCATTATACTCCCATCATACTGTAGTAACACACAGACCAGCCCTCTGCCAACAGAAGCTACCCATCATACTGTAGTAACACACAGACCAGCCCTCTGCCAACAGAAGCTACCCATTATACTGTAGTAACACACAGACCAGCCCTCTGCCAACAGAAGCTACCCATCATACTGTAGTAACACACAGACCAGCCCTCTGCCAACAGAAGCTACCCATTATACTCCCATCATACTGTAGTAACACACAGACCAGCCCTCTGCCAACAGAAGCTACCCATCATACTATAGTAACACACAGACCAGCCCTCTGCCAACAGAAGCTACCCATTATACTGTAGTAACACACAGACCAGCCCTCTGCCAACAGAAGCTACCCATTATACTGTAGTAACACACAGACCAGCCCTCTGCCAACAGAAGCTACCCATCATACTGTAGTAACACACAGACCAGCCCTCTGCCAACAGAAGCTACCCATTATACTCCCATCATACTGTAGTAACACACAGACCAGCCCTCTGCCAACAGAAGCTACCCATCATACTATAGTAACACACAGACCAGCCCTCTGCCAACAGAAGCTACCCATTATACTGTAGTAACACACAGACCAGCCCTCTGCCAACAGAAGCTACCCATTATACTGTAGTAACACACAGACCAGCCCTCTGCCAACAGAAGCTACCCATTATACTGTAGTAACACACAGACCAGCCCTCTGCCAACAGAAGCTACCCATTATACTGTAGTAACACACAGACCAGCCCTCTGCCAACAGAAGCTACCCATCATAGTGAAATAACACACAGACCAGCCCTCTGCCAACAGAAGCGACCCATCATACTGTAGTAACACACAGACCAGCCCTCTGCCAACAGAAGCTACCCATTATACTGTAGTAACACACAGACCAGCCCTCTGCCAACAGAAGCTACCCATTATACTGTAGTAACACACAGACCAGCCCTCTGTCAACAGAAGCTACCCATCATACTGTAGTAACACACAGACCAGCCCTCTGCCAACAGAAGCTACCCATTATACTGTAGTAACACACAGACCAGCTCTCTGCCAACAGAAGCTACCCATCATACTGTAGTAACACACAGACCAGCTCTCTGCCAACAGAAGCTACCCATTATACTGTAGTAACACACAGACCAGCTCTCTGCAAACAGAAGCTACCCATTATACTGTAGTAACACACAGACCAGCCCTCTGCCAACAGAAGCTACCCATTATACTGTAGTAACACACAGACCAGCCCTCTGCCAACAGAAGCTACCCATTATACTGTAGTAACACACAGACCAGCCCTCTGCCAACAGAAGCTACCCATTATACTGTAGTAACACACAGACCAGCCCTCTGCCAACAGAAGCTACCCATTATACTGTAGTAACACACAGACCAGCCCTCTGCCAACAGAAGCTACCCATTATACTGTAGTAACACACAGACCAGCCCTCTGCCAACAGAAGCTACCCATTATACTGTAGTAACACACAGACCAGCCCTCTGCCAACAGAAGCTACCCATCATACTGTAGTAACACACAGACAAGCCCTCTGCCAACAGAAGGTACCCATTATACTGTAGTAACACACAGACCAGCCCTCTGCCAACAGAAGCTACCCATCATACTGTAGTAACACACAGACCAGCTCTCTGCCAACAGAAGCTACCCATTATACTGTAGTAACACACAGACTAGCCCTCTGCCAACAGAAGCTACCCATTATACTGTAGTAACACACAGACCAGCCCTCTGCCAACAGAAGCTACCCATTATACTGTAGTAACACACAGACCAGCTCTCTGCCAACAGAAGCTACCCATTATACTGTAGTAACACACAGACCAGCCCTCTGCCAACAGAAGCTACCCATTATACTGTAGTAACACACATACCAGCCCTCTGCCAACAGAAGCTACCCATTATACTGTAGTAACACACAGACCAGCTCTCTGCCAACAGAAGCTACCCATTATACTGTAGTAACACACAGACCAGCCCTCTGCCAACAGAAGCTACCCATTATACTGTAGTAACACACAGACCAGCCTCTGCCAACAGAAGCTACCCATTATACTGTAGTAACACACAGACCAGCCTCTGCCAAACAGAAGCTACCCATTATACTGTAGTAACACACAGACCAGCTCTCTGCCAACAGAAGCTACCCATTATACTGTAGTAACACACAGACCAGCCCTCTGCCAACAGAAGCTACCCATTTATACTGTAGTAACACACAGACCAGCTCTCTGCCAACAGAAGCTACCCATTATACTGTAGTAACACACAGACCAGCTCTCTGCCAACAGAAGCTACCCATTATACTGTAGTAACACACAGACCAGCCCTCTGCCAACAGAAGCTACCCATTATACTGTAGTAACACACAGACCAGCTCTCTGCCAACAGAAGCTACCCATTATACTGTAGTAACACACAGACCAGCCCTCTGCCAACAGAAGCTACCAATTATACTGTAGTAACACACAGACCAGCCCTCTGCCAACAGAAGCTACCATCATACTGTAGTAACACACAGACCAGCTCTCTGCCAACAGAAGCTACCCATTATACTGTAGTAACACACAGACCAGCCCTCTGCCAACAGAAGCTACCCATTATACTGTAGTAACACACAGACCAGCTCTCTGCCAACAGAAGCTACCCATTATACTGTAGTAACACACAGACCAGCCCTCTGCCAACAGAAGCTACCCATTATACTGTAGTAACACACAGACCAGCTCTCTGCCAACAGAAGCTACCCATTATACTGTAGTAACACACAGACCAGCTCTCTGCCAACAGAAGCTACCCATTATACTGTAGTAACACACAGACCAGCCCTCTGCCAACAGAAGCTACCCATTATACTGTAGTAACACACAGACCAGCTCTCTGCCAACAGAAGCTACCCATTATACTGTAGTAACACACAGACCAGCCCTCTGCCAACAGAAGCTACCCATTATACTGTAGTAACACACAGACCAGCCCTCTGCCAACAGAAGCTACCCATCATACTGTAGTAACACACAGACCAGCTCTCTGCCAACAGAAGCTACCCATTATACTGTAGTAACACACAGACCAGCCCTCTGCCAACAGAAGCTACCCATTATACTGTAGTAACACACAGACCAGCCCTCTGCCAACAGAAGCTACCCATTATACTGTAGTAACACACAGACCAGCCCTCTGCCAACAGAAGCTACCCATTATACTGTAGTAACACACAGACCAGCTCTCTGCCAACAGAAGCTACCCATTATACTGTAGTAACACACAGACCAGCCCTCTGCCAACAGAAGCTACCCATTATACTGTAGTAACACACAGACCAGCTCTCTGCCAACAGAAGCTACCCATTATACTGTAGTAACACACAGACCAGCTCTCTGCCAACAGAAGCTACCCATTATACTGTAGTAACACACAGACCAGCCCTCTGCCAACAGAAGCTACCCATTATACTGTAGTAACACACAGACCAGCTCTTTGCCAACAGAAGCTACCCATTATACTGTAGTAACACACAGACCAGCCCTCTGCCAACAGAAGCTACCCATTATACTGTAGTAACACACAGACCAGCCCTCTGCCAACAGAAGCTACCCATTACACTGTAGTAACACACAGACCAGCCCTCTGCCGACAGAAGCTATCCATTATACTGTAGTAATACACAGACCAGCCCTCTGCCAACAGAAGCTACCCATTATACTGTAGTAACACACAGACCAGCTCTCTGCCAACAGAAGCTACCCATTATACTGTAGTAACACACAGACCAGCCCTCTGCCAACAGAAGCTACCCATTATACTGTAGTAACACACAGACCAGCCCTCTGCCAACAGAAGCTACCCATTATACTGTAGTAACACACAGACCAGCTCTCTGCCAACAGAAGCTACCCATTATACTGTAGTAACACACAGACCAGCCCTCTGCCAACAGAAGCTACCCATTATACTGTAGTAACACACAGACCAGCCCTCTGCCAACAGAAGCTACCCATTATACTGTAGTAACACACAGACCAGCCCTCTGCCAACAGAAGCTACCCATTATACTGTAGTAACACACAGACCAGCCCTCTGCCAACAGAAGCTACCCATCATACTGTAGTAACACACAGACCAGCCCTCTGCCAACAGAAGCTACCCATCATACTGTAGTAACACACAGACCAGCCCTCTGCCAACAGAAGCTACCCATCATACTGTAGTAACACACAGACCAGCTCTCTGCCAACAGAAGCTACCCATTATACTGTAGTAACACACAGACCAGCCCTCTGTCAACAGAAGCTACCCATCATACTGTAGTAACACACAGACCAGCCCTCTGCCAACAGAAGCTACCCATTATACTGTAGTAACACACAGACCAGCCCTCTGCCAACAGAAGCTACCCATCATACTGTAGTAACACACAGACCAGCCCTCTGCCAACAGAAGCTACCCATTATACTGTAGTAACACACAGACCAGCCCTCTGCCAACAGAAGCTACCCATTATACTGTAGTAACACACAGACCAGCTCTCTGCCAACAGAAGCTACCCATTATACTGTAGTAACACACAGACCAGCCCTCTGCCAACAGAAGCTACCCATTATACTGTAGTAACACACAGACCAGCCCTCTGCCAACAGAAGCTACCCATTATACTGTAGTAACACACAGACCAGCTCTCTGCCAACTGAAGCTACCCATTATACTGTAGTAACACACAGACCAGCTCTCTGCCAACAGAAGCTACCCATTATACTGTAGTAACACACAGACCAGCCCTCTGCCAACAGAAGCTACCCATTATACTGTAGTAACACACAGACCAGCTCTCTGCCAACAGAAGCTACCCATTATCCTGTAGTAACACACAGACCAGCCCTCTGCCAACAGAAGCTACCCATTATACTGTAGTAACACACAGACCAGCCCTCTGCCAACAGAAGCTACCCATTATACTGTAGTAACACACAGACCAGCTCTCTGCCAACAGAAGCTACCCATTATACTGTAGTAACACACAGACCAGCCCTCTGCCAACAGAAGCTACCCATTATACTGTAGTAACACATAGACCAGCCCTCTGCCAACAGAAGCTACCCATTATACTGTAGTAACACACAGACCAGCCCTCTGCCAACAGAAGCTACCCATTATACTGTAGTAACACACAGACCAGCTCTCTGCCAACAGAAGCTACCCATTATACTGTAGTAACACACAGACCAGCCCTCTGCCAACATAAGCTACCCATTATACTGTAGTAACACACAGACCAGCTCTCTGCCAACAGAAGCTACCCATTATACTGTAGTAACACACAGACCAGCTCTCTGCCAACAGAAGCTACCCATTATACTGTAGTAACACACAGACCAGCCCTCTGCCAACAGAAGCTACCCATTATACTGTAGTAACACACAGACAAGCTCTCTGCCAACAGAAGCTACCCATTATACTGTAGTAACACACAGACCAGCTCTCTGCCAACAGAAGCTACCCATTATACTGTAGTAACACACAGACCAGCCCTCTGCCAACAGAAGCTACCCATTATACTGTAGTAACACACAGACCAGCCCTCTGCCAACAGAAGCTACCCATCATACTGTAGTAACACACAGACCAGCCCTCTGCCAACAGAAGCTACCCATCATACTGTAGTAACACACAGACCAGCCCTCTGCCAACAGAAGCTACCCATCATACTGTAGTAACACACAGACCAGCCCTCTGTCAACAGAAGCTACCCATTATACTGTAGTAACACACAGACCAGCCCTCTGCCAACAGAAGCTACCCATTATACTCCCATCATACTGTAGTAACACACAGACCAGCCCTCTGCCAACAGAAGCTACCCATCATACTGTAGTAACACACAGACCAGCCCTCTGCCAACAGAAGCTACCCATTATACTGTAGTAACACACAGACCAGCCCTCTGCCAACAGAAGCTACCCATTATACTGTAGTAACACACAGACCAGCCCTCTGCCAACAGAAGCTACCCATCATACTGTAGTAACACACAGACCAGCCCTCTGCCAACAGAAGCTACCCATTATACTCCCATCATACTGTAGTAACACACAGACCAGCCTTCTGCCAACAGAAGCTACCATCATACTATAGTAACACACAGACCAGCCCTCTGCCAACAGAAGCTACCCATTATACTGTAGTAACACACAGACCAGCCCTCTGCCAACAGAAGCTACCCATTATACTGTAGTAACACACAGACCAGCCCTCTGCCAACAGAAGCTACCCATCATACTGTAGTAACACACAGACCAGCCCTCTGCCAACAGAAGCTACCCATTATACTCCCATCATACTGTAGTAACACACAGACCAGCCCTCTGCCAACAGAAGCTACCCATCATACTGTAGTAACACACAGACCAGCCCTCTGCCAACAGAAGCTACCCATTATACTGTAGTAACACACAGACCAGCCCTCTGCCAACAGAAGCTACCCATTATACTGTAGTAACACACAGACCAGCCCTCTGCCAACAGAAGCTACCCATCATACTGTAGTAACACACAGACCAGCCCTCTGCCAACAGAAGCTACCCATTATACTCCCATCATACTGTAGTAACACACAGACCAGCCCTCTGCCAACAGAAGCTACCCATCATACTATAGTAACACACAGACCAGCCCTCTGCCAACAGAAGCTACCCATTATACTGTAGTAACACACAGACCAGCCCTCTGCCAACAGAAGCTACCCATTATACTGTAGTAACACACAGACCAGCCCTCTGCCAACAGAAGCTACCCATTATACTGTAGTAACACACAGACCAGCCCTCTGCCAACAGAAGCTACCCATTATACTGTAGTAACACACAGACCAGCTCTCTGCCAACTGAAGCTACCCATTATACTGTAGTAACACACAGACCAGCTCTCTGCCAACAGAAGCTACCCATTATACTGTAGTAACACACAGACCAGCCCTCTGCCAACAGAAGCTACCCATTATACTGTAGTAACACACAGACCAGCTCTCTGCCAACAGAAGCTACCCATTATCCTGTAGTAACACACAGACCAGCCCTCTGCCAACAGAAGCTACCCATTATACTGTAGTAACACACAGACCAGCCCTCTGCCAACAGAAGCTACCCATTATACTGTAGTAACACACAGACCAGCTCTCTGCCAACAGAAGCTACCCATTATACTGTAGTAACACACAGACCAGCCCTCTGCCAACAGAAGCTACCCATTATACTGTAGTAACACATAGACCAGCCCTCTGCCAACAGAAGCTACCCATTATACTGTAGTAACACACAGACCAGCCCTCTGCCAACAGAAGCTACCCATTATACTGTAGTAACACACAGACCAGCTCTCTGCCAACAGAAGCTACCCATTATACTGTAGTAACACACAGACCACGCCCCTCTGCCAACATAAGCTCAACCCCATTATACTGTAGTATACACAGCAGACCAGCTCTCTGCCAACAGAAAGCTTACCATTATACTGTAGTAACCACACAGACCCAGCTCTCTGCCAACAGAAGCTACCCATTATACTGTAGTAACACACCAGACCAGCCCCTTGCCAACAGAAGCTACCCATTATACTGTAGTAACACACAGGACAAGCTCTGGCCAAACAGAAGCTACCCATTATACTGTAGTAAACACACAGGACCAAGCTCTCTGCCAACAGAAGCTACCCATTATTTACTGTAGTAACACACAGACCAGCCCTCTGCCAACAGAAGCTACCCATTATACTGTAGTAACACAGCAGGACCAGCCCTCTGCCAACAGGAAGCTACCCCATCATACTGTAGATAACACACAGGACCAGCCCTCTGCCAACAGAAGCTACCCATCATACTGTAGTAACACACCAGGACCAGCCCTCTGCCAACAGAAGCTACCCATTCGATTACTGTTAGTAACACACAGACCAGCCCTCTGTCAAGAAGCTACCCATTATACTGTAGTAACACACAGACCAGCCCTCTGCCAACAGAAAGCTACCCATTATACTCCCATCATACTGTAGTAACACACAGACCAGCCCTCTGCCAACAGAAGCTACCCATCATACGTAGTAACACACAGACCAGCCCCTCTGCAACAGAAGCTACCCATTATACTGTAGTAAACACACAGACCAAGCCCATCTGCCAACAAGAAGCTACCCATTATACTGTAGTAACACCACAGACCAGCCTCTGCCAACAGAAGCTACCCATCATACTGTAGTAACACACAGACCAGCCCTCTGCCAACAGAAGCTACCCATGATACTCCCATCATACTGTAGTCAACACACAGACCAGCCCTCTGCCAACAGAAGCTACCCATCATACTATAGTAACACACAGACCAGGCCCTCTGCCAACAGAAAGCTACCCATTATACTGTAGTAACACACAGACCAGCCTCTGCCAACAGAAGCTACCCATTATACTGTAGTAACACACAGACACAGCCCTCTGCCAACAGAAGCTACCCATTATACTGTAGTAACACACAGACCAGCCCTCTGCAAGTAGCCGACCATATAGCTCCCATTATACTGTCAGTAACCACAACAGACGCAGCCCTCTGCCAACAGAAAGCTACCCCATCATACTATTAGTAACACACAGACCAGCCCTCTGCCAACAGAAGCTACCCATTATACTGTAGTAACACACAGACCAGCCCTCTGCCAACAGAAGCTACCATATACTGTAGTAACACACAGACCAGCCCTCTGCCAACAGAAGCTACCCATATACTGTAGTAACACACAGACCAGCCCTCTGCCAACAGAAGCTACCCATATACTGTAGTAACACACAGACCAGCCCTCTTGCCAACAGAAGCTACCCATTATACTGTAGTAACACACAGACCAGCCCTGCTGCCAACAGAAGCTACCCAGCATACTGTAGTAACACACAGACCAGCCCTCTGCCAACCAGAAGCTACCCATTATACTGTAGTAACACACAGACCAGCTCTCTGCCAACAGAAGCTACCCATTATACTGTAGTAACACACAGACCAGCCTCTCTGCCAACAGAAGCTACCCATTTACTGTAGTAACACACAGACCAGCCCTCTGCCAACAGAAGCTACCCATTATACTGTAGTAATACACAGACCAGCTCTCTGCCAACAGAAGCTACCCATTATACTGTAGTAACACACAGACCAGCTCTCTGCCAACAGAAGCTACCCATTATACTGTAGTAACACACAGACCAGCCCTCTGCAACAGAAGCTACCCATTTATACTGTAGTAACACACAGACCAGCCCTCTGCCAACAGAAGCTACCCATTATACTGTAGTAACACACAGACCAGCCCTCTGCCAACAGAAGCTACCCATTATACTGTAGTAACACACAGACCAGCCCTCTGCCAACAGAAGCTACCCATTATACTGTAGTAACACACAGACCAGCCCTCTGCCACAGAAGCTACCCATTATACTGTAGTAACACCAGACCAGCCCTCTGCCAACAGAAGCTACCCATTATACTGTAGTAACACACAGACCAGCCCTCTGCCAACAGAAGCTACGCCATTATACTGTAGTAACACACAGACCAGCCCTCTTGCCAACAGAAGCTACCCATCATACTGTAGTAACACACAGACAAGCCCTCTGCCAACAGAAGCTACCCATTATACTGTAGTAACACACAGACCAGCCCTCTGCCAACAGAAGCTACCCATGATACGTAGTAACACACAGACCAGCTCTTGCCAACAGAAGCTACCCATTATACTGTAGTAACACACAGACCAAGCCCTCTGCCAACAGAAGCACCCATTATACTGTAGTAACACACAGACCAGCCCTCTGCCAACAGAAGCTACCCATCATACTGTAGTAACACACAGACCAGCTCTCTGCCAACAGAAGCTACCCATTATACTGTAGTAACACACAGACCAGCCCTCTGCCAACAGAAGCTACCCATTATACTGTAGTAACACACAGACCAGCCCTCTGCCAACAGAAGCTACCCATTATACTGTAGTAACACACAGACCAGCTCTCTGCCAACAGAAGCTACCCATTATACTGTAGTAACACACAGACCAGCCCTCTGCCAACAGAAGACTACCCATTATACTGTAGTAACACACAGACCAGCCTCTCTGCCAACAGAAGCTACCCAATTATACTGTAGTAACACACAGACCAGCCTCTGCCAACAGAAGCTACCCATTATACTGTAGTAACACACAGACCAGCCTCTGCCAACAGAAGCTAACCCATATACTGTAGTACAACAAACCAGCTCGCTGCCAACAGAAGCTACCCATTATACTGTAGTAACACACAGACCAGCCCTCTGCCAACAGAAGCTACCCATTATACTGTAGTAACACACAGACCAGCCCTCTGCCAACAGAAGCTACCCATTATACTGTAGTAACACACAGACCAGCCCTCTGCCAACAGAAGCTACCCATTATACTGTAGTAACACACAGACCAGCCCTCTGCCAACAGAAGCTACCCATTATACTGTAGTAACACACAGACCAGCCCTCTGCCAACAGAAGCTACCCATTATACTGTAGTAACACACAGACCAGCCCTCTGCCAACAGAAGCTACCCATTATACTGTAGTAACACACAGACCAGCCCTCTGCCAACAGAAGCTACCCATTATACTGTAGTAACACACAGACCAGCTCTCTGCCAACAGAAGCTACCCATTATACTGTAGTAACACACAGACCAGCCCTCTGCCAACAGAAGCTACCCATTATACTGTAGTAACACACAGACCAGCTCTCTGCCAACAGAAGCTACCCATTATACTGTAGTAACACACAGACCAGCCCTCTGCCAACAGAAGCTACCCATTATACTGTAGTAACACACAGACCAGCCCTCTGCCAACAGAAGCTACCCATTATACTGTAGTAACACACAGACCAGCCCTCTGCCAACAGAAGCTACCCATTATACTGTAGTAACACACAGACCAGCCCTCTGCCAACAGAAGCTACCCATTATACTGTAGTAACACACAGACCAGCCCTCTGCCAACAGAAGCTACCCATTATACTGTAGTAACACACAGACCAGCCCTCTGCCAACAGAAGCTACCCATTATACTGTAGTAACACACAGACCAGCCCTCTGCCAACAGAAGCTACCCATTATACTGTAGTAACACACAGACCAGCCCTCTGCCAACAGAAGCTACCCATTATACTGTAGTAACACACAGACCAGCCCTCTGCCAACAGAAGCTACCCATTATACTGTAGTAACACACAGACCAGCTCTCTGCCAACAGAAGCTACCCATTATACTGTAGTAACACACAGACCAGCCCTCTGCCAACAGAAGCTACCCATTATACTGTAGTAACACACAGACCAGCCCTCTGCCAACAGAAGCTACCCATTATACTGTAGTAACACACAGACCAGCCCTCTGCCAACAGAAGCTACCCATTATACTGTAGTAACACACAGACCAGCCCTCTGCCAACAGAAGCTACCCATTATACTGTAGTAACACACAGACCAGCCCTCTGCCAACAGAAGCTACCCATCATACTGTAGTAACACACAGACCAGCCCTCTGCCAACAGAAGCTACCCATTATACTGTAGTAACACACAGACCAGCCCTCTGCCAACAGAAGCTACCCATTATACTGTAGTAACACACAGACCAGCCCTCTGCCAACAGAAGCTACCCATTATACTGTAGTAACACACAGACCAGCCCTCTGCCAACAGAAGCTACCCATTATACTGTAGTAACACACAGACCAGCCCTCTGCCAACAGAAGCTACCCATTATACTGTAGTAACACACGACCAGCCCTCTGCCAAACAGAAGCTACCCATCATACTGTAGTAACACACAGACCAGCCCTCTGCCAACAGAAGCTACCCATTATACTGTAGTAACACACAGACCAGCCCTCTGCCAACAGAAGCTACCCATTATATTATACTGTATAACACACAGACCAGCTCTCTGCCAACAGAAGCTACCCATTATACTGTAGTAAACACACAGACCAGCCCTCTGCCAACAGAAGCTACCCATTATACTGTAGTAACACACAGACCAGCCCTCTGCCAACAGAAGCTACCCATTATACTGTAGTAACACACAGACCAGCTCTCTGCCAACAGAAGCTACCCATTATACTGTAGTAACACACAGACCAGCCCTCTGCCAACAGAAGCACCATATACTGTAGTAACACACAGACCAGCCCTCTGCCAACAGAAGCTACCCATTATACTTGTAGTAACACACAGACCAGCTCTCTGCCAACAGAAGCTACCCATTATACTGTAGTAACACACCGACCAGCTCTCTGCCAACAGAAGCTACCCATTATACTGTAGTAACACACAGACCAGCCCTCTGCCAACCTAGAAGCTACCGTTGCTACCCATATACTGTAGTAACACACAGACCAGCCCTCTGCCAACAGAAGCTACCCCATTATACTGTAGTAACACACAGACCAGCTCTCTGCCAACAGAAGCTACCCATTATACTGTAGTAACACACAGACCAGCTCTCTGCCAACAGAAGCTACCCATTATACTGTAGTAACACACAGACCAGCCCTCTGCCAACAGAAGCTACCCATATACTGTAGTAACACACAGACCAGCCCTCTGCCAACAGAAGCTACCCATCATACTGTAGTACCACACAGACCAGCCTCTGCCAAACAGAAGCTACCCACTTATACTGTAGTAACACCCAGACCAGCCCTCTGCCACAAGAAGCTACCCATTATACTGTAGTAACACACAGACAGCCCTCTGCCAACAGACAGGTTACCCATCATACTGTAGTAACACACAGACCAGCCCTCTGCCAACAGAAGCTACCCATTATACTGTAGAACCACACAGACCAGCCCTCTGCCAACAGAAAGCTACCCATTATACTGTAGTAACACAAGACCAGCCCTCTGCAACAGAAGCTACCCATATTACTGTAGTAACACACAGACCAGCCCCTCTGCCAACAGAAGCTACCCATTATACTGTAGTAACCACACGGACCAGCCCTCTGCAACAGAAGCTACCATTATACTGTAGTAACACAGACCAGCCCTCTGCCAACAGAAGCTACCCATTCTACTTGTCGTAACACCCATACCAGCCCTCTGGCCAACAGAACGCTTACCCATTCTACTGTAGTAAACACAGACCAGCTCTTGCCAACAGAAGCTACCATTATACTGTAGTAACACACAGACCAGCCCTCTGCCAACAGAAAGCTACCCATTATACTGTCGTAACACACAGACCAGCCCTCTGCCACAGAAGCTACCCATTATACTGTAGTAACACACAGGACCAGCCCTCTGCCAACAGAAGCTACCCATTATACTGTAGTAACACACATACCAGCCCCTGCCAACAGAAGCTACCCATTATACTGTAGTAACACACAGACCACCCTCTGCCAACAGAAGCTACCCATTATACTGTAGTTACACACAGACCAGCCCTCTGCCAACAGAAGCTACCATCATACTGTAGTAACACACAGACCAGCCCTCTGCCAACAGAAGCTACCCTACCCCCCATCATACTGTAGTAACACACAGACCAGCCCTCTGCAACAGAAGCTACCCATTCATACTTTAGTAAACACAGACCAGCCCTCTGCAACAGAGCTACCCATTATACTGTAGTAACACACAGACAAGCCCTCTGCCACAGAAGCTACCCATTATACTGTAGTAACACACAGACCAGCCCTCTGCCAACAGAAGCTACCCATCATAATTGTAGTAACACACAGACCAGCCCTCTGCCAACAGAAGCTACCCATCATACTGTAGTAACACACAGACCAGCCCTCTGCCAACAGAAGCTACCCATCATACTGTAGGTAACACACAGACCAGCTCTCTGCCAACAGAAGCTACCCATTATACTGTAGTAACACACAGACCAGCCCTCTGCCAACAGAAGCTACCCATTATACTGTAGTAACACACAGACCAGCCCTCTGCCAACAGAAGCTACCCATTATACTGTAGTAACACACAGACCAGCCCTCTGCCAACAGAAGCTACCCATTATACTGTAGTAACACACAGACCAGCCCTCTGCCAACAGAAGCTACCCATTATACTGTAGTAACACACAGACCAGCCCTCTGCCAACAGAAGCTACCCATTATACTGTAGTAACACACAGACCAGCCCTCTGCCAACAGAAGCTACCCATCATACTGTAGTAACCACACAGACCAGCCCTCTGCCAACAGAAGCTACCCATTATACTCCATCATACTGTAGTAACACACAGACCAGCCCTCTGCCAACAGAAGCTACCCATCATACTATAGTAACACACAGACCAGCCCTCTGCCAACAGAAGCTACCCATTATACTGTAGTAACACACAGACCAGCCCTCTGCCAACAGAAGCTACCCATTATACTGTAGTAACACACAGACCAGCCCTCTGCCAACAGAAGCTACCCATCATACTGTAGTAACACACAGACCAGCCCTCTGCCAACAGAAGCTACCCATCATACTGTAGTAACACACAGACCAGCCCTCTGCCAACAGAAGCTACCCATCATACTGTAGTAACACACAGACCAGCCCTCTGTCAACAGAAGCTACCCATTATACTGTAGTAACACACAGACCAGCCCTCTGCCAACAGAAGCTACCCATTATTACTCCCATCATACTGTAGTAACACACAGACCAGCCTCTGCCAACAGAAGCTACCCATCATATTGTAGTAACACACAGACCAGCCCTCTGCCAACAGAAGCTACCCATTATACTGTAGTAACACACAGACCAGCCCTCTGCCAACAGAAGCTACCCATTATACTGTAGTAACACACAGACCAGCTCTCTGCCAACAGAAGCTACCCATTATACTGTAGTAACACACAGACCAGCCCTCTGCAACAGAAGCCACCCATTATACTGTAGTAACACACAGACCAGCTCTCTGCCAACAGAAGCTACCCATCATACTGTAGTAACACACAGACCAGCTCTCTGCCAACAGAAGCTACCCATTATACTGTAGTAACACACAGACCAGCTCTCTGCCAACAGAAGCTGCCCATTATACTGTAGTAACACACAGACCAGCCCTCTGCCAACAGAAGCTACCCATTATACTGTAGTAACACACAGACCAGCTCTCTGCCAACAGAAGCTAGCCATTATACTGTAGTAACACACAGACCAGCCCTCTGCCAACAGAAGCTACCCATTATACTGTAGTAACACACAGACCAGCTCTCTGCCAACAGAAGCTACCCATTATACTGTAGTAACACACAGACCAGCTCTCTGCCAACAGAAGCTACCCATTATACTGTAGTAACACACATACCAGCCCTCTGCCAACAGAAGCTACCCATTATACTGTAGTAACACACAGACCAGCTCTCTGCCAACAGAAGCTACCCATTATACTGTAGTAACACACAGACCAGCTCTCTGCCAACAGAAGCTACCCATTATACTGTAGTAACACACAGACCAGCCCTCTGCCAACAGAAGCTACCCATTATACTGTAGTAACACACAGACCAGCCCTCTGCCAACAGAAGCTACCCATCATACTGTAGTAACACACAGACCAGCCCTCTGCCAACAGAAGCTACCCATCATACTGTAGTAACACACAGACCAGCCCTCTGCCAACAGAAGCTACCCATCATACTGTAGTAACACACAGACCAGCCCTCTGTCAACAGAAGCTACCCATTATACTGTAGTAACACAGACCAGCCCTCTGCCAACAGAAGCTACCCATTATACTCCCATCATACTGTAGTAACACACAGACCAGCCCTCTGCCAACAGAAGCTACCCATCATACTGTAGTAACACACAGACCAGCCCTCTGCCAACAGAAGCTACCCATTATACTGTAGTAACACACAGACCAGCCCTCTGCCAACAGAAGCTACCCATTATACTGTAGTAAACACACAGACCAGCCCTCCCCTCTGCCAACAGAAGCTACCCATTATACTGTAGTAACACACAGACCAGCCCTCTGCCAACAGAAGCTACCCATTATACTGTAGTAACACACAGACCAGCCCTCTGCCAACAGAAGCTACCCATTATACTGTAGTAACACACAGACCAGCCCTCTGCCAACAGAAGCTACCCATTATACTGTAGTAACACACAGACCAGCCCTCTGCCAACAGAAGCTACCCATCATACTGTAGTAACACACAGACCAGCCCTCTGCCAACAGAAGCTACCCATTATACTCCCATCATACTGTAGTAACACACAGACCAGCCCTCTGCCAACAGAAGCTACCCATCATACTATAAGTAACACACAGACAGCCCTCTGCCAACAGAAGCTACCCATTATACTGTAGTAACACACAGACCAGCCCCTCTGCCAACAGAAGCTACCCATTATACTGTAGTAACACACAGACCAGCCCTCTGCCAACAGAAGCTACCCATCATACTGTAGTAACACACAGACCAGCCCCTCTGCCAACAGAAGCTACCCATCATACGTAGTAACACACAGACCAGCCCTCTGCCAACAGAAGCTACCCATCATACTGGTAGTAACACACAGACCAGCCCTCTGTCAACAGAAGCTACCCATTATACTGTAGTAACACACAGACCAGCCTCTGCCAACAGAAGCTACCCATTATACTCCCATCATACTGTAGTAACACACAGACCAGCCCTCTGCCAACAGAAGCTACCCATCATATTGTAGTAACACACAGACCAGCCCTCTGCCAACAGAAGCTACCCATTATACTGTAGTAACACACAGACCAGCCCTCTGCCAACAGAAGCTACCCATTATACTGTAGTAACACACAGACCAGCTCTCTGCCAACAGAAGCTACCCATTATACTGTAGTAACACACAGACCAGCCCTCTGCCAACAGAAGCCACCCATTATACTGTAGTAACACACAGACCAGCCTCTGCCAACAGAAGCTACCCATCATACTGTAGTAACACACAGACCAGCTCTCTGCCAACAGAAGCTACCCATTATACTGTAGTAACACACAGACCAGCCCTCTGCCAACAGAAGCTACCCATTATACTGTAGTAACACACAGACCAGCCCTCTGCCAACAGAAGCTACCCATTATACTGTAGTAACACACAGACCAGCCCTCTGCCAACAGAAGCTACCCATTATACTGTAGTAACACACAGACCAGCCCTCTGCCAACAGAAGCTACCCATTATACTGTAGTAACACACAGACCAGCCCTCTGCCAACAGAAGCTACCCATTATACTGTAGTAACACACAGACCAGCCCTCTGCCAACAGAAGCTACCCATTATACTGTAGTAACACACAGACCAGCCCTCTGCCAACAGAAGCTACCCATTATACTGTAGTAACACACAGACCAGCCCTCTGCCAACAGAAGCTACCCATTATACTGTAGTAACACACAGACCAGCCCTCTGCCAACAGAAGCTACCCATTATACTGTAGTAACACACAGACCAGCCCTCTGCCAACAGAAGCTACCCATTATACTGTAGTAACACACAGACCAGCCTCTGCCACAGAAGCTACCCATTATACTGTAGTAACACACAGACCAGCCCTCTGCCAACAGAAGCTACCCATTATACTGTAGTAACACACAGACCAGCTCTCTGCCAACAGAAGCTACCCATTATACTGTAGTAACACACAGACCAGCCCTCTGCCAACAGAAGCTACCCATTATGCTGTAGTAACACACAGACCAGCCCTCTGCCAACAGAAGCTACCCATTATACTGTAGTAACACACAGACCAGCCCTCTGCCAACAGAAGCTACCCATTATACTGTAGTAACACACAGACCAGCCCTCTGCCAACAGAAGCTACCCATCATACTGTAGTAACACACAGACCAGCCTCTGCAACAGAAGCTACCCATCATACTGTAGTAACACACAGACCAGCCCTCTGCCAACAGAAGCTACCCATTATACTGTAGTAACACACAGACCAGCCATCTGCCAACAGAAGCTACCCATTATACTGTAGTAACACACAGACCAGCTCTCTGCCAACAGAAGCTACCCATTATACTGTAGTAACACACAGACCAGCTCTCTGCCAACAGAAGCTACCCATTATACTGTAGTAACACACAGACCAGCCCTCTGCCAACAGAAGCTACCCATTATACTGTAGTAACACACAGACCAGCCCTCTGCCAACAGAAGCTACCCATTATACTGTAGTAACACACAGACCAGCCCTCTGCCAACAGAAGCTACCCATTATACTGTAGTAACACACAGACCAGCCCTCTGCCAACAGAAGCTACCCATCATACTGTAGTAACACACAGACCAGCCCTCTGCCAACAGAAGCTAACCCATCATACTGTAGTAACACACAGACCAGCCCTCTGCCAACAGAAGCTACCCATCATACTGTAGTAACACACAGACCAGCCCTCTGTCAACAGAAGCTACCCATTATACTGTAGTAACACACAGACCAGCCCTCTGCCAACAGAAGCTACCCATTATACTCCCATCATACTGTAGTAACACACAGACCAGCCCTCTGCCAACAGAAGCTACCCATCATATTGTAGTAACACACAGACCAGCCCTCTGCCAACAGAAGCTACCCATTATACTGTAGTAACACACAGACCAGCCCTCTGCCAACAGAAGCTACCCATTATACTGTAGTAACACACAGACCAGCTCTCTGCCAACAGAAGCTACCCATTATACTGTAGTAACACACAGACCAGCCCTCTGCCAACAGAAGCCACCCATTATACTGTAGTAACACACAGACCAGCTCTCTGCCAACAGAAGCTACCCATCATACTGTAGTAACACACAGACCAGCTCTCTGCCAACAGAAGCTACCCATTATACTGTAGTAACACACAGACCAGCTCTCTGCCAACAGAAGCTGCCCATTATACTGTAGTAACACACAGACCAGCCCTCTGCCAACAGAAGCTACCCATTATACTGTAGTAACACACAGACCAGCTCTCTGCCAACAGAAGCTACCCATTATACTGTAGTAACACACAGACCAGCCCTCTGCCAACAGAAGCTACCCATTATACTGTAGTAACACACAGACCAGCCCTCTGCCAACAGAAGCTACCCATTATACTGTAGTAACACACAGACCAGCCCTCTGCCAACAGAAGCTACCCATTATACTGTAGTAACACACAGACCAGCCCTCTGCCAACAGAAGCTACCCATTATACTGTAGTAACACACAGACCAGCCCTCTGCCAACAGAAGCTACCCATTATACTGTAGTAACACACAGACCAGCCCTCTGCCAACAGAAGCTACCCATCATACTGTAGTAACACACAGACCAGCCCTCTGCCAACAGAAGCTACCCATCATACTGTAGTAACACACAGACCAGCTCTCTGCCAACAGAAGCTACCCATTATACTGTAGTAACACACAGACCAGCCCTCTGCCAACAGAAGCTACCCATTATACTGTAGTAACACACAGACCAGCCCTCTGTCAACAGAAGCTACCCATCATACTGTAGTAACACACAGACCAGCCCTCTGCCAACAGAAGCTACCCATTATACTGTAGTAACACACAGACCAGCCCTCTGCCAACAGAAGCTACCCATCATACTGTAGTAACACACAGACCAGCCCTCTGCCAACAGAAGCTACCCATTATACTGTAGTAACACACAGACCAGCCCTCTGCCAACAGAAGCTACCCATTATACTGTAGTAACACACAGACCAGCTCTCTGCCAACAGAAGCTACCCATTATACTGTAGTAACACACAGACCAGCCCTCTGCCAACAGAAGCTACCCATTATACTGTAGTAACACACAGACCAGCCCTCTGCCAACAGAAGCTACCCATTATACTGTAGTAACACACAGACCAGCTCCTCTGCCAACAGAAGCTACCCATTATACTGTAGTAACACACAGACCAGCTCTCTGCCAACAGAAGCTACCCATTAATACTGTAGTAACACACAGACCAGCCCTCTGCCAACAGAAGCTACCCATTATACTGTAGTAACACACAGACCAGCTCTCTGCCAACAGAAGCTACCCATTATCCTGTAGTAACACACAGACCAGCCCTCTGCCAACAGAAGCTACCCATTATACTGTAGTAACACACAGACCAGCCCCTCTGCCACAGAAGCTACCCATTATACTGTAGTAACACACAGACCAGCTCTCTTCCAACAGAAGCTACCCATTATACTGTAGTAACACACAGACCAGCCCTCTGCCAACAGAAGCTACCCATTATACTGTAGTAACACACAGACCAGCCCTCTGCCAACAGAAGCTAACCCATTATACTGTAGTAACACACAGACCAGCCCTCTGTCAACAGAAGCTACCCAATATACTGTACTATCACCAGACCTAAAATGCCCACATTCATGACCAACCCTATGCAAAACAACTAACCAGCAGTGCAGTTAACTGTCACAACAAGATCTTACATCTGAAAAGCCAACTAAGGGCTCTGTTCAATCCATAAAGATCTGCTTCATAGCGCGATTGACAATTAAAGACAATGTTCCCACGATTGCAGAGACTGCGTTCACTGTACGTGCAGCATATGTCGGCTCAATCGGAAATTACTTTAACATTTTTACCCGGATCTGCCCGAGATACTTTGTCGATACTGATTGAATCCAGCTCTACGTCGAAATAGAACTCATCAGAACTATAGTCAAAACAAACTGCACAGTCACCTAAGTTTCTAATGAACTGTCATAGAGTAAAGCAGGCTACAGTACAGGTTACAGTACACATGCTACTCAGAACACACATGCCTGCAAACAAGCTCATGCACGCACACACACACACACACACATACACACAGCCTTGAACAGCTAACCTTGTGTGGACACACAATTCAGTCCCAATTCCCTAATCCCTAACCCTAAACCGTATACCAAAAAAATCTAACCTTAACCCTAAAACGAACCCTACCTCCTAACCCTTAACATAGTTCTAACACTAATTCTAACCTTAACTCTAAACCCCTAGAAATAGCATTTGACCTCATGGGGACTGACAAAATGTCCCCAGTTGGTCACATTTTTGTTAATTTACCTATTTTTGTTAATTTACCTAGTTAAATACGTACACACACACACACACACACACACACACACACACACACACACACACACACACACACACACACACACACACACACACACAAACATACACACACCACAGTAGACAAATGGTATGTGAGTTTAGGCATGACAAAAGAGACGCCCCCCGCCAGTCCTCACCTCCACCCAGAAAGATGAAATGATTTTGTATGAATGCCATCTCCACGGTTTGTTTCAGAGCCTTGGCTTTCTTTCACAAAAAATGCCCTTGAAAGTGGAAGATATCAAAAGAAAACCACTGAAAAAACTAAATGAAATGTAGCCGGAGTGGGTGAGCTCACCGGTGCAACCATGGCAACTTCCTCAGTTACCTTGAACCACAAAGTGAAGCAACCGTAAGGGTGTGGAATTAAAGGAAGAGTATATCAGCTTTTAGTCAACAGTTTGCACACATATCCTTGCAGCAAATGTAGAGTATGTTGATTGGTGAGAGCCTTCATTGCTATTCATGTTGTGTCTGTTAAGTATTACAGACGCACGCACACACGGACATACACACAATCTTAACCTTAGCACGGTTTGAAAATGTGGTGTGAGGAGAGAGAGTGTAAGGAAACTTAGGAATCCATGCATATCACACTCAGGGTGTGAAAGTATAAGTCTGTATGTGTGAGTCTGGCACTCGCTCCCTGTATGTGTGAGCACTTCTCTTTGCATTCTGTTTGAAAAGAGGGCGAGTGTGTGAGCGCAAAGCATACTGCTACTCCCCACATAAACAGAGAGCTACGGAGTTGTCAGTCTAAAACAATCCCAATACTACAGATTTATTTCAATATAGAGTAACACAATGAGTACCTGTACACAATCAACACTGTAATGTTTGGCTGTAAAGATACTCTCCCTTTTATATTCTGTTTCACTTCTCTATCACCCAGCATGGGCTGTAGGAATGGCAGCAGTCTGCTCCTAGCCTGTGGAGCTTGAGAACAGCAGTCTGAGAGAGAGAGACACAGACAGAGACAGACAGGCAGGCAGGCACAGAGACAGAGACAGAGACAGAGACAGAGACAGAGACAGAGACAGAGACAGAGACAGAGACAGAGACAGAGACAGAGACAGAGACAGAGACAGAGACAGAGACAGAGGCAGGCAGACACAGAGAGAGAGAGACAGACAGAGACACACACACACAGAGAGAGAGAGAGAGAGAGAGAGACAGAGAGAGAGAGAGAGAGAGAGAGAGAGAGAGACAGAAGAGAGAGAGAGAGAGAGACAGACAGAGAGAGACAGAGAGAGAGACAGAGACAGAGAGAGAGACAGAGAGAGAGAGAGAGACAGAGAGAGAGAGAGACAGAGGGGACAGGCAGACAGAGAGAGAGAAAGAGAGACAGAGAGAGAGAGAGAGAGAGAGAGAGGACAGGCAGACAGAGAGAGAGAGGAGAGAGAGAGAGAGAGAGAGACAGAGAGAGAGAGAGAGAGAGAGAGAGAGAGAGGAGAGAGACAAAGAGAGAGAGAGAGAGAGAGAGACAAAGAGAGAGAGAGAGAGACAGACAGAGAGAGACAGAGAGAGAGACAGAGACAGAGAGAGAGACAGAGAGAGAGAGAGAGACAGAGAGAGAGAGAGACAGAGGGGACAGGCAGACAGAGAGAGAGAAAGAGAGACAGAGAGAGAGAGAGAGAGAGAGAGAGGACAGGCAGACAGAGAGAGAGAGAGAGAGAGAGAGAGAGAGAGAGAGAGAGAGACAGACAGACAGACAGACAGACAGACAGACAGACAGACAGACAGACAGACAGACAGACAGACAGACAGACAGACAGACAGACAGACAGACAGACAGACAGACAGACAGAGAGAGAGGACAGGCAGACAGAGAGAGATAGAGAGAGAGAAGAGAGAGAGAGAGAGAGAGAGAGAGGGAGAGAGAGAGAGAGGACAGGCAGACAGAGGAGAGAGAGAGAGGAGAGAGAGAGAGAGAGGGGACAGGCAGACAGAGAGAGAGAGAGAGAGCGAGAGAGAGAAAGGACAGGCAGACAGAGAGAGAGAGAGAGACAGAGAGAGAGAGAGAGAGGACAGGCAGACAGGCAGACAGGCAGACAGGCAGACAGAGAGAGAGAGAGAGAGAGAGAGACAGACAGACAGACAGAGAGAGAGAGAGAGAGAGGACAGGCAGACAGAGAGAGAGAGAGAGGAGAGAGAGAGAGAGAGGGAGAGAGAGAGAGAGAGAGAGAGAGGACAGGCAGACAGGCAGACAGAGAGAGACAGAGAGAGAGAGAGAGAGAGAGACAGAGAGAGAGAGGGAGCAGGAAGCTGACTATTTCCTCACACATGCACAAACACATACACGTGCATGCATTAACTTCCTTTCTCACTCTCTGACTCACTTGCGATCCAACAAATTGGTATGGTTAGCAGAAAACAATCAATATAAACCTAGCACATAAATGAAAAACACTTATCATTCTAATCACAAACACATTCTAATGGCAGCAGGCTGTATTGGTACCTCATTGTGAAACACTAGCAGTTATTCCCTTATGGACTTGGGAAGGTGATTTGTATTAAAGGAGAGAGCAGAAGCCCTTTGCAGTGACAGTGATAGAGGAGATAGGAGGGAGGCGGGTGAGTGGTGTGTGCTGTGTGCTGGGACCAGAGCCCTGTCCGACTGGCCACTGGCTTCAATAATAGATACTTGGCTCTGGACCTCATGACTTTTTAAAAAGGCTGGACATACAGTCATAATACCTCTCACATCAGCTCTTTTGTCCCTCCGTTTGACACTAAAAACCTGGAAACATCTGAATTGAGAACAAGAAAGGAGAATAGGTGCAGGAACGGAACAAGCTCAAACTGTGTTAAATGAATGATTTGCTATTAGCCAGGTAACCTTTGGGATGACAAGTGGGTTTCATCAGTGTGCTCTTTTTAAATGTATTAAGACAAATGTGGAACTGAACACAGACGTCACCAATAAGGGAGAAAGAGACAGAGAGAAACGGGTGGAAGATAAACAGATCGAAGGGGATCGGAGAGAGACAGGACAAAACTGAGAAAAACAGAGGGAACAGAAACAGCAAGACACGGAGATGGGAAGGGGGGAAACAAGCAGGAGATAGAAGGGAAGAAATTGAAGGAGAGGAGCAAGAAATAGAGGGCGTTGAGCAATACTGAATCAGCAGTCAGGACTCACATGTCTTTATGAGATTTTTACAGCAATGTTTTGAGAGAACAAAAGAGTGTGTGGCGGATGTGTGTGGGCCCTGATTCATGAAGGCTACAGGGAGGCGTGGAGGCTGGGGAGTGTGTGGCTCGCTCGCTCCTGTTGCATACGCAGAGGACACACAACACTACAGGGAACACGCAGCTCTGTTTGCCGAGGGGGTCTTTTCATCGAGCCCAAGGCTCAACCTTCAGCCAACACAAGAGCCTGCCCAAGGCCAGCGAGTAGGAGAGAAAGTTGCCTGCACCCCCCCCTTTCATCCCTACTCTCTCCTCGCTCTAACATACTATTTTTTTTAAATATATTTTCTATCTCATTCTTCTGCTGGGTGATGAGAGGTCATTTGGAAGCATGGCCAACTGTCTCCTAGTTGTTGAGGATGGTTATGAGGAAGCTCCTGCCTGTCCGTATGGTGTTGGCATTGGAGAGTAATAGTGAAGAGGATAAATAGTTTCAGGGGAGGGTACCCCACTTCTACACTTCAAAGGGGATTGCTGTTTCCTCAAAGCGTACTAGTCCATCAGATATCTTATTGATCTTCAGTATCCACAAAGAGTAAATCCTCTATAACCATGTCTGCATTAATAGCAACTAGATCTATGAATGTCTAAAGCACAGTACTAATCTGATGTATCTGAAGAATCTATAGTGGTCTGATTCCAGGTGTGTCTCTCTGACTCTGATCATGCAGCTCCGCTCTGTATGTCTGTGTATAACCACCGATAACCATGCAACAGAATCTCAAAGGGTCACCTGGGATGGACTCATGTGGGTCCCAAGCTGTTGCCATGGACACGGGTGCTCTGTGGGGTCAGCAGAGTCTGCTTACTCTGAGTTTCTTCTCTTGTTCTCTGACCTCCAAATATCACCTCAAAACACACCACACTGAGCAAACAATCACCTCTCCTCTGAGAGAAATGCCACAGCACAAACTTACATTACTCTATCATGCTTTGGGTAATAAATAAACAAGTATTTTCAGTCACTATGTGCATATGGTTGGAGTTGTTCGGTTACACCGTCTATAATTTTTTTGATTCTCAGTATTGGAATTCATGTGGAGTTTCAATATGTGGAGTATCTCAATGGAATATACATCATAGGGCCATTTCTTTCTAGGGCTGTTTGATCCAGCCACAGGATAAAGCTATAAGGTAACATGTATCCTCACAGCTGGGGAGCGCAGATCAAACACCAGGCAAGAGGGTGATGTTACCCTAAGTAGGAATTGATCCGCGAGGGGCGTCCGGGTGTTAAGAGAGGAAAGGGGGACTGTGATCCACACACAGCCCAGAACACAAGCCCACCAACACACCATCCCTCTCTCCTCTCATCACTGATCCATCCCTCGCTTCGCCTCAGAGTGTGTGCTCTCTCCTCTCCTTCTCTAATATCCTGGCTCAGTGTGTGTCTGCTGCTACCATGGACACATCACATCACAGCCAGGCACGCTTCCTCCTCCCGGCCCGGGGATCGAGTCCCACAAGCATACACAGCCGTATTGAGAAATGACTATATGAGGAGGAGAATGCGTGTTCCAGCTCAATGCCATGTATACTGAACAAAAATATAACCGCAACATGTAAAGTTATGTTTCATGAGCTGAAATGAAAGATCCCAGAAATGTTCCATACGCACAAAAAATGTACTTGAGATAAGATGGCGTCGAAGATCATGGCTGACGTTTTACATTCTACCAACCAATTATGCAATTTTGTTCTATTTTTTGGCGTGTTGTGTGGCGTGTTGTGTAACTTATGTTTTTACTTGACTTGACTTGCATAATGCTGCTGTTTACCATCTCTTATGACTGAAAATAACTTCTGGACTCCTCTCCATCACAGGACATCAGAAAAGCGATTACTCACCACGGCCTGGAAGAAACTTTTTCCTTTAACGAGTCTGATGAGAAGGATATCCTGCTTTCACTGGAACAGGCCCAGATTCATGCCTTTTGCATAATGAAAAAATGCCGGGAAAGGGGACGCAGATCGAGGATCCTTCTGAGAAGCCTTCCATTCTCCTTGCTAACGTGCAATTATTAGAAAATAAAATAAAATTGATGACCTACTATTAAGATTATCCTACCGATGGGACATTAAAACTGTAAAATGTTATGAGACGTTCAGCCACTGAGACGTGGCTGAACAAAGAAACAGACAATATAGAGCTGGCGGGATTTTCCATGCACCGGCAGAACATAGACGCTACCTCTGATAAGATGAGGGGTGGGGGTGTGTGTCGTTTTGTCAATAACAGCTGGTGTGCAAAGTCTAATATTAAAGGCTCAAAGTATTGCTCCCCTGCGGTAGAGTACCTTATGATCAGTTGTCGACCACACTATCTACCAAGAAAGTTCTCATCTGTATTATTCGTGGCCATCTATTTACCACCACAAAGTGAAGTTGGCACAAAGACCACTCTCAACCAACTCTACAAGTCCATAAGCAAAGAAGAAAATGCTCACCCAGAAGCGGCGCTCCTAGTGGCCGGCGACTTTAATGCAGGAAAACTTAAATCAGTTTCACCAAACATTTACCAGCATGTCACATGTGCAGAAGGAAACAAGGAAAGAAAAAAAATCCTAGACCACCTTTACTCCACACACAGAGATGCATACAAAGCTCTCCCCCGCCCTCCATTTGGCAAATCTGATCACAATTCTATCCTGATTCCTGCTTACAAGCAAAAACTAAAGCAGGAAGTACCAGTGACTCGCTCAATGCAAAAGTGTTCAGATAATGCGGATGCTACACTACAGGACTGTTTTGCTCGCAGAAACTGGAATTTTTATTTGACCTTTATTTAACTAGGCAAGTCAGTTAAGAACAAATTCTTATTTTCAATGACAGCCTAGGAACAGTGGGTTAACTGCCTGTTCAGGGGCAGAACGACAGATTTGTACCTTGTCAGCTCGGGGTTTGAACTTGCAACCTTCCGGTTACTAGTCCAACTCTCTAACCACTAGGCTACCCTGTCGAGATTCAGCCAATGGCATTGAGGAATACACCACCTCCGCCATCGGCTTCATCAATAAGTGCATCGATGATGTCATCCACACAGTGACTGTATGGACATATCCCAACCCATATCCCATTACAAGCAACATCCGCATTGAGCTAAAGGCTGCAGCTGCCGCTTCAAGGAGCGGGAGACTAATCCGGATGCCTATAAGAAATCCCGCTATGCCCCCAGACGAATCATCAAACAAGCAAAGCGTCAATACAGGATTAAGATTGAATCCTACTACACCGGCTCTGACGCTCGTCAGATGTGGCAGGGCTTGAAAACTATTACGGACTACAAAGGGAAACCCAGATGTGAGCTGCCCAGTGACGCGAGCCTACCAGACAAGCTTAATGCCTTTTATGCCCACTTCGAGGCAAGCAACACTGAAGCATGCACAAGACGCTATCGGTAGCCGATGTGAACAAAACCTTTAAACAGGTCAACATTCACAAAGCCGCTGGGCCAGACGGATTAAGAGGACGTGTACTCAAAGCATGCGCGGACCAACTGTCCAGTGTCTTCACTGACATTTTCAACCTCTCCCTGGCTGAGTCTGTAATACCTACATGTTTCAAGCAGACCACCATAGTCCCTGTGCCCAAGGAAGCGAAGGTAACCTGATTACAGCCCCATGGCACTCACGTCGGTAGCCATGAAGTGCTTTGAAAGGCAGGTCATGGCTCACATCAACACCATCCTCCCGGACACCCTAGACCCACTACAATTCACATACCACCCCAACAGATCCACAGATGATGGAATCTCAATCGCACTCCACACCACCCTTTTTCACCTGGACAAAAGGAACACCTATGTGAGAATTCTGTTCATCGACTACAGCTCAGGGTTCAAAACCATATTTCCCTCAAAGCTCTGGACTCTGGGATTAAACACCTCCCTCTGCAACTAGATCCTGCACTTCCTGACGAGCCGCACCCAGATGGTAAGAATAGGCAACAATACGTCTGCCACACTGATCCTTAACACTGGGGCCCCTCAGGGGTGTGCAATTAGTCCCCTCCTGTATTCCCCGTTCACCAACGACTGAGTGGCCAAACACGACTACAATACCATCATTAAGTTTTCTGACGACAATGGGGAGGAGGTCAGAGAACTGGCAGTGTGGTGCCAGGACAACAACCTCTCCCTCAATGTGAGCAAGACAAAGGAGCTGATCGTGGACGACAGAAAAAGGAGGCCCAACAGGCCCCCATTAACATCGACGGGGCTGTAGTGGAGAGGGTTGAACGTTTCAAGTTCCTTGGTGTCGACATCACCAACGACCTATCATGGTCCAAACATACAATTGGCTCATTCATCCCCCTCCTCTCCCCTGTAACTATTCCCCAAGTCGTTGCTGTAAATGAGAATGTGTTCTCAGTCAACTTACCTGGTAAAATAACGGATAAAAAATATGTTTTAAAAATAAAAATACCAAGACATTCATGGAGAGGGCCTGACAAAACCTTTCCACCCTCAGGAGCCTGAAAAGATTTGGCATGGGCACCCAGATCCTCAAAAGGTTCTACAGCTGCACCATCCTGACCGGTTGCTTCACCGCCTGGTATGGCAACTGCTCGGCATCTGTCCGTAAGGCGCTACAGAGGGTAGTACTAACAGCCCAGTACATCACGTCCTGCCATCCAAGACCTACAGTTGAAGTTGGAAGTGTACATACACCTTAAATACATTCAAACTCAGTTTTTCACAATTCCTGACATTTAATCAGAGTAAAAAAATCCCTGTCTTAGGTCAGTTAGGATCAACACTTTATTTTAAGAATGTGAAATGTCAGAATAATATTAGAGAGAATTATTTCTTTCAGCTTTTATTTATTTCACCACATTCCCAGTGGGTCAGAAGTTTACATACACTCAATTAGTATTCGGTAGCATTGCCTTTAAATTGTTTAACTTGGGTCAAACATTTTGGGTAGCCTTCCACAAGCTTCCCAAAATACGTTGGGTGAATTCTGGCTCATTCTTCCTAACAGAGCTGGTGTAACTGAGTCAGGTTTGTAGGCCTCTTTGCTTGCACACACTTTTCAGTTTTACCCACAAATTGTCTATAGGATTGAGGTTAGGGCTTTGTGATGGCAACTCCAATACCTTGACTTTGTTGTCCTTAAGCCATTTTGCCACAACTCTGGAAGTGTGCTTGGGGTCGTTGTCCATTTGGAAGACCCATTTGCGACCAAGCTTTAACTTCCTGACTGATGTCTTGAGATGTTGCTTCAATATATCCACATAATTCATGACGCCATCTATTTTGTGAAGTGCACCAGTCCCTCCTGCAGCAAAGCACCCCCACAACATGATGCTGCCACCCCCGTGCTTCACGGTTGGGATGGTGTTGTTGGTCTTGCAAGCCTCCCCCTTTTTCCTGCCAACATAATGATGGTCATTATGGCCAAACAGTTCTATTTTTGTTTCATCAGACCAGAGGACCTTTCTCCAAAAAGTATGATCTTTGTCCCCATGTGCAGTTTTTTATTGAGGTTTTGGAGCAGTGGCTTCTTCCTTGCAGAGCGGCCTTTCTGGTTATGTCGATATAGGACTCATTTTACTGTTTCCTCCAGCATTTTCACAAGGTCTTTTGCTGTTGTTCTGGGATTGATTTGCACTTTTTGCACCAAAGTACGTTCATCTCTAGGAGACAGAACGCGTCTCCTTCCTGAGCGGTATGATGGATGCGTGGTCCCAAGGTTTGTATAGTTACGTACTATTGTTTGTACAGATGAACGTGGTACCTTCAGGCGTTTGGAAATTGCTTCCAAGGATGAGCCAGATTTGTCTACAATTTTTTTTCTAAGGTCTTGGCTGATTTCTTTTGATTTTACCATGATGTCAAGCAAAGATGCACTGAGTTTGAAGTTAGACCTTGAAATACATCCACAGGTACACCACAAAATGACTCAAATGATGTCAATTAGCCTATCAGAAGCTTCTAAAGCCATGACATTTTCTGGAATTTTCCAAGCTGTTTAAAGGCACAGTCAACTTAGTGTATGTAAACTTCTGACCCACTGGAATTGTGATACAGTGAATTATAAGTGAAATAATCTGTATGTAAACAATCGTTGGAAAAATTACTATTGTCATGCACAAAGTAGATGTACTAACCGACTTGCCAAAACTATAGTTTGTTATCAAGAAATTTGTGGAGTGGTTGAAAAACAAGTTTTAATAACTCCAACCTAAGTGTATGTAAACTTCTGACTTCAACTGTAATAGGCGGTGTCAGAGGAAAGCCCATAAAATTGTCAGAAACTCCAGTCACCCAAGTTATAGACTGTTTTCTCGGCTCCTGCACGGCAAGCGGTACCGGGGCTCCAAGTCTAGGACCAAAAGGCTCCTCAACAGCTTCTATCCCCAAGTCATTAGACTGCTGAACAATTCATAAAATTCGTCACCGGACAATTTACATTGATACCCCCCCGCCGTCCACTGCTGCTACTCGCTGTTTGTTTGTTACCTATGCATAGTCACTTCGCACCCACCTACATGTACAGATTACCTCAACTATCCTGTACCCCTGCACTCTGACTTGGTACCGGTGCCCCCTGTATATTGCCTCATTAGTGTTATTGGTAAATATCTTCTTCTTCTTGCACTACACTGATAATTAAAGAAAGAATTTCACGGTAAAGTCTACACTTGTTGTATTCTCTGCATGTGGTGTCCCATCCAGGGACAGACCAGAACCAACCCTGCTTAGTTTCAGAGGGAAACCAGCAGTAGGACGCAGGGTGCTATGTTGCTGGAATGAATGTCTGGAAACTGGAAAAAAGGCAGCGAAAGCAAAGGCCAGTGTAACAGCGAAAGATAGGCCAAGTTGCAGGAAACAGGGAGGCGTTTTATTTAATTGCGTTATCATGACATATGTTTCACGCACAACATTGTCTAGGGTTTACTGAGAATGGCAAGACAAACAAAAAACATTCAGTCAGTGGTAGTCTTGTGGGCGAAAACAGCTCGTTGATGAGAGAGGTCGTTGGAGAATGGCAAGAATCGTGCAAGCTACGAGGCAGGCCACAAACTGGCAAATAATGGTGTAGTACAAGCGGTCCGCAGAATGGCATTCTTGAATACACAACTCGTTGGTCCTTGTCATGAATGGGCTATTGCAGCACAGCAGATGACCACACCGGGTGTCACTCCTCTCAGCTAAAACCAAGAAAAAGCAGCTCCAGAGGGCATGCGATCACCAACCCTGAACAATTGAGGAATGGAAGGCCACTTACTTAAGTGGCCTGCACAGTCCCCAGCCCTCAACCCAAGAGCATATTTGGGATGAGATGGAACGGGCTGTTCGCAAAACGAATGTAGCGCCGTCCAATATGCAGCAACTGCGTGATGCCATCCCGTCAGCATGGACCAACATCCCTGTGGAATGTTTCCAAAATCTTGTAGAATGCCCCAAAGAATTCAGACTGTTCTGGAAGCAAAGAGGGGTCCGACCCATTACTAGATTGGTGTTTATAATAAACTGTCTGGTGAGTATATGTCACCATTTGAATGTCATCCATTAACCTGCCCCAACAAAAAATCTTCTATCCACTGTGCCGCGAATGTCCCGCAAAATCTTTCCGTGGTCCCGCATTTGGCCTTGTTAGATGTGGTCACCTTAATTCCACCGGTGGAAGCATTTCTACTGCAACATGTTAACACCATCTTTTCACATGTGGGTAAAATAACATTAGTTCAACCACACATGTGAATCTTCAATTCCACATGTGAAAAATAGATTTTTGCATGAAACAGCAATTCACATGTGAGGTGAAAACATGTTATTCTCCTCACATATGAAAAGATGGCATTACCATGTGAACTCTGAATTTAAAATAATATTGTTCCAAGGGTGAAATTTAAGCTCAACATGTTAAAACAGCTATTTCACATGTGAAACTGCAAATTGTAAGTTTTTTGTTTGTAAGGGTAGTGTATGAATGACAGAATAAAACATTTTCTACTACACTTCTTAGTGCTGTAATGGCTCCACACTGCAACTCTCAAATTTTCTGAGATCTTAAATCCCACATCTGTAAACAGGAGAAAATACAACAGATGATTGGGAGATTTGAGGATTTGTCTGGACAGGAGTGCAACTCTTCTCTTCTGGCCCCCTCTCTCTCTCTGCCTTTTCTGAAAAAATTCCACAGACCCTGCCATGCCAATCATATGCCAGTGTTTATGCAGATTCCACTACAGAAAACATGCTGCATCCGGAATTCATCCCCACCTAAAACTGATGACCTGGTATCAGATGATGGAATATTCCGGAGCTCTCTGTCTGTTGAGCATCATTAACAACTGACCTGTGAGGTGCAATGTAAGGTTGAAGTATGGGGATGAAGGTAAAATAGCGTGGGTGAGCTTATTGTATAAGCAGACACATTAACTTTTCACTCCAACTTCAAAATTCAAACCTTGAACTGAGCTGTGGGGCTTCTCTACCTAGATGAATCTGACAAGCTGACACCTGGTACATCTCAAGGTGAACCTGAACACTGCCTCCCTCCACCCACAGAGACACGGAGCACCTGCATGGTGCACTCAACTCAGCAGGAGATTCACACCGACATATAGAGTTGCACAGAGGAGCTCAATCATTGTGTGCCAAAATCTCACATGGTAACACATTAGCGATATAGCAATGTGACATTGAATTCAATATTACAAGTCAAACAATTAAACCTGTTTGTCAGACATCAGGCAGTCTACGATCCGTCAGATTTTCTACAATTAGAATGCTTATTAGCAACTCATCCTGACTGTGCCAAATCTGAGTCGGACTCTCTTTCCCTCTCTCTCGTTCTGTTGTTTCTGTTTCCCCCTCTTGCCCCCTCCCCTTTCTCAACCCTCGCTCCTCTCTTTCTCTCTCTCTCTTTGTCTCCACACAGGCTGATTACAGCACACTGACACAGCTGATGCTAATTACCATGGTCCACTGAAGCGTCCAGGGCACAGCGTGTTTCAGAACGCTGCTTTTTTCAGAGACACGATGACAGAACAAACAAGCATGTGTAATGAGTTCACAATGAATGAAGCAACAGGAGCGGGGACAACAACACAGAGAGCACCTCTCAGAGGATGGCTTGGGAGAGAAACACACAGCAGATTAACTTCTCACTGTCACAGTGGGAGAGAGAGAGGGAAGGAGGGATGTATGAGGAGAGGTGAAGAGTTGGTGGAGAGCTGGACAGAGGGAGGGATGAGGATTAGGAGGGATGGCTAATGACAGTGATGTTGGAGATGTTTGATCGAGGCAGCAGGGAGCAGCTTTGTGTCTGTCTGTGATCGTTCAATATTCTGCTCTCTCTCAACCACAGTCCTTGGTTAATATATGAATGCAATATGGCCTCCACTTAATCAATCTGTTGAAAGAAATATTCAGACTTTACCTTTGGCTAAAATTATTATACTGACTGTCAACCCACTGGGCAAAAACTGGTTGAATCAACATTGTTTCTATGTCATTTCAGCAAAATAAATGAAATGTGATGTTGAATCAACGTGGAAAACTGATTGGATTTGCAAAAAGTAATCAACTTAAGGGATAGGGGAATTTCATAATTGTTTCACCCAACATTTAACTAAATCCAATGACGTAATATTTTGTTGATTTTACACTAGTTGAAAACTCAACCAAATGTAAATCAAAACTAAACGTTGAAATGACGTCTGTGGCCAATGGGAAGAAACTTTTAGTCTAAAAGTTTATAATTGAATTTAGTTTAATTATCATGCTACACGGTGGTCCATTGTCTTACAAGGCCCTGGTCTCTGTCTGTCTCTCTGTCTGTCTCTGTCTGTCAGCCCCTCCATCACTGGCCCCTGACAGCAGGACATCAGAGCGTTCTGACAGCTGCCCCGCTCCCCCCTGCATGTTAAACAAACCTAAGACCAGATACACACACACACACACACATACGTACGCACGAATGTACGCAAACAAACAAAGACACACACACCTACATCCTCCTGTCTGTCCCTCACTACTGCCCTCCTGATGCTTTCTGCCGGGCTATGTGTGTGTGTGTGTGTGTGTGTGTGTGTGTGTGTGTGTGTGTGTGTGTGTGTGTGTGTGTGTGTGTGTGTGTGTGTGTGTGTGTGTGTGTCTGGACACCTGCACTGCACTCTGTGTGTGTGTTCTCCTGAACCCCAGTCCACCATTGTGGACTGACCATGCTGTGTAGGTATATGAAAGATCTCCTCGATGTGCCCTACTGCCTGATTAGCCTTCAATAACACACAGACAGAGAAGTGATGGAGAAAGACAATGAGAGTGAAATGGAGTGAGTGTTCCTGAAAGAGAGAGAGAGAGAGAAACACAAACACAAGAGAGTCAAAGAGAGCAAAACATATACAGAATATGTTTACACCTCAGCATCACACCATATTTCTCCTTCTTCCTTTTCCTCTTACACACGCACACACAGACATGTCCCCCCTCAAGCACACAGTCACACAAAGACTGTGAACCTGTTACTGCAGGCTTCCCTGGGAGGGCACGCTAAAGTACTAAAGGTGGTTTTCCTCCATTGATATTTATGAACCTCACAGTATTCTCTGTTTACTTAGAACGTGCTCTTCATTTAATAATTCCAGCAGGCAAGGGCATCACCTAAATAAAACAGAATGAGGTATTGCATATGGGCATTATATTTGGAAATCAGAGAAAAGAGTTATTCAATGTTTTGGTAGCGTCCTTTACCCGAGGGTCCTAAGGCTCTTCACAATGTTGAGGGGATGATTCACCTGGTCCTTTTCCAATAGGTGGGATCAACTTGGGTGATGCACGGCAGCCATACCTCCCTGGAAAACGCTTATTGCACATCAGTCCTTGAATTCAATAAAAACTGAGATATTTGGGCAATTAAAGCCTCAAAGTATCATGTTGAAAAGTGATGTAAATAAACTGGTTAATCTAGGTTGAGCAAATACACAACACAGAAATACTGTATATGTAGCCGGAAACATCTGGTTCAGAATCAGGTCAATAGACACAGCAATGTAATACAGGGATCTGATGTAGGCTTAATGAAACTAGTGCAGGTTGAATGTAAATCAGAGTATGCAATGAAGCATCCTTACAGCCAAATAGACAGGATTTACTGCCAAATCCTCCAGTATTTCATCCAGGATTTAATGACTTGTTTTAGGTTAAAAACTGAAAAAGTTACTCCCCAAAGGTGAAACTTTTGCATCCCTGAAAGAAGCAGTCTTTACAGGTGCCCTTTTTGTCTCATCCGGACACTTCAGCAGGGCTCCGAACGGTGGAAAGGTCATTGCAAAATGGCGCCTGACCTCCAGCAGCAGAAAGGGCTGTGGGTATTTAGATGAACCAGCTAAAGAACAGGAAGAGGATGTATGTGTGTGTGTGTGTGTGTGTGTGTGTGTGTGTGTGTGTGTGTGTGTGTGTGTGTGTGTGTGTGTGTGTGTGTGTGTGTGTGTGTGTGTGTGTGTGTGTGTGTGTGATGGTGCTAACCAGTGGTGGTCGGTGCCGTTTAAGATGAGGGAGGACGATTATTTTTTTATGAGCATGGCTGTATTTTTATGACAACATATTGGATGACTGTCATTCATATTCCATTCACCCAGTTCATTGTACCATCGATAGGTTTAGACTACTACATGATACTCAAATTTTCCCTCTACCCATCATGAGGTTGCTACAACCTAGCCTAAAAATTTACATTTACAGCGTAGGTGCACACAGGTCGTGAGACAAATTTGAGGTGACAGGCAGTGATATTCAATACGCCTTGCATACTCTTGCCTGCATATAGCTGATATAGGATTCAATCATTAGTCCAACAGTCGCAAACAAGAATTTATATTGGACAAATTCAAGTATGTTGTGTTCCGTTTGCTTCCATTTAAGAAATATACGGCCACGTTGTATTCCTTCTCGCGTCTATGCGCTCTCCTCCTCTCACTTCTTCCCTTCACTTGTGGACTTCAATGCACAACACATCAGCTGTATGTGACCAGGCGAAAAAACCTTTCCAAGCCAAACCGCTACATACAGCCTACTTCGTTGTCACCATATTAGCTAAAGTAACGTCATAGTCAGCATAGCTAATATAATTAACGCGTTAGTAAACCTGATACAATCATGCAGTACAGTCAGTAAGCAGTTACACCGGCGGGACCCGGCGGCAATAAATTAGTAATACCAAAAGCTTACCTTGACTTGGAAGAGTTCCAGTGTTGTGTTGTCATAGCCAGCTACAGTAGCTAACATAGCATCCCTTTGTTGGAGCAGGGTGTTTCAGTAGGCTAAACTAGCTAGCTGCATTTGCTAGCTAAATAAGTTTAAACTGAAAGTGAAAAACACGAGAATCTCTCTCTACATATATTTCTTTCTTGCTTGAGAACCATTTTTTATTTATTTCACCTTTATTTAACCTGGTAGGCTAGTTGAGAACAAGTTCTCATTTGCAACTGCGACATTGCCAAGATAAAGCGTAGCAATTCGACACATACAACAACACAGAGTTACACATGGAATAAACAATACTTACAGTCAATACAGTAGAACAAAAGAAAACAAAAAGTCTATATACAGTGAGTGCAAATGAGGTAAGGAAATAAATAGGCCATGGTGGCGAAGTAATTCAAATATAGCAATTAAACACTGGAATGGTAGATCGGCAGAAGATGAATGTGCAGGTAGAGATACTGGGGTGCAAAGGAGCAAAATAAATAAATAAATACCAGTATGGGGATGAGGTAGGTGGATAGATGGGCTGTTTACAGATAGGCTAAGTACAGGTGCAATGATCTGTCAACTGCTCTGACAGCTGGTGCTTAAAGCTAGTGAGGGAGATGTGAGTCTCCAGCTTCAGAGATTTTTGCAATTCGTTCCAGTCATGGGCAGCAGAGAACTGGAAGGAAAGATGACCAAAGGAGGAATTGGCTTTGGGGGTGACCAGTGAGATATACCTTCTGGAGCGCGTGCTACGAGTGGGTGCTGCTATGGTGACCAGTGAGCTGAGATAAGGCGGGGCTTTACCTAGCAGAGACTTGTAGATAACCTGTAGTCAGTGGGTTTGGCGACGAGTATGAAGCGAGGGCCAACCAACGAGAGCGTATAGGTCGCAATGGTGGGTAGTGTATGGGGCTTTGGTGACAAAACGGATGGCACTGTGATAGACTGCATCTAGTTTGTTGAGTAGAATGTTGGAGGCTATTTTGTAGATGACATCAGCAGCTCCACCCTGCCTGACAGTACGATCTGGCCAAAATATATGAACCCAGCGGACTTAGATCCTCTCCACCAAACTCTTGCCAGCCAAGGCGCCCTGCTCTAACAACATGACCAAGCCCTGAAAACCCTTCTGGAGCACGTCGAGGAGATTTCACGGAGACTTTCTGACCTGCAGGACCAAACCTTTGCCCTGAGCTTGCAACCAGTCCATAGTCCTTCTCCTCCGCCCCCTGAGCCATTTGTTCCAGCCTTTCCTCTACCTGCTCTCATCGACTCGGGTGCCGACAAGAGTTTCCTGGACCGTGGTGTCGTTACCCATTTGGGCCTGGACACTGTTCCACTCGATTCGCCCCTCGATGCCAACACTCTCAACGGACAGTTCCTCACCCGTGTCTGGAATAGAACCGTCCCTGTCATCCTGCATCTCTCTGGAAAGGATAAGTTTCCACACAATCGACAGACTTCACACTCACCTGGTTCTTGGCCATCCATGGTTAAAGCTAAGCAACCCTCAGATCGACTGGACTGCAGGATGGGTAACCATTTGGAGTTCATTTTGTCAGCTAATTGTTTGCATTCTGCCCTTGCCCCTGCCTTGTCTGTGCCCAAGTCCATTCCAGAACCTCCGGACCTGTTACTAGTTCCTCCCGAGTATCACGAACTAGCTCCTGTGGTGTAGTAAGCACTTACAGCAAGCCCTACAGGGCGAAGTAAGCACTACGCCCTGTCGCTGCTGCCTCATCGGCCGTACGACTGCCCCATAGACCTCCTGCCTGGAGCTCCTCTCCCCAGTAGCCGGTTGCATAACTTCTCTCGCCCTAAGCACGAGGCTATGGAGAGGTACATCCAGGATTCCTTGGCTGCAGGACATATCAGGCCTTCCTCTCCGGTGGGTGCTGGTTTTCTTTGTAAATATAAAGGATGGGTCACTGAGGCCGTGCATAGACTTCCGTCGGCTGAATAACATCACAGTAAAGAATAATTATCCCTTGCCACTCATCAGTTCGGCTTTTGCCCCTCTCTATGGTGCCAAGGTGTTCAACAAACTCAACCTCCGGAATACCTACCACATTGTATGCATCAGAGGGGGACGAATGGAAAACTGCATTTAACACACCACTTGGCCACTGAGTATTTGGTCATGCCTTTTGGTCTTACTAACGCCTCTGCTGTTTTCCAGAACCTAGTCAATGATGTGCTGAGGGATGTGATTGGATGCTTCTTTTTTGTCTATTTGGATGACATTCTGATTTTTTTTCTAAGGAACCTGAGGCTCACCAGCAACACGTTCGCCAAGTTCTCCAACGGTTGCGGGAGAATAAGCTTTTTGTCAAAGATGAGAAATGTGAGTTCCATGCTTCTTCTGTCTTTCCTGGGTTATATTATTGCACAAGGGGAGTTACATATGGACCCGGCCAAGGTCATGGCAGTCACAGTGGCCTGTGCCCTCTAACCTGAAGCAGCTACAGCGTTTCCTGGTGTTTGCCAATTTTTATAGACATTTCATTCGCAATTACAGCCGTCTCACCTCCACCTCTCCACTCCTTTCCACTGGACCCCTGAGGCAGAGGCAGGTTTCCTGGAACTTAAGGGCCGCTTCACTTTCGCTCTGGTCCTCACTCAACCAGACCCAGAACTCCAGTTCATTATGGAGGTGGATGCCTCCAAAACCGGGGTAGGTACTGTTATCTCAATGTTCCCCCTCTGATCAGAAACTCCACCCATGTGCATTCTTTTCCCATAAGTTCTCTCCTGCAGAGAAGAATTTTGACGTTGGTAAACAGGAACTCCTGGCAGTAATTAAGCTTGCTCTTGAGGAGTGGCATCATCGGCTGGAGGGCTCTGTACGCCCCTTCATCATGTGGTCAGACCACAAAAACCTGTTCTACATCCAGACCGCCTAACGTCTGAACTCCCAGCAAGCCAGGTGGGCCTTGTTCTTCGGTAGATTCAACTTCACTCTCTCTTATCGCCCCAGTTCAAGATGGCGCCGGAGGAGATGGCCGTCATTTTACGGTCTCCTAACCAATTGTGCTATTATGTTAGTTTTTTTCGCGATATTTTGGAAATAATGTTTCTGCAACCGTATCTTGCAGCAGAAAAGAGCTTCTGGATATCAGGACAGCGATCACTCACCTCGGATTAGACAAAGATTTCTTCAACAACAACAACAGCAGCAAGCAGGACTCACAAGATATTCTCCAAACAACCCACAGGGCAGACGTCCCAATTATTCGCAAGAGGAAGCGACGCAGAGGACGAAGAGCCGGATGCCTCGTCCGGACCCACAGAAGACAACTAGGAAAGCTGCCATTACCGTCATTATTACTCGCCAACGTGCAATCATTGGACAATAAACTAGACGAGGTATGATCACGAATATCCTACCAAGGGGTCATAAAAAACTGTAATATCCTATGCTTCACGGAATCGTGGCTGAATGACGACATGGATATTCAGCTAGCGGGAAACACGCTGCACCGGCAGGATAGAACAGCACACGAGGGGGGGGGTCTGTGCATATTTGTAAACAACAGCTGGTGCACGAAATCCAAGGAAGTCTCTAAATTTTGCTCGCCTGAAGTTGAGTATTTTGTGATAAACTGCAGGCAACACTTCTTGCCAAGAGAGTTCTCAGCTATACTTTTCGTGGCTGTTTATTTACCACCAAAGACAGATGCTGGCACTAAGACCGTACTCAGTCGGCTGTATAAGGAAATAAGCAAACAGGAAACCACTCACCCAGAGGCGGCGCTCCTAGTGGCCAGAGACTTTAATGCAGGGAAACTTAAATTAGTTCTACCAAATCTCTATCAACATGTTAAATGTGCAACCAGAGGAAAACAAATTCTAGATCACCTGTACTCCACACACAGAGATGCGTACAAAGCTCTCCCTAGCCCTCCATTTGGTAAATCCGACCACAACTCTATCCTCCTGATTCCTGCTTACAAGCAAAAATTAAAGCAGGAAGCACCAGTGACTCGGTCTATAATAAAAATGGTCAGATGAAGCAGATGCTAAACTACAGGACTGCTTTGCTATCACAGACTGGAACTTTAACTATACATTCATGTACAAACTACCTAAATTGGCCCGACCAACCAGTGCTCCCACACATTGGCTAAACAGGCTAACTGCATTGTGTCCCACCACCCACCAACCCCTCTTTTTACATTTCTGCTACTCTCTGTTCATCATATACTGTATGCACAGTCACTTTAACAATACCTACATGTACATACTACCTGAATAAGCCTGACTAACAGGTGTCTGTATAAAGCCTTGCTACTCTTTTTTCAAATGTCTTTCTACTGTTGTTTTATTTCTTTACTTACCTACACACACACACACACACACACACACACACACACACACACACACACACACACACCTTTTTTTGGCACCATTGGTTATAGCCTGTAAGTAAGCATTTCACTGTAAGGTTTACACCTGTTGTATTCGGCGCACGTGACAAATAAACGTTGATTTGATTTGAGTTCTAGGAATACCAAGCCTGACGCCCTCTCCCGCCAGTTCACCGCCGACAACACTGGTTCTGAGCCAGATTCTATTGTGCCATCTACCTGCATCGTTGCTGCCGTCTCCTGGGAGATCGAGTCCTGTATCCAACAGGCTCAGCAGAACCAGTCTGACCCGGTTAACAGTCCTAGAAATGCTCTGTTTGTTCCTGATTCTGTTCACTTTCTTCTTCAGTGGGCCCATTCGACCCGCCTCACCTGTCACCCTGGTATGAACTGGACCCTCGCCTTCCTGTGTCAGCACTTTTGGTGGCCCACCATGGGGAGGGATGCCTGGGAGTTTGTCTCAGCCTGCTCGGTCTGTGCCCGGAACAAAACCTCCACTTGACCCACTTCTGGCCTGCCTTGCACTCTTCCCATACCCAGTCACTCCTGGTCACACATAGCTCTGGACTTCGTCACTGGCCTTCCCCCATCTACCACTAACTCAGTCATCCTCATCATTTTTAACAGTTTTTCCAAAGCGGCTCACAGATCCTTCTGTTCAGCTGTTAGTATCAATGTCAGTCTTTCTTCTGGATAACATCCCCAGACCAACTGCCAGACCAAACAAGCCAACCAGAAGATGAGACTGCCCTATGCTTCTGTACGTGCGCCGTCGAGGCTGGCAGTACCTGGTGGACAGGGAAGGATACGGGCCTGAGGAGCGCTGCTGGGTGCCCCGCCATCACATTCTGGACCCCTCACTCTTACGGGATTTCCATACCTTACACCTTGATAATCGGCCCCTGCCACGCCCTCTACTGCTCATGCTGTGTCTCCCTAACCTGCTGCCACACCCCCAGTGCTCTCTAGTCGGCTCTCTCTGTGGGTGTATCTGATTGTGTGCTGGAGTCAGAGCACCTTCTACAACCTGTTCCTTAATCAAGACCTCTAAAAATACTCAGCCCTGTCACTTCCACACTGACACATCGTAGCCTCTGGCTCAGTCAGTTTGCATTTCATGCCGTTTGTTCCTGCATAGAGCTTATTATCCTGTGGTGCCTGTTTCCCCTAGCCTGACGCTGCTTTTCTCTCCGCTACAGTTCCGTCCGCTCTGACTCTGGACCCTGTCGCCAGTCCCTCGTCTCGTCAATCCTGCTTCCCTGCCCTGGGCCCCACTCTACGTCTTCCTTGGATTCTGCTTCGGACCTGCTTACCCAGCTCCCCTTGTCGCAGCCTCAGTTCCTGGTTCCATGCTACCCGCCCAAGCTCCCCCTGGCATGCACCCCATATGTCCCCACTTTTCAAAAAATACCTTGGTTACCTTATCCCTGTCTGCACTTGGGTTCACCTGCTCCACCCCACGTAATATGAATTGCAGTTTCACATGTAAAAACACTTCATGTGGACTTGCACGTTCACCTGGGAATCTAATTAGCAGGTTCACATGAAATAACTCCACATTTTACGCCAATGTTTGTAAACACTGTATAGCCTGATTGGTGTCACACTTTTCACCATCCCTAGCAAACACACCTGAATTAAACTAATTGCATTTAACTGAAGCTCATGATTAGTTGATTATTGGAGGCAGGTGTGTTAGCTGGGGCAAAAGTGTGACACAAATCAGGCCTCCGAGGACTGGAGTTTCCCAGGCCTGCGTGAGTGAGTTAAATTGCCATTAATATCAAGTAAAACTGCTGAAGTTGAGAACAAAATGTGTAGTATTGCAAACAAAAATAATGATATTGAAAGCAAACCCAAAAGTATTGATAAGAATTGATTGTTGATGCTAAAAAGTTTTCTATATATTTTATAAAGCAATTAAATAACACGGCACAGTCTTTCCTGCAACCTTCCCTATCCGGTTGTTACCCTGGGCTTTGCTTTCTATGCCTTTTTCTAGTTGAAAGTGTTTGCAAATTCCTTCCAGCAATAGCATCCTACTGCTGGATAGGAGACCAGATGTAGCTGGAAGTGGTGAAAATGATAATGTGAACAATGTGATGGAAAAAAAGTGTGAAAACCACATCTGATTCAAGTCATTTTTCCCCCACATTTTTCTATTTTGTGAAGGAAAGCTCATTTGCATTAAGTGGATGCTGTTCCTCCTCTCTTGGCCCTGTACTGATTCTTTCCATGTGAGCATGTACAGGTACTCCATCCTGTAGGCGATCTGTCTTTCAGGTTGACTGGCCACCATTACGCCTTCACCTAACCTGAAGCTTCAGGTGCATGTGTACACCTGTGCTTTGTGTCTATCTGTATGTATCTATTTGTTCACCTAAAGTCCATGTCCCTCAAACTCAACTCTGGACCTCGATGCCATTTCCACTCCTTTTTTCATTGTTCCCCTCTAGTCACGGACTGATTTAGACCTGGGACACCAGGTGAGTGCAATTAAGTATCACAACAGAAAACCATCAGGCTCCGGACCTCGTAGGGTAAGAGTTGAATAACCCTGGTATATCTCAATTAATTTACCTATTCAACTATCTATATTTTACCTATCTATTCATCCCTCCACCCATTTGCACATCTTCACTCACACACCACACATTCACACATTGTGTACGCGTGAATGCACGCGTACACACACACAGGAGTAACGCGCTCAATACGGAAGTGATCAGACGAAGCAGATACTAAGCTTCAGGACTGTTTCGCTAGCACAGACTGGAATATGTTCCGGCGTTTATCTGATGGCATTAAGGCGTTTACCATATCAGTCACCGGCTTCATTAATAAGTGCATTGACTAAGTCATCCTCACAGTGACTGTTCATACATATCACAACGAGAAGCCATGGATTACAATCAGCATCGGCACTGAGCTAAAGGCTAAAGCTGCCGCTTTTAAGGTACGGACACTAATTCGGATGCTTAGCAGAAATCCCGCTATGCCCTCCGATGAACCATCAAACAGGCAAAGCGTCAATACAGGACTAAGATCAAATCCTAATACACCGACTCTGACGCTTGTCGAATGTGGAAGGGCTTGCCTGTTTTTTAAATTTTACCTTTATTTAACCAGGCAAGTCAGTTAAAAACAAATTCTTATTTTCAATGACGGCCTGGGAACAGTGGGTTAACTGCCTGTTCAGGGGCAGAACGACAGATTTGTACCTTGTCAGCTCGGGGGTTTGAACTCGCAACCTTCCGGTTACTAGTCCAACGCTCTAACCACTAGGCTACGCTGCCGCCCCAGGGCTTGCCTGTAATAGATATATGTTTCAAGCAGACCACCCTGTGCCCAAGAATGCCAAGTAAACCTGTCTAAATGGCTATTACCCCATAGCACTCACAATTTGTAGCCATGAAATGCTTTGAAAGGCTGGTCTTGGCTCACATCAACACCACCATGCCAGACACCCTTTTCCCACTCCTATTCGCATACCTCCCCAACTGATCCACAGATGGCTCAATATCTATTGCACTCCACACTGCCCTGTCCCACCTGGACAAAAGGAACCTAAAGTACCAGTCAAATGTTTGGACACACCTACTCATTCGAGGGATTTCTACATATGGAATCATGTAGTAACCAAAAAAGTGTTAAACAATTAAAAATATATTTTAGATTTTAGATTCTTCAAAGTAGCCACCCAGCATCTTGGTTCCATTGCTGTTCATTGACCACAGCTCAGCCTTTAACATCATATTTCCCTCCAGGCTCATCACTAAGCTAAGGACCCTGGGACTAATCACCTCCCTCTGCAACTGGATCCTGGACTTCCTGACAGGCCGCCTCCAGGTGGTGAGGGTAGGCAACAACACATAGGTCACGCTGACCCTCAACACTGGGGCCCCTCAGGGGTGCGTGCTTAGTCCCCTCCTGTACTCCCTTTTCACCCACGGCTGCGTGTCCACGCACGACTCCAACACCATCATTAAGTTTGCCGACAACACGATGGTGGTATGCCTGATCACCAGCAACAATGTAATAGTCTACAGTGTGGTGCCAGGACAAAAACACCAGCAAGACAAAGAAGAGAATCGTGGACTACAGGAAACGGAGTGCCGAGCATGCCCCCATTCATATCGATGGGGTTGTAGTGGACCAGGTCGAGAGCTTCAAGTTCCTCGGTGTGCACATCACGAAGGAATTATCATAGTCCACACACACCAACAAACATGAAGAGGGCACAACAACACCTCTTCCCCTCAGAGGAAGGCCCTAAAAATTATCATACTCCAGCCACCCAAGTCATAGACTGTTCTCTCTGCTGCCACACGGCAAGCAGTACAGAAGTTTGGAACCAACAGGACCCTGAACAGCTTCTACCTCCAAGCATTAAGACTGCTAAATAGTTAGTCCTGGTAGCTATTGGCTAACTATTTAAGTATATACATTGACCCTTTTTGCACTATCTCTTTTGACTCATCACATACGCTGCTGTCACTGTTATCTATCCTGTTGCCTTGTCACTTTACCCCTACCTGTACATATCTACCACAATTACCGCATTGTAGCCTAGTGGCAGGTAACCTAGTGGTTAGAGTGTGGGCCAGAAGCCAAAAGGTTTCGTAAATAAGAATTTGTTCTTAACTGACTTGCCTAGTTAAATAAAGGTTAAATAAACATATATATTTTTTTTATACCCCTGCACATTGACTCATTACTGGTACCCTGTGTACATAGCCAAGTTATCATTACTCATTGTGTATATATACAGTGCCTTGCGAAAGTATTCGGCCCCCTTGAACTTTGCGACCTTTTGCCACATTTCAGGCTTCAAACATAAAGATATAAAACTGTATTTTTTTGTGAAGAATCAACAACAAGTGGGACACAATCATGACGTGGAACGACATTTATTGGATATTTCAAACTTTTTTAACAAATCAAAAACTGAAAAATTGGGCGTGCAAAATTATTCAGCCCCTTTAAGTTAATACTTTGTAGCGCCACCTTTTGCTGCGATTACAGCTGTAAATCGCTTGGGGTATGTCTCTATCAGTTTTGCACATCGAGAGACTGAAATTTTTTCCCATTCCTCCTTGCAAAACAGCTCGAGCTCAGTGAGGTTGGATGGAGAGCATTTGTGAACAGCAGTTTTCAGTTCTTTCCACAGATTCTCGATTGGATTCAGGTCTGGACTTTGTCTTGGCCATTCTAACACCTGGATATGTTTATTTTTGAACCATTCCATTGTAGATTTTGCTTTATGTTTTGGATCATTGTCTTGTTGGAAGACAAATCTCCGTCCCAGTCTCAGGTCTTTTGCAGACTCCATCAGGTATTCTTCCAGAATGGTCCTGTATTTGGCACCATCCATCTTCCCATCAATTTCAACCATCTTCCCTGTCCCTGCTGAAGAAAAGCAGGCCCAAACCATGATGCTGCCACCACCATGTTTGACAGTGGGGATGGAGTGTTCAGGGTGATGAGCTGTGTTGCTTTTACGCCAAACATAACGTTTTGCATTGTTGCCAAAAAGTTCAATTTTGGTTTCATCTGACCAGAGCACCTTCTTCCACATGTTTGGTGTGTCTCCCAGGTGGCTTGTGGCAAACTTTAAACAACACTTTTTATGGATATCTTTAAGAAATGGCTTTCTTCTTGCCACTCTTCCATAAAGGCCAGATTTGTGCAATATACGACTGATTGTTGTCCTATGGACAGAGTCTCCCACCTCAGCTGTAGATCTCTGCAGTTCATCCAGAGTGATCATGGACCTCTTGACTGCATCTCTGATCAGTCTTCTCCTTGTATGAGCTGAAAGTTTAGAGGGAAGGCCAGGTCTTGGTAGATTTGCAGTGGTCTGATACTCCTTCCATTTCAATATTATCGCTTGCACAGTGCTCCTTGGGATGTTTAAAGCTTGGGAAATCTTTTTGTATCCAAATCCAGCTTTAAACTTCTTCACAACAGTATCTCGGACCTGCCTGGTGTGTTCCTTGTTCTTCATGATGCTCTCTGCGCTTTTAACGGACCTCTGAGACTATCACAGTGCAGGTGCATTTATACGGAGACTTGATTACACACAGGTGGATTGTATTTATCATCATTAGTCATTTAGGTCAACATTGGATCATTCAGAGATCCTCACTGAACTTCTGGAGAGAGTTTGCTGCACTGAAAGTAAAGGGGCTGAATAATTTTGCACGCCCAATTTTTCAGTTTTTGATTTGTTAAAAAAGTTTGAAATATCCAATAAATGTCGTTCCACTTCATGATTGTGTCCCACTTGTTGTTGATTCTTCACAAAAAAATACAGTTTTATATATTTATGTTTGAAGCCTGAAATGTGGCAAAAGGTCGCAAAGTTCAAGGGGGCCGAATACTTTCGCAAGGCACTGTATCTATATATTATTATATTTATAGTATTTACATAAGTTTCTCTCTGCATTGTTGAGAAGGGCTTGTAAGTAAAGCATTTCATTGTTAGTCTACACCTGTTTTTTACAAAGCATGTGACAAATAACAATTTATTTGTTTTGATTAAACTCATGGATTAGTTAGAATAATGGTGTGCTCAGATTTACAGTCAATTATGATGGACTTAAGTCTGCTCAGTGTGAAACGGGGCTGGGAGAGTGTCCCTTATATTACTCCTGGAGAACAGGTAAGCCTCAGGCGCATCCCCGCTGAGCTGCCGCTGCCCCCCTCGTAATCAGGGCTAAACTTCCCCAGAGGCACAGCATATCCATCCTGTCAGCTCCCCAGCCTCAGCCTCAGCCTCACTGAGCCTCAGCTCTCCAGCTCTCCTTTCATTAGGTCTTCAGTCCCCATCACACTTCACATTACATTGCCGGTGCCAACTGTCTGTCTGTCTGTTGGTCGCTCGGTCTGTCTGTCTGTCTGTCTGTCTGTCTGGGAAACAGCAGCTGGAAGATCTTAATGGAGAGACAGGATGGTGACCCCCCCACACACACAAACCCACACTCCCAGTAAACAACCCAACCCCCCCACACACAAACCCATACTCCCAGTAAACAACCCCCCCCCACACACACACAAACCCACACTCCCAGTAAACACCCCCCCCACACATGCCTCTCTCTTTCTCTCCCAGTCATAATGTCTCTGTGAAGACAGCCAGCTGTTTGTTTCCTCTATAGATAGAGTTTTAATGAAATGACCACTGAGATGGGGTTTTTACCTGCAAAAACATACCTCAGTAATATGCTGTCAGCTTGTCAAGAGATGAGCAGAAAATAGCAAACGATCTCAGCAGCAAGTCCTCCTCCCTTGAAAAAGAAGAAGAGCGGGAGAGAGGGAGGGAGAAAAAAAAGATGGAGAGAGAGAATTGCAGTACAGTAGAAATGGAGGCGAATAGGCCATTAGGCTGTTCTTTGACTGCTATGTTAGCAGTTTACACAGCACTTTATTTCCCCCATAAACAAGGAGAAAAGCCTTGTGCTTCCTGAGAGCCTCCATATATTACCCACAAAGCCCTGTGGGCCAAGAGGGGGGCTGCCGGAGGCTATGGAGGTGGGGGGGGGGGGGGGGGGCTATTATGCAGATTCTATTATTCTTGCATGCTTAGTGTGACACTACAGATCCAGTCCCACTCCCAAAGGTGTGTTTCCTCTTCCAGGACAGAATGCTCCTGCTTGGCTCAGCCAGTGCACTGTCTGCTACTGTTCACTTCTTATGAAGGGAGATGAGTAGAGAGACATACGCTCACAGATGACAGGCCTATGAAGAAAACCAAACTGACCAGGACACTGAGGAAACAAACCCAGTGACTGTTAATTAGGGATAGGCGTCCCGCTAGCTGGACACCAGCCGACAACATCCGGTGAAATTGGAGGGCGCGCAATTCAAATAAATAATCGTAATTTCAAACATTCATGAACATACAAGTATCTTATATCATTTAAAAGTATAAATTCTTGTCAATCTCACTGTGTTGTCCGATTTACAATAGGCCTTATGGCGAAAGCATACCATCGATTGTCTGAGGACGGCGCACCACATCAACATGTTTTTCAACCAGCACAGGCTTCATAAAATCACAAATAGCGATTAAATACATCACTTACTTTTGAAGATCTTCCTCTGTTTGCAATCCCAAGGGTCCCAGCTACAACATTAATGGTTGTTTTGTTAGATAAAATCCTTCTTTATATCCCAAAAAGTCTGGTTTAGTTAGATTTCAGTAATCCACTCATTCAACAGACAAAGGAGTCCAAAAAGCTACCGCTAAACATTGTCCAAACAAGTCAAACAACATTTCTATTTAATCCTCAGGTACTCTAAAATGTAAATAAACAACTTGTTTTTCAAAAAACAAGCCTGAAACCTTGAATAAAGACTGTTGACATCCAGTGGAAGCCATAGAAATTGCAGTCTGGGAGATGGAATTACATAGGACCCATAGCTTTCCGTTATAAAAGCCTGGGACCTCAATTTCTTTTGTTGGTTTTTCTTCGGATTTTTGCCTGCCATTTCAATTCTGATATAGTATCAGACATTATTTTAACAGTTTTAGAAACTTCAAAGTGTTTTCTATCCAATGCTACCAATTATATGCATATCCTGGCTTCTGAGCCATGCAGTTTACATTGGGCACGTCAGTCAGGTGGAAATTCAGAAAACTAGACCCTATCCCTAAGAAGATTTATTCTAATTAGTGTGGCCAAGACCAGAGAGCATGGACTTTGTGCAAAGAGGCAAAAGAGGATTAACAGCTGAGTGAGAATTTTCCCAAAATCGAATTCAACTCCATCACTTCAAATTCAGGACGATACCGATCCGCCACACAGGAAATCACAACATCGCTAATCGTTTTAAAAACCACTGCGGGCGGAATAAAAAATTCCGCATCTCATCAGAGCAGGAATGTCACCCTGTTAGATAGGAAATTAGTTTTAAATGTCCAACTTCTCCAGCAAGCTATGCCACTGGCAGGCTTCATACACCCAGCATGGAGTTCCTCACACACCATAGATTACTTATTAAAACTCACACCATAGATGACTTATTAAAACTCCATACACATACTGTACGCAATGAGGTAATGTACTTACATAATCTTTTATTTAAAATACATTTTGTGATATCAAATTGGTAGTTACAGTCTTGTCCCATTGCTGCAACTCCGTACGGACTCGGGAGAGGGGCAGGTCGAGAGCCATGTGTCCTCCAAAACACGACCCTGCCAAGGCTTCTTGACACACTGCTTGCTTAACCCGGAAGCCAATGTGTTGGAGGAAACACCGTACTGCTGTGCCACTCGGGAGGCCCTATACTTGCATAATCATGCAAAATATCTGGAACCATCTCAGTGCACCCCAGGCAAATTAAGTAAGAGGGATTAATAAAGAACATGCGAGGTTGGAGCTGCTGCGGGCTGTGCTCTGGGCACTGGTCAGTTTGGGAACACACTGCGAGGCCAGTGTGTGATCAGCTGTGTACCGAGTGTGTTGTAATTGTTTTGCAAAGCATGTTAATTGCGATTCATCTGCTCTTTTAAATGTCAGCACTCCCCGTAGTCTCTGCGTGATTCAGCGACCCTCAAAACATCCAAAGAGCCTGAGTAATTGGAAGTGGTGTAGAGTGGAGTCAGGAGGAGAGGATAGGAGAGGATAGGAGAGGAGGGGTGGACGGAGTGGGGTAGAGAGGGGTAGAGTGTTGTTTTCTGCCCCTCTGCGTGCCCACACCCCAGCACCAGGCTGACCTCCCTGGACCATGCCCCTTCCTGTCACCCTGCTCTCATCATCGCTGAAGGTCAGAGGCAGACGTACACCAGCCTGCCAGAGGCCAATCAGAGCATTTATAAATAGACTGCTGGCCACGGATTGGACCACGCATATGTCAAGCGCTAAATTACCAATAAAAATGTTCTGCATGGGAGTGGAAGTGTTGAGTATCTTTGTAACTGTGTTAGTAAGGGGTAAAATTATCCATATTTAACACAATGTATTAGATAAGACAGGCATCAGTTCAACAGAGAGTTAAACCATATCCAGCTGAGGGAGTCGATGCATTGACATGAAGGACTCATCACACAAAAAGAACACAGGGTCTATTGATATCGGATAGCTACAGATGCCCTCCCCCCCGCCTACAAATGCCACTGCACATACCCCTCAGTAAGCATAACAGTTGGTTTTATTAAAAGGAAACATAAATAGACATCCAGCCTGCCAGGTGCCACGGTGTAGTGTTTACATCCCCAACGGGCTGCTGGACACTGAGCCCTTCTGGTCCCTTCACAACCCCAAGGCCTGCTGGGCCTGTAATAATAATCATTATTGTTATTATTACTATCCCCACCTGCCTCGTGCAGTGAGAGATGCTGGGCAGTGGAGGGCACCCGGACGTGGACCAGGTGGCACATCCAGAGCTCTGTGGGAACACTACATGAGAGGGCACACAGGGTGTGTTTTACAGTACCAGCTGGGATCCTCAAATCTGAGGATTACCCTGATGAGAACCAACAAGACTTACGTTGGAGTGTGGGAAATGACACATTCTCTCTACAACACAGAAGTCTATATGACATTATGTCTCATCAGCAGACCACAGCATAGTCAATATTAAACTATCAGAGGTGCAATCATGATGATATATAATGATGGTAAAATCCGGGACAACAAGACAACCTATTATCCTATCGCTTTCCTGAATCCAAACGCACCTACTTTCTCACAAACATGTGCAAAATAATAGGTAGAGGCAGATTTGTTTCTCTTTCATCTATGTAAACATCCAGACTGGAAGACCGGCCTGAGGAACTGGATACTGAGTATCAGATTCACACCAGCACAATCCTACACAGTAGCATCAGCCTGGGAATCAACTAGCTAGGGAAGCCAGACACACAGACAATACCGTGGACAGGATCAGGACATTTGTGGGGATCCCTGCCAAATTCAAATGACTCCATGATTCTGAGATGTCAAGGACAAAGGGACCAGTACAGAGCTCCTAAACTCAACCCTGGTGCCAGGCACGTCCCTCCAGACCAAAGAGGCTCCAGTTCACTCCACATCACAGACTCAAACCTGGCCTCTGTTATTATCATTCTATTATCATTCTCACAGTGTTGAAGTAAAGCCTCCTGCCAAATACCCCAAAACGGCACATCGCCCCTGAATCTCTGCCCATTGCCAGCTCATTGTGCCAGCCAGCTCAGTCCGCACATTAACTATTAATGATCTTTATTTATCTCCCCCCAAATGAATCCCTAATAACCTGCCTCCTCTGCCCACCTACTGAGACACTATCACAACAGCAGCAGCATCAGGATGCAAAATAGAGACATTTTCACAGCAAGGCAAGAAATAAACCATCAATTCAAAACACAATTAAAACAAACACATGCAAAACAGCTTCAACACATGTAAAGTCCTGTGAACCAGACCTGTCCGGTTGTCATAGACCGCTCAACAGGACACCTCATTGTGGTAGACATTTTGAACGATCTGTTGAGAAACTGGCTTAACAATAATGTGAGAATAGAGCCTACTCAGTGGCTTTGACAGGATCCCACAGAGAGGCAGAGGAGGGGAAACTCTTTACTGAAATGCTGCACAACAGCTACATTGATGATCCGGATGGTTAAATGTTGTTCCTCCAAGGGTGAGGCACACATTGAAATACCAGAAAACAATTAACTCCTTTTTTTCCGCGCCAGGCTGAGTAGGGGCATTTCAGGAAGTTAATTGTCTGGTCAATTTTCAATTCATAAAGTGAATTTCAATTAATCATTGACTAATTGAAATAAAGTGTAGCCCTGGTTAGGGGAACTGTTGAGAGGGCAAAGGACAGCAACGATGAGGACCCAGTGTTGAGGACGAGGGAAGGCGTTGCCTGATGTTTAGTGAAACAACATTTATAAGTCTTATTATGATCTCTCTCTCTCCTTCCAGACAACAGTGCTAAGGCAGCTAGTGGTAATTACATTAGCATGTGCCATAAAAAATGTGCCTTGTGACACAGAGTTGCTCTGCGATGATAAAGGAGCTGCCTGCTTTTTTAATAAACACGACATGGCAAGCCTCGTCTCAAAACTGCTTTTGTATCGAGCCAATACATCGCATCTGCCAGGATTCACCACAAACTCACAGGGAATTTATGTACAAATAATTACTTTTTAATAGCCTGTAATGCGATTTCCTGCCAAATAAATATTCAAATGAGTTTCAACCAGTAGAGTATATTATCAGCCTGCAGCTACAACTAGGTGGGAAAAATACACATTATTGTTTGAGTGATAATAATTATTCCATTGTCATCTGCAGGGAAAAAGGAAGGTAATGCCTCTCTCTTGAGCTGCAGCCTTCCAACTGGGAATATTCAAATCTCTCTATTGTTTCATGGCAAAAGATAAAATAATGAAGCTCTTATCTAATCTCTGTTTGTGGTCTGTAGGTACAGTACCAGTCAAAAGTCTGGACACACCTACTCATTAAAGGGTTTTTCTTTATTTTACTATTTTCTACATTGTAGAATAATAGTGAAGACATCAAAACTATGAAATAACACAGGGAATCATGTAGAAACCAAAAAAGTGTAAAACAAATCAAAATATATTTTATATTTGATATTCTTCAAAGTAGCCACCCTTTGCCTTGATGACAGTTTTGCACACTCTTGGCATTCTCTCAACCGGGGGGGGGGGGGGGGGGGGGGCTGAGAGATTGTAGATTGGGTGGTCCTGAAATGAGAGATTGTACTTTGGGTGGTCCTGAACTGAGAGATTGTACTTTGGGTGGTCCTGAACTGAGAGATTGTACTTTGGGTGGTCCTGAACTGAGAGATTGTACTTTGGGTGGTCCTGAACTGAGAGGAAAAGGTGGGATCAGTTTGAACATTTCAGACACCTTTGTCTCCATTTTCTGAAATTGTTCAGTCCCACTCTAGAGACTAGGGTCACAGTTTCAGGTAACCTGAAGAGGATGTGACGGCTAACGGTACAGTATGTCTGGTTTTATATAATTTGCATTGCACAGCCTGAAAATCATGTAAGAAAAAGTAATCTAGGGGTTTATTAGATTTTAACACTGTTAGTTGCTGTTAGCTTCATATCAGCATAACATATGAGATTTTTCTTAAAAACACAATTTCTCTTCCTCAGGCACGCACGCACACATGCACCTTACAGGAGAAAGGGTTTAGAAGAAAGTGACGATGGAAATTACGTCAGGAATTTATCGACAGCATTAGCAATTCAGGCATCCCTGAGCCAGTTCAAGTGCTTAACATGACGCCTCTGTATGAATAGACGGGCAAATGCATTCTGGAAGGATGAGCCTCCTCACATCAAACCTCAGGGAGCCCACCAAGCTAACCAAGCATCCGCCACCTTCTGCACGAACCAATCAGACCTGAGAGCTCTGCAACATAATTTCACATCAGACATGATGGAGAGCAGCACCCAGTCTCCCAGCCAATGGGCAAGCCATAGACTACGCCCAGAGGAGGGAGTGTGAGTGTGTGTGTCTGTGTGTGGACATGTTTAACCCAGTTTAACCCAGAAGTCCCCACAAGAATAGTAAACAAACAAAAATGTCACCAACTGGGGACATTTTGTTATTCCCAACGAGGTCAAATGCTATTTCTAGGGGTTTTAGGGTTAGAATTACGTTAAGGGTTAGGAGCTAGGATCTAGGAGCTAGGAGCTAGGGTTAGTTTTAGGGTTAGGGTTAGAAAATAGGATTTTGAATGGGACTAAATTGTGTGTCCCCACAAGGTTAGCTGTACAAGACTCTGTGTGTGTGTGTGTGTGTGTGTGTGTGTGTGTGTGTGTGTGTGTGTGTGTGTGTGTGTGTGTGTGTGTGTGTGTGTGTGTGTGTGTGTGTGTGTGTGTGTGTGTGTGTGTGTGTGTGTGTGTGTGTGTGTGTGTGTGTGTGTGTGCGTGTGTGTGCGTGTGCTCCACTGCAAAAAACAATATGTTTTTCTGAATATTTGGTGGAATTGCACACATACTGCACTGCCATACTCTGCACTGTATGTTGTCTGAATTCTAGAGTACTGCACCAGTCTGGTGCCAAATAGTCCCATGCATGGGAGCTGCAGTAGCCATCCTCTTGCCAGGCCGCTGAGACATGAGGCCATGTGACAGGCTGATAATGGGGCTCATTGTGGGGCCTGCCACCTCCCTGTGAGCAGGGCCTTATCTGCAGAGCAGGATTCTGGGGAACGCACTCCCAGCTGACACACACAGGGTTATCACATTGACAGGCTATGCTTAGAGCAGAGGGGTAGTGCCAGTCAGATAATTTACAGGAACAGATTAATACTGTCTGTCGGGTCGCACCCCTGTGACATGCCACGCGAGCATTAGGAGGTGAGAGCCCATCTGTGACGTCACAGCTGCCCAGCGCCGGCAGAGAGGGACCCTCAGTCACGTCCCCCTCGCCTCTTACCTCGCTCTCTGATGTCTGATGTTCACTTTCATTCTGCTGAGAGGGGGCCACCACACCACCCCTCTACCCCGGGAAACATCTATCTACCCCTCAGATTCTATCTACCCCTCAGATTCTGATAGCCAGTTAAAAATACGTAATTTATTGGCTAACTGCTCAGAGGTAACACTCGAGCTGCCAGAGGAATTCTTCAACAAATTGCCTTAAAATCGAATACCTTTTTTAGAATAGTGCTTCAAATTCTCATCCTACTGACTCACAGCATAGTGACACTAAAGCGGATGTGTTTTGACATACTATTGTTTCCCTCCATTTTCTGCTGCTCGTATTCTCGCACTTCCTTACTTTCACCTTCCACTCTCCACCCACCCTCTCACATCTAACCTCATCCCTTCCCACCCCCCCCCCTCTCTCTCCCTCCCTCCCTCCCCCTCTCTCTCCTTCCCTCTCTAATGAATCAAGGTGAGGTTTCCCTTCATAGAGAGATGATAGAGGCCCTCTGGCACAAGCACATATTGCATGCATTCATCACTGCAGTAATGTAAGGTAGGCCTATGTCAGCCAGCACCCCACCAGCTCACTAACACATATTGTCCACACACAATATTCCCACACATATTGTGTCTATATTATAACACGGCCATAACTTAGGAAGATCCCGGTGCCATTTACTAAACTGGACTCCCATCTATTGCAATGCAACAATGTTACTCTGTCCTGTGGTTCCTGGGTCCAGGCAACTGTGCGTCCCTTTCCCCTCCCACTCCCAGCAGTGCAGGCCCAGGCCCAGGCCAGGCCCAGCGTGTCTTATGACAGATAATGGTGGTGTGAGTCTGTCTTGGACAGACAGACTGAGTAGAGACAGCTCCAGTGGAAAGGGCAGACTGCCCTGTGAATACTCATCCAGGGATTCAGACACAAACTACAGCTGACTGGCATTAAAGCTCTCACGTACTACAGCGGAGGAGGGCAGGGTGGACACACACACGCAGGCAAATGCACACACAAGAATGGTCCAGCACCCAAAAGACATCCAGCCAGTGGTCGAAAATGGGTCATTGATGAAATTGGACAAAGGAGTCTGACACGAATTGTACAGAGCAACAGATGTGCTACAGTTAGTCAACAGACAGTCCAGTAGAAGATTGGTGCCCAAATGCCTATAAAAGAATGACCAACTCGTCATACTTTGACATGAATGGGGTATGGCAGCTGACGAACTTACATAGTTCCAGTTCTTCCAGCAGAAAACAAGAAACTGTGGTTGCAGTGTGCTGAGGAACGAAAACACTGGGCACTGGAGAACTGGAAAAACATTGCCTGGTCTGGTGAATCCAGGTTCCTGCTGTTTCACGCTGATGGGAGGCCTATGGTATGGAGAAAACCACATGAGTACATGCATCCATCATGCCGCGTGTCAACATTACAGGCTGGTGGTGTGGGGTGTGTTTCATGGCACACATTGGGCCCCTTGATAAAAGTGGAACAACGTTTGAATGCCACAGGATATCGGAACATCATTGCCAATCAGGTGCATCCCTTCATGGCAGCAGTGTATCCATCTGCGAATAGATTTTTTCAGCAGGATAATGCCTCATGTCACAAGGCTAGGATTTACCAGGAATGGTTCCCCGAATATGATAGCGAATTCACCTTACTGCAGTGGCCTGCCCAGTTGCTAGATCTCAATCCAAATGAACATCTGTGGGATGAGATGAAACAAGCTATTCGGATTAACGATCCACAACCAGCCAACTTGACACAACTGTTGGAAGCATTGGAGTCAACATGGGCCAGCATCCCTGTGGAACGCTTTCTACATGTAGTTCATGTCCTGATGAATTGAGTCTGTTCTGAGGGCAAAAGGGGGTGCAACACAATATTTAGGTGTTCTTAAGGTTTTGTACACCCAGTTTTTCTTTGCGTGCACGCACACACACGCACGCACGCACGCACGCACACACACACACACACACACACACACACACACACACACACACACACACACACACACACACACACACACACACACACACAGCTGACAGCTGACAGATCAAAGCAAATGATTCCTGACCTTTTTCTACAGTATCTCAACAGATGTGTTCCACATCTGATTTCCACAGATATTTTGAAAAACGTTCAATTAACAACGTTCAGTCACCTGAACATGTGTTGATTAAGATGTGTGAAAAACTCAATATCAGCCTGTTCCACACATATATAGAAGAGAGGTGATGTAGCTAAAGACAAAGAGAGATAGGCGTACCAAATGACTGAAACTCAATTAGGTTTTTCCCTTTGTCCACTCTGTGGTGTGTCATTGTGGCAGGCCACCCGTGTTAGTCTATAACCTGTGCTGGAGCAGTGCTGCTCTGATACTGGGTCAGGCTGTCTTCTCTCTCAGCTGGCAGTCTCCAGGCTGGTGTCTGCTCCTGTCCCACACCTGCAGCGCTGCAGTCACCCTGGTTTACAGCTAACTGACAGGGAAAAACAAGTGAGGAGGCAATGTGCCCTCACTTCAGATCACCCCCTCGATCAGCACAACACTGCAAGGAGTACTGTTGTAACAACAGCCAGCAGACTAGACCTCCATGGGGTGTTGTGGCCCCAGCATGTTTATTATGAAGTTATGTCTCCTGACACCATATCCCTGACCTCCATCCTAAACCTCCGTGTACTGTATGTCTCCTCCCCAGAGACCAGCTGGGGATTGGTCAGCAAGCACCTGTGACATCATAGGCCTGATACAGTCAATACTAATGAAGTCAGTGACTGGGGGTAAATTACGTTATGGCTTTGCGGTTCATAAGCAATACATTTTTTTATTAAAAGCCATATTGTATTGAGAAGATGAAAGCCGAAGGAGAAGGAACACAGATTGTGGGATGGAAAACAATGTATTTTGTGTTGGATATTACAATCATTACAACCAGTTCTAGCTCAAAGCTGTTCAGCCACGTTTTGGACGTGATATCAAATAGAGCAGAGCAGATGTGGGGAAGGAAGCACTTAATGAACACAGTCAAACATGTACATACAGGGTACACACACACACACACACACACACACACACACACACACACACACACACACACACACACACACATACAGTGCACACAGTCACCTATATAAACAAACACCGATGGAAACAAATAAGCAATTGTGGCGGTTTAATTGACTGTGTAATTGTAAATTAAGTCAATGATGAATGGTTGACTCTGCAGAAGTGGCTAATTAGAAGCTTCACCATTGGAATAGAACCCACATATCCTAATACACTATGGTGTATGGTGTGGCATAAATGGAATATGCATTGTGAGATGCTCCATACGGTAAACCCACGGTGCAGAGTTACAGACAAGAGTGTTGGATAGAGTGAAAAGTACAGACCTTTGTAGATATAGGGTGAGGGTCAATATCACCATAATAATGTAATCTTGAGTGGATTTGACTCTCAATGTTACTATTGTATCCCAATCTATTCACCATTTTGCCTCCTTCAGTACTTATTACCAAACAACATTGACAGAACAGAATAAACAGCTTTAGAATACATACATGGCAATAGAAATCACTCAGCTTCCTTGAGAGGTGGCCTAGAGACGGACTCTGGAAGTGAATGGCCAGACAGAGCAGCATAGAACTCTCCTATTCTAGCCTGTACAATGAGTTGCAGCATCTGTCTTCCCACCACCACCACTGTACGGATCTGCCAGATCTGAAGTCAGTTATAAAAATGTTAGCACCGCCGCCACCATAAATCGCCATCCATTAGGCATAATAATTGCATGATCACATGGCTGGGAGAAAGAATGTGGCATAAAACCAGGATAGGGTTAGAATCTTAGTGGTTCCAATCTTCTTCCATTTAAGAATGATGAAGGCCACTGCGTTCTTGGGGACATTCAATTTTGCAGAAATGTTTTGGTACCCATCCCCAGATCTGTGCCTTGATACAATACTGTCGCGGAGCTCTATGAACAATTCCTTTGACCTCATGGCTTGCTTTTTGCTCTAACATGCACTGTCAACTGTGGAATCTTATATAGACAGGTATGTGCCTTTCCAAATGATGTCCAATCAATTGAATTTACCACAGGTGGACTCCAATCAAGTTGTAGAAACATCCTGTTTTTGCCTTGTCATTAATGGGTTATTGTGTCTAGATTGATGAGGGAATATGTTTGTTTTTTGTTGTTGTTATTTCACCTTTATTTAACCAGGTAAGTTGAGTTAGTTGAGAACAAGTTCTCATTTACAACTGCGACCTGGCCAAGATTAAGCAAAGCAGTGTGACACAAACAACAACATAGAGTTATACATGGAATAAACAAGCGTACAGTCAATAACACAATATAAAAAAGAAAGAAAGTCTATATATAGTGTGTGCAAATGGCGTGAGGAGGTAAGGCAATAAATAGGCCATAGTAGCGAAGTAATTAAAGTTTAGCAAATTAACACTGGAGTGATAGATGATGATGTGCAAGTAGAAATACTGGTGTGCAAAAGAGAAGAAAATAAAATAAAAACCAATATGGAGATGAGGTAGGTAGATTGGGTGGGCTATTTATAGATGGGCTATGTACAGCTGCAGTGATCGGTTAGCTGCTCAGATAGCTGATGTTTAAAGTTAGCGAGGGAAATATAAGTCTCCAGCTTCGTCGTTGGGAGAAAGAGAGGAGGACCAATGCGCAGCGTGGTAAGTGTTCATAGCTTTTAATGACGTACTAGAACACTGAACAAAACAATAAATAACAAACGAACAGTCCCGTAAGGTGAAAGACAAAAACACTAAACAGGAAATAATCACCTACAACTCAAAAGTGAAACCAGGCTACTTAAGTATGGTTCTCAATCAGGGACAACGATAGACAGGTGCCTCTAATTGAGAACCATACCAGGCCAAACACAGAAATCCCAAATCATAGAAAAAAGAACATAGACAACACACCCAACTCAGGCCCTGACCATACTAAAACAAAGACATAACAAAAGAACTAAGGTCAGAACGTGACAGATTTTGCAATTCGTTCCAGTCACTGGCAGCAGAGAACTGGAAGGAAAGGCGGCCAAAGGAGGTGTTGGCTTTGGGGATGATCAGTGAGATATACCTGCTGGAGTGCATGCTACGGGTGGGTGTTGTTGTCGTGACCAGTGAGCTGAGATAAGGCAGAGCTTTACCTAGCATAGACTTATAGATGACCTGAAGCCAGTGGGCCTGGCGACGAATATGTAGCGTGGGCCAGCCAACTAGAGCATACAGGTTGCAGTGGTGGGTGGTATATGGGGCTTTGGTGACAAAACAGATGGTACAGCGATAGACTGCATCCAGTTTGCTAAATAGAGTATTGGAAGCTATTTTGTAAATGACATCGCCGAAGTCGAGGATCGGTAGGATAGTCAGTTTTACGAGGGTGTGTTTGGCGGCGTGAGTGAAGGATGCTATGTTGCAAAATAGGAAGCAGATTCTAGATTTAATTTTGGATTGGAGATGTTTAATATGAGTCTGGAACGAGAGTTTACAGTCTAGCCAGACACCTAGGTATTTGTAGTTGTCCACATATTCTAAGTCAGAACCGTCCAGAGTAGTGATGCTAGTCGAGCGGGCAGGTGCAGGCAGTGAACGGTTGAAATGCATGCATTTAGTTTTACTAGCGTTTAAGAGCAGTTGGAGGCCACGGAAGGAGTGTTGTATGGCATTAATGTTAATTTAATCCATTTTAGAATAAGGGTGTAACGTACCAAAATGTGGAAAAGGTCAAGGGGTCTGAATACTTTCCGAATGCACAGTAAATGAGGGATGCAAAGTATATTGAAAGCAGGTGTGTGTGTCTCAGTCACCAGATCTCAACCCAATTGAACACTTATGGGAGATTCCGGAGCAGCGGTTAGGGATGTGTTATGGTAGGGATGAGTTATGGTAGGCTTAGGGATGTGTTATGGTAGGCCAAGGGATGTGTTATGGTAGGCCAAGGGATGTGTTATGGTAGGGTAAAGGTTTGTGTTATGGTAGGCCTAGGGATGTGTTATGGTAGGCCAAGGGATGTGTTATGGTAGGCCTAGGGATGTGTTATGGTAAGCCTAGGGATGTGTTATGGTAGGCCTAGGGATGTGTTATGGTAGGGTAAAGGTTTGTGTTATGGTAGGCCTAGGGATGTGTTATGGTAGGCCTAGGGATGTGTTATGGTAGGGAAAAGGTTTGTGTTATGGTAGGCCTAGGGATGTGTTATGGTAGGCCTAGGGATGTGTTATGGTAGGCCTAGGGATGTGTTATGGTAGGCCTAGGGATGCGTTATGGTAGCCCTAGGGATGTGTTATGGTAGGCCTAGGGATGTGTTATGGTAGCCCTAGGGATGTGTTATGGTAGGCCTAGGGATGCGTTATGGTAGGCCTAGGGATGTGTTATGGTAGGCCTAGGGATGTGTTATGGTAGCCCTAGGGATGTGTTATGGTAGGCCTAGGGATGCGTTATGGTAGCCCTAGGGATGCGTTATGGTAGGCCTAGGGATGTGTTATGGTAGGCCTAGGGATGTGTTATGGTAGGCCTAGGGATGTGTTATGGTAGGCCTAGGGATGTGTTATGGTAGGGTAAAGGTTTGTGTTATGGTAGGCCTAGGGATGTGTTATGGTAGGCCTAGGGATGTGTTATGGTAGGGAAAAGGTTTGTGTTATGGTAGGCCTAGGGATGTGTTATGGTAGGCCTAGGGTTGTGTTATGGTAGGCCTAGGGATGTGTTATGGTAGGCCTAGGGATGTGTTATGGTAGGCCTAGGGATGCGTTATGGTAGCCCTAGGGATGTGTTATGGTAGGCCTAGGGATGTGTTATGGTAGGGAAAAGGTTTGTGTTATGGTAGGCCTAGGGATGTGTTATGGTAGGCCTAGGGTTGTGTTATGGTAGGCCTAGGGATGTGTTATGGTAGGCCTAGGGATGTGTTATGGTAGGCCTAGGGATGCGTTATGGTAGCCCTAGGGATGTGTTATGGTAGGCCTAGGGATGTGTTATGGTAGCCCTAGGGATGTGTTATGGTAGGCCTAGGGATGCGTTATGGTAGGCCTAGGGATGTGTTATGGTAGGCCTAGGGATGTGTTATGGTAGCCCTAGGGATGTGTTATGGTAGGCCTAGGGATGCGTTATGGTAGCCCTAGGGATGCGTTATGGTAGGCCTAGGGATGTGTTATGGTAGGCCTAGGGATGTGTTATGGTAGGCCTAGGGATGTGTTATGGTAGGCCTAGGGATGTGTTATGGTAGGCCTAGGGATGTGTTATGGTAGGCCTAGGGATGTGTTATGGTAGGCCTAGGGATGTGTTATGGTAGGCCTAGGGATGTGTTATGGTAGGCCTAGGGATGTGTTATGGTAGGCCTAGGGATGTGTTATGGTAAGCCTAGGGATGTGTTATGGTAGGCCTAGGGATGTGTTATGGTAGGCCTAGGGATGTGTTATGGTAGGCCTAGGGATGTGTTATGGTAGGCCAAGGGATGTGGTAGAGTAGGGATTTCCATCAACAAAACACCAGATGATGAAATTTTATCATGGAAGAATGGTGTCTCTTCCCTCCAATAGTGTTGCAGACACTTATATAAGCTATGCCAAGGTGAATTGTAGCTGTTCTGGTGGCTCGTGGAGGCCTAACACCCTATTAAGACACCTTATGTTGGTGTTTCCTTTATTTTGGCAGGTACCTGTATGTTCAATGAAATTGATAGGCACTCATAAAAGAGCTCATACTGACAGAGCAAACTCAAAGCCCTAGCAATGCGTCTCATTACGGTTAAAACAGGACCAAAGGAGCTCACCGCGCTTCACTGTTAGTGCCTCTGACAGCTCATAAAAGAGTACACATTCCAATTTAACCAAATTGACAGGCTGTCAGAGGGGGAAAATAATAGAAGACAAGATATCACAATTTAAAATTAGAAAAACATATAGACTTTAAAGGGAGCGCCCTACAGAAAAAGACTGAGCTGCACTTTTCTCAAAAATAATATTTTTCTTTTGATGAAAATGTGTACACACACACACACACACACACACACACACACACACACACACACACACACACACACACACACACACACACAGACACACAGACACACACACACTCATATGCATCACAGACATAGAGCAGCCGTCTTTGTGAGAGGCAGTTGAAGAGCCCTGTCAATCAAACCGGAATCTGATATGATATCTGGCACAGAAGCGTACACATTCAAGACGATATAGCGGGGCGGGGCAGATAAATACAACACGGCTTCTATCTAAAGGACAAAGACAGACTCAGAGCCTCCCTCTTAATAAGATGAGAGCAATAATATCCATGTCAGCGAAAGGCAAGGCAATACAATCCAAGTCCAAAATCCAAGGCAATAAAAGATAAATGATACAGATTTTTAGTCAGGCCATTTGGGATGTGACTAATATCTACACTCTTAGATAAAAAGGTCCCAAAGAGTTCTTCGCCTGTCCCCACCATACACAGGTTCACAGAATGGAGAAACAACAACTAATACAACAAGGCTCTTAGAAAGAAAAGTGATATCAAGAACCTGGAACTAAAAGGGTTCTACCCAGAACCAAAACAGGTTCTTCAAAGGGTTCTCCTATAGGGACATCCAAATAACCCTTTTAGGTAGGGTATAGCCCTTTACTTCAGTCAAATGACCTTGTGGCCTCATGGGTGGAATGTTATTCATATTTTTCATAATTTCATTATGAATCAATGTAAGATTTTTTTTAATGCGAAAATCTGGTGTTTTTATGTCAAAAACGGTGTTGTTATATTTCAGTCTTCTGTGATGTATATAAAGTGTAATATTGGGATGCAAACTCAAAATGTAACACATTTAAACTCTGTATCTGAGGTGGAACATGTGTCTTCTTTTACGAAAGCCCATAACCATGTGTGTGAGGTGTATACTTTGGTTTCACAGTAGTATTGTTTAAGACAACTAAGTAACATTATGTGACCCTGATTTAGCCCACTGCAGTATTAACGATGACCAGATGTTTATTTATAGATGTAAATTGTCTTTTGTGTTTCAAATTCCATTATTTTTATGAGATGCCTTTGTCTTCAAATATACTGTTACGAGTGGAAGTGACCTTGTGCATGTGTGCGTGTGTGCGTGTGTGTGTGTGCGTATATGTGTGCATATTGAAGTGATTGCCAACGTGTGTGCTCGTGTGTCTGTGTGTGTGCGGGGTTGTGGGTTGGTTGGTTCCACCTTAGTGAGTCAGAGACCATTATGATGACACACCAAATGAGTTTGATGGATTATTTTTGTCTTCTTCTAATGCCTCTTAAGGGGAAAGTAGTCCAAATGTTACTGAAAGTAATCAGATTACGCTACTGCATTTAGGTATTCCAAAAGTCATGTTACTGATTTAAATGTTGGACAACTAGTTACTGTGACGGATTACATTTAGAATGTAACCTACCCAACCGTGTGTGTGTGTGTGTGTGTGTGTGTGTGTGTGTGTGTGTGTGTGTGTGTGTGTGTGTGTGTGTGTGTGTGTGTGTGTGTGTGTGTGTGTGTGTGTGGCCAGCTGGGTTTACAAGAATCTCTAATTTCTCTAATTAGGTGTGCCCAGCACTGCAGGGAACCCAGGGATAAATAATATACCTGTGTCATGGAGTCAGCGACTGTAACCTTTTTCTAGATGTTTAAGGCGTCACTTTCAATGAAGCCGCACCTCCATCACTTAGTGTGGTGCGAGAGGTGGAGGAGAGGGAGAGGGAAGGAGAGAATGAGAGACGTGTGCTGCTCTCCAGAAGGTCAAACCCAGAGATCATGCTTCCTTGCACTCTCCTTGTCATCGAAACCCTGCAATGGAATAATGAAGTGAGGGAAACAAGGAAAACGGGAGAAAAAAAGAGAAAACATCACACTTGCACGCAAATCAGATGTAGGAGAGATGGAACATGGCAGGTTCCTAATGGGACCTGAATTTTAAAATGAAATGCAATATTCAGTCAATTCAATTTTAAATCATGAAATACAAGTAAAATTTATAAATTCAATTATTCAATTTGTGCATTTCAAATACAATATCCTAATAGAAATAAAACATTATAGAATTCAAGTACAATTTCTGTTGGCACTGAAATCGCTCCATATTTGTGACCTTAAATGAGGGCCTCTTGTTAGCAGCCCTGAGAGCAGAAAAGACCATGTTCATTGTTGGTTCTCAGAAAAAGTGCAGTGGGGGTAGGAATCATCTTATACAACTATATACAGTACCAGTCAAACGTTTGGACACATTCAAGGGTTTTTCTTTATTTTTACTATTTTCTACATTGTAGAATAATAGTGAAGACATCAAAACTATGAAATAACACATATGGAACCATGTAATAACCAAAAAGTGTTAAACAAATACAAATATATTTTATATTTGAGATTCTTCAAAGTAGCCACCCATTGCCTTGATGACAGCTTTGCAAACTCTTGGCATTCTCTCAACCAGCTTCATGAGGTTGGAATGCATTACAATTAACAGCTGTGCCTTGTTAAAAGTTAATTTGTGGAATTTCTTTCCTTCTTAATGCGTTTGAGCCAATCAGTTGTTTTGTGACAAGGTAGGGGTGGTATACAGAAGATATCCCTATTTGGTAAAAGTCCACATTATAGCAAGAACAACTCAAATAAGCAAGGAGAAACGCCAGTCCATCATTTAAGACATGAAGGTCAATCAATCCAGAAAATGTCAAAAACTTTTAACATTTCTTCAAGTGCAGTGGCAAAAACCATCAAGCGCTATGATAAAACTGTCTCATTACCGCTGCTGCAGTTTATTAGAGTTACCAGCCTCAGAAATTGCAGCCCAAATAAATGCCCACTGTAACGGCTTTCTAGGTGTGGTGAAGGAGAGTCGGACCAAACTGCAGCGTGTAGATTGCGATCCATGTTTAATGAAACAAAAGTAAACACGAATAAACACAAAACACTACAAAACAATAAACGTAACGAAAACCGAAACAGCCTATACTTGTCAACTAAATACAGCGACAGGAACAAAGACACTAAGGACAATCACCCACGACCAACTCAAAGAATATGGCTGCCTAAATATGGTTCCCAATCAGAGACAACGATAAACACCTGCCTCTGATTGAGAACCACTCCAGACAGCCATAGACTTTGCTAGATAACCCCACTAGCTACAATCCCAATACATACACACCAAAACCCCAAGACAAAACACACCACAATACAAAAACCCCATGCCACACCCTGGCCTGACCCAATACATGAAGAAAAACACAAAATACTTAGACCAGGGCGTGACAGAACCCCCCCCCCCCCCTAAGGTGCGGACTCCCGAACGCACCTCAAAACAATAGGGAGGGTCCGGGTGGGCGTCTGTCCATGGTGGCGGCTCCGGCGCAGGACGTGGAACCCACTCAGTCAAAGTCTTAGTCCCCTCTCCTCGCGTCCCTGGATAGTCCACCCTCGCCGCCGACCATGGCCTAGTAGTCCTCACCCAGAACCCCACTGGACTGAGGAGCAGATCGGGACTGATGGACAGCTCGGGACTGAGGGGAAGCTCGGGACTGAGGGGAAGCTCGGGACTGAGAGGAAGCTCGGGAGTGAGAGGAAGCTCGGGAGTGAGAGGAAGCTCGGGAGTGAGAGGAAGCTCAGGCAGGTAGGTAGATCTACCAGGTCCTGGCTGGCTGGTGGTTTCAGCAGATCCTGGCTGACTGGCAGATCCTGGCTGACTGGCATATCTGGCGGATCCTGGCCGACTGGCGGATCTGGAAGAGTCTGGCTGACTGGCCGATCTGGAAGAGTCTGGCTGACTGGCCGATCTGGAAGAGTCTGGCTGACTGGCGGATCCTGGCAGACTGAAAGATCTGGCTGCTCCATGCTGACTGGCGGCTCTGGCTGCTCCATGCTGACTGGCGGCTCTGGCTGCTCCATGTAGGCTGACAGCTCTGGCGGCTTCTTAAAGACTGGCAGATCTGGCGGCTCCGTGCAGACTGGCAGCTCCTTGCAGACTGGCAGCTCCTTACAGACTGGCAGCTCCTTGCAGACTGGCAGCTCCTTGCAGACTGGCAGCTCCTTGCAGACTGGCAGCTCCTTGCAGACTGGCAGCTCTTTGCACACTGGCAGCTCCATGCAGACTGACAGCTCCTTGCAGACTGACAGCTCTGACAGCTCCTTGCAGACTGACAGCTCTGGCTGCTCCATGCAGACTGGCAGCTCTGGCTGCTCCATGCAGACTGGCAGCTCTGGCTGCTCCATGCAGACTGGCAGCTCTGGCTGCTCCATGCAGACTGGCAGCTCTGGCTGCTCCATGCAGACTGGAAGCTCTGGCTGCTCCATGCAGACTGACAGCTCTGGCTGCTCCATGCAGACTGACAGCTCAGGCTGCTCCATGTAGGCTGGCAGCTCAGGCTGCTCCATGCAGGCTGGCAGCTCTGGCTGCGCTGAACAGGCAGGAGACTCCGGCAGCGCTGTAGAGGAGGAAGGCTCTGGCAGCGCTGAACAGGCGGGAGACTCCGGCAGCGCAGGAGAGGAGGAAGGCTCTGGCTGCGCTAAACAGGCGGGAGAATCCAGCAGCGCTGTAGAGGAGGAAGGCTCTGGCAGCGCTGAACAGGCGGGAGACTCCGGCAGCGCAAGAGAGGAGGAAGGCTCTGGCTGCGCTAAACAGGCGGGAGAATCCAGCAGCGCTGTAGAGGAGGAAGGCTCTGGCAGCGCTGGAGAGGCGAGGCGCACTGTAGGCCTGATGCGTGGTGCTGGTACTGGTGGTACTGAACCGAGAACACGCACAGGAAGCCTGGTGCGGGGAGCTGCTACCGGAGGGCTGGAGTGTGGAGGTGGCACAGGATGGGCTAGACAGTGAAGGCATACTGGAGATCTTGAGAGCAGTGCTGGCACAGGACGTGCAAGGCTAGGGATGTGCACAGGAGGCCTGGTGCGTGAGGCTGGCACCAACTTCACCAGCCGACTAACACGCACCTCAGGACGAGTATGGAGCGCTAACCCAGGTGCCATCAAATCCCCGACACGTTCCGTCGGGCAAATTCCATGCAAAAAGCACCAACACAGCAACTCCCTCATTTCTCTCTCCTCCAATTTCCCCATTAACTCCTTCACAGTCTCTGCTTCGCTCACCTCCAACACCGGCTCTGGTTCTGGTCTCCTCCTTGGCTCCTCACGATAAACAGGGAGAGTTGGCTCAGGTCTGACTCCTGACTCTGCCACACTCTCCCTGAGCCCCCCCCCCCCAATACATTTTTGGGGCTGATTCTCAGGCTTCCTTCCGAGTCGCCGTGCTGCCTCCTCATAACGGCGCCTCTTCACTCTCACCGCCTCCAGTTCTTCTTTGGGGCGGCGATATTCTCCAGGCTGAGCCCAGGGTCCTTCTCCGTTTAGGATTTCCTCCCATGTCCAGAAATCCTTATAGCGCATCTCCTTTTTGGGCTGCTCCTGCCTGTTGACACGCTGCTTGGTCCATTGGTGGTGGGTGATTCTGTTACGGCTTTCTAGGTGTGGTGAAGGAGAGTCGGACCAAACTGCAGCGTGTAGATTGCGATCCATGTTTAATGAAACAAAAGTAAACACGAATAAACACAAAACACTACAAAACAATAAACGTAACGAAAACCGAAACAGCCTATACTTGTCAACTAAATACAGCGACAGGAACAAAGACACTAAGGACAATCACCCACGACCAACTCAAAGAATATGGCTGCCTAAATATGGTTCCCAATCAGAGACAACGATAAACACCTGCCTCTGATTGAGAACCACTCCAGACAGCCATAGACTTTGCTAGATAACCCCACTAGCTACAATCCCAATACATACACACCAAAACCCCAAGACAAAACACACCACAATACAAAAACCCCATGCCACACCCTGGCCTGACCCAATACATGAAGAAAAACACAAAATACTTAGACCAGGGCGTGACAGAACCCCCCCCCCCCTAAGGTGCGGACTCCCGAACGCACCTCAAAACAATAGGGGGGGTCCGGGTGGGCGTCTGTCCATGGTGGTGGCTCCGGCGCGGGACGTGGAACCCACTCAGTCAAAGTCTTAGTCCCCTCTCCTCGCGTCCCTGGATAGTCCACCCTCGCCGCCGACCATGGCCTAGTAGTCCTCACCCAGAACCCCACTGGACTGAGGAGCAGATCGGGACTGATGGACAGCTCGGGACTGAGGCAGCTCGGGACTGAGGGGAAGCTCGGGACTGAGAGGAAGCTCGGGACTGAGAGGAAGCTCGGGAGTGAGAGGAAGCTCGGGAGTGAGAGGAAGCTCAGGCAGGTAGGTAGATCTACCAGATCCTGGCTGGCTGGTGGTTTCAGCAGATCCTGGCTGACTGGCAGATCCTGGCTGACTGGCATATCTGGCGGATCCTGGCCGACTGGCGGATCCTGGCCGACTGGCAGTTCTGGCAGATCCCGGCTGACTGGAGGATCTGAAAGAGTCTGGTTGACTGGCAGATCTGGAAGAGTCTGGCTGACAGGCAGATCTGGAAGAGTCTGGCTGACTGGCCGATCTGGAAGAGTCTGGCTGACTGGCCGATCTGGAAGAGTCTGGCTGACTGGCGGATCCTGGCAGACTGAAAGATCTGGCTGCTCCATGCTGACTGGCGGCTCTGGCTGCTCCATGTAGGCTGACAGCTCTGGCGGCTTCTTAAAGACTGGCAGCTCTGGCGGCTCCGTGCAGACTGGCAGCTCCTTGCAGACTGGCAGCTCCTTACAGACTGGCAGCTCCTTGCACACTGGCAGCTCCTTGCAGACTGGCAGCTCCTTGCACACTGGCAGCTCCTTGCACACTGGCAGCTCCTTGCACACTGGCAGCTCTGGCTGCTCCATGCAGACTGACAGCTCCTTGCAGACTGACAGCTCTGGCTGCTCCATGCAGAATGGCAGCTCTATGCAGACTGACAGCTCTGGCGGCTCCATGCAGACTGACATCTCTGGCTGCTCCATGCAGACTGACAGCTCTGGCTGCTCCATGCAGACTGACAGCTCTGGCTGCTCCATGCAGACTGACAGCTCTGGCTGCTCCATGCAGGCTGGCAGCTCAGGCTGCTCCATGCAGGCTGGCAGCTCAGGCTGCTCCATGCAGGCTGGCAGCTCTGGCTGCGCTGAACAGGCAGGAGACTCCGGCAGCGCTGTAGAGGAGGAAGGCTCTGGCAGCGCTGAACAGGCGGGAGACTCCGGCAGCGCAGGAGAGGAGGAAGGCTCTGGCTGTGCTAAACAGGCGGGAGAATCCAGCAGCGCTGTAGAGGAGGAAGGCTCTGGCAGCGCTGAACAGGCGGGAGACTCCGGCAGCGCAGGAGAGGAGGAAGGCTCTGGCTGCGCTAAACAGGCGGGAGAATCCAGCAGCGCTGTAGAGGAGGAAGGCTCTGGCAGCGCTGGAGAGGCGAGGCGCACTGTAGGCCTGATGCGTGGTGCTGGTACTGGTGGTACTGAACCGAGAACACGCACAGGAAGCCTGGTGCGGGGAGCTGCTACCGGAGGGCTGGAGTGTGGAGGTGGCACAGGATGGGCTAGACCGTGAAGGCGTACTGGAGATCTTGAGAGCAGTGCTGGCACAGGACGTGCAAGGCTAGGGATGTGCACAGGAGGCCTGGTGCGTGAGGCTGGCACCAACTTCACCAGCCGACTAACACGCACCTCAGGACGAGTATGGAGCGCTAACCCAGGTGCCATCAAATCCCCGACACGTTCCGTCGGGCGAATTCCATGCAAAAATCACCAACACAGCAACTCCCTCATTTCTCTCTCCTCCAATTTCCCCATTAACTCCTTCACAGTCTCTGCTTCGCTCACCTCCAACACCGGCTCTGGTTCTGGTCTCCTCCTTGGCTCCTCACGATAAACAGGGAGAGTTGGCTCAGGTCTGACTCCTGACTCTGCCACACTCTCCCTGAGCCCCCCCCCCAATACATTTTTGGGGCTGATTCTCAGGCTTCCTTCCGAGTCGCCGTGCTGCCTCCTCATAACGGCGCCTCTTCACTCTCGCCGCCTCCAGTTCTTCTTTGGGGCGGCGATATTCTCCAGGCTGAGCCCAGGGTCCTTCTCCGTTTAGGATTTCCTCCCATGTCCAGAAATCCTTATAGCACATCTCCTTTTTGGGCTGCTCCTGCCTGTTGACACGCTGCTTGGTCCATTGGTGGTGGGTGATTCTGTTACGGCTTTCTAGGTGTGGTGAAGGAGAGTCAGACCAAACTGCAGCGTGTAGATTGCGATCCATGTTTACTGAAACAAAAGTAAACACGAATAAACACAAAACACTACAAAACAATAAACGTAACGAAAACCGAAACAGCCTATACTTGTCAACTAAATACAGCGACAGGAACAAAGACACTAAGGACAATCACTCACGACCAACTCAAAGAATATGGCTGCTTAAATATGGTTCCCAATCAAACACAAAATACTTAGACCAGGGCATCTCAACATCAACTGTTCAGAGGAGACTGTGTGAATCAAGCCTTCATGGTCGAATTGCTTCAAATATATCATTACTAAAGGACACCAATAATTAGAAGAGACTTGCTTGGGCCAAGAAACACGAGCTATGGACATTAAAACGGTGGAAATCTGCAATCCTCCATACAATGTAGAAAATAGTGAAAATAAAGAAAAAGTCTGGAATGAGTAGGTGTGTCTAAACTTTTGACTGCTACTGTATTTCAATGATGAAATGTAAAGACATGGAGGACAAAGGTCGCAACAACAGGAGTGACTGGATGGTCTGGAATTTGGCTCTGCAAAGCCTGAGACTGAAGAAAAGTACAAAAATGTACGCAAATAAGGCACACAGACATGCAAAACAAAAGTTCTTCGACATTCTCAGACACCCCACACCACTCAAATAGGGAGCCTTGAAAGACATTGGAATGTTTAGCCACCTGTAACTATTGTAATCACAAAAGCAACAAAAGAAACCTCAAATAAATGACATTCCTTGCAACCTGACACAACAAACGGATATAAAGGTGCCTGGCCTGTCTGGAAGAACAAGCAGTTTGTTGTTACTTGTCATGTCATCGTGCATTAAACTACTGACATTACATTTGATCAAGCACATGACAGTACCTTTGCTGTTGTCCTCTAACAAATAAAGCATCACCATCTCAGTGTTGTCAGTCACTAGGTTAAATAAATATGATCGGTGTTGGATAGATCAAGTTATTTCATGATCTGTGCATAAACGTTATGCGACCTTTAATTGGTGTCCTCTCCTCATAGACGGAGAAGGGAAAACTTTCCTCAAAACAGTGGAACCTCTGTGCCATTTCTGCTCTCCCACAGTACGTGGTGTAGAAGACCCACAAGAGGTTGTTTCATAGAGAGGCCAATATTGCCCTCTCTTACTATATCCCCCTCCCCTGGAATGGAGGGAGGCGAGGATGCAGTTCTTACTTGTTCACACGCTACACTATCATATCTCTTGCCCTAGGGTAGCCGTGGCCAGCGGAGCCGTAGAATTGCTACTGTATCTCAGTGTTATCTGGCGCAGGTTACACATCCCTTGTCCATGGAAGCTGAACTATAGACAGCACAAAAGGACCCTCTCTCACCTGCCTGTTATCTGTGATGGATCCTGTTATCTCCTGCCGTTATCACTGGCTCAGTAGAGGACTGGGGAACACCACGTCTGCAGCTCAGATCACCCTGGCATCCTACCCCACTTGGCACAGACGTCAATTCAAGGTCTAGTCCACGTTGGTGTGTGCCCAGTGTGTGCCTATAGCCTGTTTCCATACTCGAAGAGATAACATGCAGTGGTATTGTACAGTAGATGCATGGGTTGCATCCTGCTCAACTGGTTGTGGATTGTACTAAAGAGATGCAGGAGGGAAGTACATCTACAGTCACCTCCAACGTTATTGGCACGCTCGATAAAGGTTAGCAAAAAAGTAAAATAATACAAATACTGAGCTATTTTGCATGCTTGTCATTTTAAATGTGATTATTTTGTACTAATGCAATTGCTCAGAGAAAGAGATGTTGTGTAGCAAGTCATTCAAATAAATCTAAAAAAGACAAGGGTCAAAATTATTGGTACCCCTGTTTTCAGTATTCCAGCACCCTCCTCTTGCAAGGATAACGACACCAAGCCTTTTTCTAAAACGTTTAATGAGATTGGAGAACACATTGGGAGGGATCATGACCATTCCTCCATACAGAATCTTTCCAGATCCTTGATATCCTTTGACTGTGCTCTTTAATTCAAACCACAGATGTTCAATGGGGTTCAAGTGTGGAGACTGAGATGGACAGAACCTTGTTGCCTCTGCCAGGAGGCTGACACTTGGCTGAAAATGGCTCTTCCAGCAAGACAATAGCCCCAAGCACTCATCAACATTTTGCAATGGACATGTCAGTCTCTGGACATGAACCCCATTGAAAACCGGTTGTTTGAATTGAAGAGGGCAATCCATAAACCCTCCCCTAACCCAGACGACACTGAGCCAATTGTGCGCCGCCTCATGGGTCTCCCAGTCACAGCCGGCTGTGACACAGCCTGGGATGAAACCCAGGTCTGTAGTGACGCCTCAAGCACTGCGATGCAGGGCCTTAGACCGCTACGCCACTCGGGAGAACATCAGATGCATTTCAGACACCTCAAACCATACTTCCTTTTCATTTATTTTTGACTGTCTGTTTTGCCATGTATGAATGTGTTATTCAATATGTTTCTATTGGCTAATAGCAGTAATGCCAAATTCTATGTTTAATCAAATATTTTTTTAATGTTTAGTTTTTGATACCTACAGAATCCTAAAATTCATAATCAAATATCTAAAACCATTCCATATGTTATCTTAGTAGATCCCCCTCCCTCGGGGTAGACTCTTAGGGGTTAAGGGACAAAACAAATATTGGCTCTAAATGAGCTATACTGAATATTTCATGTTCTATATAAATCTGCATGATTTACAGTTAGATTATACTGTTTGTGGCCTTTACTATGCTGTTTGTGTATTGTTATTATATTGTGCATTATGCCATGCTATGAAGTCTATGGTGGGCTTACTGTAGATGCTATGTGCTAGATGCTATTTGCTGCAATGCAGGTAGAGAGGGAAGAAGAGGAGGGGCACAGAGAGAGAGACACACACACACACACCGCACCTGTCAATCTCTGCCCACAGGTGACTCCCCACTGAGCCCAGACTGCTGCTGTTTGAGAGACTACACACACACACACACACACACACACACACACGCACGCACACACGCACACACGCACAGAAACACACACACACACACAGTACTGGTGCTATCACAGTGGTGCAGCATGGAGTGTGCTGAATGGCTCAGGGACCACTCCTTCTCACAGAGAGCCAGACCCAGGTAGTGTCTGTTTAATCTGACATGGCTACCTGCTGGGGAGCGTATAGTTGGAAAGGATCTGACTACAGATAAATGCTGTTTAAGACTTTCATCGACCAACACTCTTACATGTAATCAATTATAGGTTGATATATAGACAGAAAATAACACGCTCTCTGGATATGTGGATGAATGTTTTACAAGTTGGTATAATTTTACACCACACTACTTTGGAAACTAATACACTGCACTGAAGGGTCCCTCTGCCTTTAAGCTCATCCCTGGCGATGAAGTCCAGCCATGACCCTGGGCACAGGGATGAGGCAGGACATATCTCAGGAGCTGATTGAGTTGGCCCTCACACACACACACACACACACACACACACACACACACACACACACAGGCAGTGACCTTACCCGGTGTTTCTATTATTTACAGTAGGTTACTGGCAGACTGGTTTCTGGTGAATGTTCAGATTAAACCTCAGAGAGAGTGTGTCTGGTCTCTCAGCACATCACTACAGCTAGCAGGATGTTTATAGTGCTTTTAAAGTTCTCTCTCTCTCCTAGTACAGCCTCACCTGGGAGACTCCACACAAGACTGGAATTAATTTGAAAATCAACAAAATATCCCTCTCCGACTCAGAGGGAAGTCTTTGGGCTGGGTGGTAGGGAGGCGGACCCAGGGGGGGTTTCAGTACTCGAGATGTGGAGATATGGAACGAGGCATTAATTGAGCTGCTTGCAAAAGGGAATAGCTGAGAGACGAGCTCATTAAAAATGATTATTAAAGAAACAACCAGAGGAGAGCAGCTGATGCGTGTCCAAAACATTCAGCGAGAACAGGGCGGAAAGAGAAACAGCTTGCTGATATGCGTGCATTACTCTCCACCAGGTATTTAAGGGTACAGTATGAGTACTTACAGTACACTCAGTGAACCAAAGAGCTCCCTGTATTTACATATACACTATATACCAGCATGCGGACACACAGCATATTACTAAAGGTTTATACCCAACATTTACCAGATATATACGGCACATAGCAACAATAGCAAATACTGCAAGTCTCAATCTTCTTCCAGATCAAAAGGCAGGTTATTCTACCCAACACAACACAGTGGGAAATCTACTGCTGCAGATCAAAAGGCAGGTTATTCTACCCAACACAACACAGTGGGAAATCTACTGCTGCAGATCAAAAGGCAGGTTATTCTACCCAACACAACACAGTGGGAAATCTACTGCTGCAGATCAAAAGGCAGGTTATTCTACCCAACACAACACAGTGGGAAATCTACTGCTGCAGATCAAAAGGCAGGTTATTCTACCCAACACAACACAGTGGGAAATCTACTGCTGCAGATCAAAAGGCAGGTTATTCTACCCAACACAACACAGTGGGAAATCTACTGCTGCAGATCAAAAGGCAGGTTATTCTACCCAACACAACACAGTGGGAAATCTACTGCTGCAGATCAAAAGGCAGGTTATTCTACCCAACACAACACAGTGGGAAATCTACTGCTGCAGATCAAAAGGCAGGTTATTCTACCCAACACAACACAGTGGGAAATCTACTGCTGCAGAGCACAGATGCATTCCTCTCGCAAAACTAAAAAACTAAAATATGTTCCCCTAGAGCAGAATAGATCCCAATTCCAGATGTAATTATTTTCAATATATCTGAACAATCTTTCTCGCAGCTCATAAAGGAGGATACAGCACATAATCTTCTCACAGTTTCATAAAATGTGTCTGTTTTCTATTTTGAAACAACTACTAGGATTATATGAAGATAGAAAAAGAGATCACAGAGAGACAAGGGAAAGATGGTGGCATAGTCAGCTATGTGATAGTCTCTTTATGTTGTCCTGTGGTTTGAGTGTTTAAGTGTGGCTCCCAGCTGGTTCCTCCCAGCTCACCTCTCCACCATCCCCTCTCTCTGTGTGCTATCAATCCCTCAGCAGGTGAGCTTTATCTGGCCCCATGGCTGCACTATTCTGGGGTCAGCAGTCGGAGAAGCAGGTTAGCGTTTTAAGTCATGAATCTTGTTCTGGAGGCAGTTCTGCAGAGTGGTCACTAGCCAGCACAGACACAAAGTATTTACACCTTATACTAACATTAACCATAAACTTAAAATATTTTATCAATTTTTATATTATAAACCAGCTGGCCTATCTAAGGGGAAATCGCCACTTCAAGTGTTAGCATAGAGATGCGGACTAAAAGCATTTTTAGTTTTCTCTCCCTTTTAGTCAGCAGACAAGAATCTAAAGATTTGGAAATAACCTACATGGACTGACAAACATAGAAATAGCCTACTATTTGTGAGTGTATCTGAAACTCTAATCCATATGACTCCTGGCTTTTTTTAATAGGGTAATTTGGGGTCATGTTTTGCATGTAAGTATACATACAATTTGACATGCAAAGTCAATAATGAGAAAGCTAAGATATCTCTCTATCCATCATCCTTCTGTTCTGTACATAGACCCACTGCTCTCTTCTCGCTCTCCTGCCTCCCTCCCTCCCTCAGCTGATCAACTGTGTGCTGACACTTAATGAGTAACGCGCTGGTCTCCAAAGTAAAACATCAGTATTCAGCATGCAGCAATATCACTCTGGTAATAAATACAATAATGTCAGCAGCCAGTGTGTAAAAGCAAAAAAATACCAAAATTATATTTTAATTTTAGATAACTTTATTAGACCTTTCCGTGTGATGTGATTCTAAACTGTTTGGAAAGAGAATAATGTGAACCGCAAACTCTGCTGAAATGAGTAATATTTTATTGTCTAAGGTGAGATGACACACAGTTTTCACACAGCAGATGTGTTGAATAGCTTCTGTTCTATAGTCATCCACCAAGGAGAGGGGCAGAAACATGGCCAGGAGAGAGGAAATAAGAATGGCACATACAGATCTCCCCCTTCCCTCCTCCTCTCTTTCTCTCAAGCCTTTCTACTCCCTCACTCTTACAATCTCAATTTCTCTCTGTTGAAAGGTTACTAAATGTCAGATGGGGAGTTTTCATCATCTTCAATGGTGTCGTCCTCTTCATAGATGGTGTGTGTGTGTGCGTGTGTGTGTGTGTGTGGGGGGGGGGGGGGGGGGGGGGGGGGGACATGGCCAGTGTGTTTAGAAACATGCTGCTATACAGGAGGTTTTGCTCCTCCCAGCCGTGGGAGGGAGTCAGCCACTCCAGTAGGCACAGCATCTATTGACGACTTTGTCCACGACTCTGCCTCAAGGCCACATCCATGGAAACCGAAGCTTCTGCAATCTGCACATACCGTTCTGTAGGAGTTAGTTCACACAGCATGTGAAAGCAACTTTAGTCATGGGGTCACACCACCTTTTATCACTGCAAACGTGGCCAAGGCCTTTAACAGTATGAAACGAAGCGTAACCGTTATTCACATGTTAAAAGTACATGATAATGTAGAGTGCTAAATCGGATAACACTTTATTGTTCTTTTTTTTAAGTCACATGAATAATAGATCATAGCTGTTATAAGCATTTATGTTTTATAATCAAATCTGAATTTGTTATGCATTTTTATATGGCAATGTTTCTACACTGATGATAAGTCATGGACATGATAATAGCAAGACACTAGAAGGGATCAAACATGTCATTCTGATGATACCTTGTAGCCATGTAATAAAGCCTTATTGACTTAGGCATGAATGAGTGAACGTTATAACAAAGTAGAATATTACTCCTAATGACCATCCGCCTGAAATCGATTCATTCATGGTTATAATTGTAATAGGGCTGCATGATAATGGAAGCATAGTGGGGAAAAAAAAGAATAACATATATTTTAAACATGCAACTAAGCCACAACTAAGCCATTCCTCCCCAGCCACACACTGACTTCTCTACTACTTATTCAGTCATGATAAGTCATCTATGTTCTGTCTGCAGCTGCTCTTCTTTTATTTACTATTTACCTCTATCCATATTTTATGACTTATAGATTTGCAGGCCTTTTTTTAGCAATGACAGGTTTAGGCGCAGAGACAGTTTAACAGCTCCTAAAGAGCTCTAGGAGGAATCGCAGGGCTATAAATGTAATATCCTAATAGTCTGTGTACAGCTCCATTCAAAATAGCCCCATTGCTCCAAATTACTGAACCACTCAGCCCGGCTTTATATATATATATATATATATATATATATATATATATATATATATATATATATATATATATACACACACATCCTCGCACGCGCACACAGAGGCGGATGGACCTGGAAGGGCCAATTTAAAGCGGCGACCTGAGATTTTAGCAACATGGTCAGCGGCACTGTCAGGATCCCGAGATCTGACACTCAGCACCACAGGACAGTGGACAGCAGCCGTAATTTAAAAAAACGAGTACATATTAAATGGGAGAATAAACCTAAACAAAAATAAAGAACAGGAGATGATTTGGTTGCATCTGTAAATCACACCTTTGTTTTTTGGGGAGGCAATGGCTGTGATGCTATAAAAGTCCGAGTTTGTGTCTTGGAAGTCATGTGAGATAAACTAGCACAATTTGTCACTTCCAGATCTGGACTCAATGGTAGGAAGGAGTGTTGATGTGGTGAGCTTGTCACATATCAGTAGCATTTGTAAAACTATCTGTTGGAGAGCTAAAACAATTTTCTGGTGCACACATTTTAACATGATATATTCAGAAATGCAGTGTGTACGAAACTTATCAGGAGACAGTCCACAGCAACATCGATTCCCCAGGTTTTCTAGCAGCTTACAGTGTTATGTTTGACCATTTTGTAAACCATTTTAATCCCTGTGGTTTGCCGCTTTATTTCCCCGAGGAAAGGCGCGCCGGGGGCACATTAAATTCTAGTGCAGAGGCTCACCAGCAAGCAATAACTGCTTGAGTTTGTCTTCCTCTGTTGATGCGTGTTACTCAACGCGTTTATTGTGATCGTGTTTGGTTTCCATTTAACAAAGAGGAAATAGACTACACTTAGGCCTAAAATGTTAGTATACATCTGGTAGACGATATGAACAGGTTCCGAAGTAGTGAAAACCTAATGTTGTCTTTAAAGGCCACGGCATGTCCGACATGACCAAGATGACACCACAAAGAGAGTCGTGAAGTAATGGGAATTCCTCCCAATGTTTCCTCTTTTTATTTGATCTCAGGGTAGTCTTTCATTTTTTCTATATCTCTGGCGGTCGTGATGACGATGACAGGGGAGTGGGGATAAGTAAGCCTACAAATACAAATAAAGAAGAAATTGTTCACTGGAATGTAAAAGTGCGTGCGCAAGAGCATTGGTTAAAAACCACCAGCACCTGGGTGGGACCGGACACTCCATCGCCACAACTCAGAGAAGATTGTGTATTACGCACAAAAAAAATAACTGTGACAACACAACTATAATTGCTACATGGATGACAATAGGTTAATCGTGCCATAAGTTTATTTGGCACTGCGCCCTGAAACAGATTGCATCATTCCGACAACCTCCATTACGCACATGAAACAGCGTGGTTTATCACTTAATCATAAAGTGTTACCTGGTGGTTCGGTATTATAGGTATGAGTCTTTATGCCCCACAGAGAACAGGGTAAATTAAAAAAGCCAGTGAAACGAATACATTTCGAACAGAATCTAATTTTGATTCAGCCGATTATGCGATTAGAGTGCTTACCCACGTGGGACGAGACAGGCGATTAATAACTCGCTGTTTGTTGCGTGTAGTTTCCGTGGTGACTTCCACGGATCGATGCGTAGTGCGCATTTCATCTACCAATGAGCCTGAGTAAAAGCCAGAAAAACAACCATCTACATGAATGCAACTATATTTTACTGAATATAGTAAACCCAGAAAACTGAACAATCATGGGTACGTTCAAAACAATATCTTCTGGGTTGCAGAAGGCGTGCGTAATTGTCTCCACCAGATACGTTCTCAAATAACCTCGGAACAGTGACAGAGTGGTGTCAAATCTGCTACCATCCGCTGTCGACTCACAATCCCTACAGCAGTAGGCAAATCAAATCCAGCGGGCGGTTAATTTAATTTCAGAACCGACATAATAACTCCCCTCTTGCCCGAGCGTCACAGTAAAAGTAAACATCCTTAATAGGGTCCCTCATTTGACAATTAAGATTAAATCTGTTGGGTCTCGCCACTTTCTCTTTTAATTGCAGAGCTTGCTTTCCGTTTTTCTTTTCACCACAGCATTTGAAGAATTACCACCGTTAACTTCTAATTGCTTGTCACTGTACTCCAAATTTGAGGCCACTTCCTAGAAATAATTATGTTTACACTCACACGGGGTGCCAACTAGTCTGTCTTTATTGAGCTTGTTTGAAGACTAATTTGGTGTAAAATTGGCTATGATAGAGCTGGGAGAGTGACGGCGCCTCCCCTCAGTGTACAGGGATCGTAAGAGAGGGAAACAATAGATCTGCTCACTGAGCAATTTGTGGGAAGCAGTTCTGGGGAAGACTGAAATGTATTTTAAATAACTGCTTGTCATATTCCCTCTGATCAATTTAATCGGTTGTGGATTTTAATGATGGTCAAAACAAAATCTAGTTTATCTGCTAAATGAATGGAGGAATTCCGTAGGTAGGCACTGCTGCATCTTATTTTAGGCTATCCATTTTTCAAGTAGCCATTTTTCAAGTAACTGTCTCTCGACTATTTTCCACATTGTCTTTATCAAATTAATAGGATGAGGTGCAAACCATTCATGTGATTAATCTATTTCACACCATAAATCAAGCATGCATCAAGCAAACAATCGGAAAACATTCGCACAACCCTGGCCTGCATTATCTGAATCTCAGTGCGACCTACGAAGACAGCAATATAATATTTATACATATTGCAAGTGTGTCTATTTTAGAAAAGTATTACAAATGTTATTTCATTATGCCTACTAACTGAACATACGGCCACATTTTGTGGGACCAAAGTGCAACTCTCTAGAAAAAACATTCCTCCATAGAGAATGTACAATTAATTACTCTATGCGATTCATATTCAATGCACGTGGCCACTTAAGTAGACTCGACACTAAAATGAGCCTGACATTTTCCTTCCGCTAACTGTGTTTTTATTTGTGTAGAGCAACAGCGTGTTTTAGCCAATTAGGCACAATATGACATGACATGTCAGGCTGTCTATTCATGGCTCAGCAATTATGAGTAGAGTTTCAAATAACCTACTGTACACTGTCTGAAGCCTGATCAGGGCGTTCTGGGGGTCACGTATATGTGCACTCACGCACACACACACACGACGTGAATTTTAGCTTTTATATTTCGATGTCATCACTTATACAGTTTAACAAGCAATTTCGAGTTTAAAATACATTATTTAAAAACAATTGTAATGTGCGTTATTACTTTGCCTTTAAGGGAATAAACTATATTCCAATATCGACATAAACATTTTTGGATCATATACAAAGATGTTGATACAAGTAAAACCCAGCATGGGACGTGCGAGTGATGTGTGCATTTGTGCGTGTGTGGTTTGATGGTCATCTACTGTATGTATGGCTCCTACCCCTCTATCGATCATTAGCTGGAGAACGCATCCAGGACAGCTACCATATGGCCGTTCTATCCTTGTTGATTTAGGGGCCCTGCTCTCCCGCCGTCGTTGTTCTAGGGCGGCGTTCGAACTTTGCCAGAGCGGAAGAGATGGATCGCATGAATCACTCCAGTCAACGGACCGGGCATGTGCCCAACAAACGCACCTGGTGTATGCGACAAAACAAATTACATTGGCCTACCTTATCTCACCCAGTCTCACGCAATGATTTAGAATTTATATTACGATAAATAATCATGAGCCCATCTCCTCAGTCAGCACCTTGGCTACTCTGTCATTAACCCTTCGCCCTCCTACTGTAACACACACACACACAGTCTTGTACAGCTAACCTTGTGGTGACACACAATTCAGTCCCATTCAAAATCATATTTTCCCTAACCCCTTAACCCCCTAGAAATAGCATTTGACCTCAAGGGGACTAACAAAATGTCCCCTGTTGGTCAAATTTTTGTTTGTTAACGGTTCTTGTTCACACACACACACACACACACACACACACACACACACACACACACACACACACACACACACACACACACACACACACACACACACACACACACACACACACACACACACACACACAAAACACACACACACACACACACACACACACACACACACACACACACACACACACACACACACACACACACACACACACACACAGTATAAAATTCAGAACCTTAAAATGGATAGCAGTGGCAGCTTCCCTAGCTAGATATGCTAACCTCCACTACATGCCTAACCAACATCTCCACCACAAGCATCTCCTTAACGTCTACAAATGTAGTTTACACCACCCAAACATTGCTGCCACACTGTATTCCTGTGAGCCCCACCTGTTTCATGGCAGGTTAAACAGAAAAATATAATGTCTTCCTTTCACTGAGAGTCTCCCTCTCTGCTGTACTGTGGCGTGTTGTGTTTCCGCGTAGCTGGGCCCTCAGCTCTGGTTAGTGTCACACCCTCAGACGTCTGGGCCAGCCAGCGGATACTAATGAGGGCCTCAGTGGGGCTGCATGGCGTCACCACTCTCTGCCCAGACTAGTACCACCAGACACGGCCCAGACTAGTACCACCAGACACGGCCCAGACTAGTACCACCAGACACGGCCCAGACTAGTACCACCAGACACGGCCCAGACTAGTACCACCACACACGGCCCAGACTAGTACCACCAGACACGGCCCAGACTAGTACCACCACACACGGCCCAGACTAGTGCCACCAGACACGGCCCAGACTAGTACCACCACACACGGCCCAGACTAGTACCACCAGACACGGCCCAGACTACTACCACCACACACGGCCCAGACTAGTACCACCAGACACGGCCCAGATGAGTACCACCACACATGGCCCAGATTAGTACCACCACACACGGCCCAGACTAGTACCACCACACACGGCCCAGACTAGTACCACCACACACGGCCCAGACTACTACCACCACACACAGCCCAGATTAGTACCATCACACACGGCCAAGACACGGCCCAGACTAGTACCACCACACACGCCCCAGACTACTACCACCACACACGGCCCAGACTAGTATCACTACACATGGCCCAGACTAGTACCACTAGAGACGGCCCAGATTAGAACCACCAGACACTGCCCAGACTTCCAGATTAGTTTCACCAGACACTGCCCAGACTTCCAGATTAATACCACCAGACACTGCCCAGACTACCAGATTAATACCACCAGACACTGCCCAGACTACCAGATTAATACCACCAGACACTACCCAGACTACCAGATTAATACCACCAGACACTGCCCAGACTACCAGATTAATACCACCAGACACTGCCCAGACTACCAGATTAATACCACCAGACACTGCCATGACTACCAGATTAATACCACCAGACACTGCCCAGACTACCAGATTAATACCACCAGACACTGCCCAGACTACCAGATTAATACCACCAGACACTGCCCAGACTACCAGATTAATACCACCAGACACTGCCCAGACTACCAGATTAATACCACCAGACACTGCCCAGACTACCAGATTAATACCACCAGACACTGCCCAGACTACCAGATTAATACCACCAGACACTGCCCAGACTACCAGATTAATACCACCAGACACTGCCCAGACTACTATCCCTAGAAATTGCTGCCACTCACCACTCTTTTTCTGCATTTTAGACACTTCAGTAACAAGCAGCGAAACAACCTTCTACAGAATCAGAACATCCACTGAATTATTTATATCAAGTAATAAGTACATTTCTAACCATCTTTCTCCACCAGCCTGCAGTGCATATGGCACAGACAGTCAAACAGGACAAAAAAAGTACACATTTAGTAAGTCATGTACAAATAATATCCATTTCCCAAAGGTTATGCACTCCTTCCCTCCTCTCAGCTCACTTCATGGATAAACACAGCATATCTCCAAACACATATCACTCCCTCTTAAGCAAGACGTTGTCTGTGAATAACAAGTCCCTTGATATTAACAAGTCAGCTCAAATGCGCAAACTCTCACTCTACCCGAAATCTATGATGAGAATCTTTCCTCACCGACTTTGCAACATGAAACAGGACAAATGTTGACAAGACACAGCACATACAGCAGGCCTATACGTGCACATGTGAGGAATGTAAAAGCAGAAGCACAAACCTTGGGGAGAGGGAGAGTGGAGTGAGTGTCATGGGGTTCGTAGGTGTATGATTTTGGGCTGAGCTGAGCTGTCCTGCCATTGGCCCTGTCTGTCTGCACACCCATATGAAATGTGGAAAGTGTGGAGGACAGCAAGAAATCTGTGTACATTTCCATACATGGGCCTCACACCCCTTGTCAGCTGTTTCCCTGACATTGAGAGGAGGAGGGAGGGCAGGAGGTGAGGTCGAGTGGGTGCCATGCCAGCCTGGCTTTCGCCCCACCAACCTGCTTGCTAGGCTGTGACCCACTGCAGACAATTACATTTACCTTCATCTCCCTCCAGTCAAATTATGTTTAGAGGACGTGGCCCTTGGATTGACCGCGCAGCAAGAAAAGCCTTGTACGCACAAGTTAATTCAAACATAAATGAGTGATAAACACATCTAAAAAAGGTAACTCCAGAATGTTAAACAAGACTACATAATCACTAAGACATAAAACACATCACAAGGTTAAAATCCCCTTCGCAGCTCTTTAAATGCTTATCATGAGCAGGAAGTGAGAATGGAGAAGGGGAGGAAACGAGAGGAAAAGAGAAAATGGTAGAAATGAGCATAACATGATCTTTGTATAAGCAGCAGAGTTTGCTTATTATGCCAGCACTAATTTCCCCCCAGGAGCTCATTAACGTCTTGAGAGCGAGCAGCAGTAAGAGAAGAGTGGAGGAAGCCCCCAATCACCAGACTGAATCTCTCTATACAGCGGATCAGCGGCCAGGAAGACAGCACAATATCACTGGGAACAACACACACTGTCACACACACATTCAGAACAACAATGTTGGCTCTCGCAGACATGAACGCACACATACAGTACCTACTGTACACACCCAAACACACGCACGCACACATACAGTACCTACTGTACACACCCAAACACACGCACACACACACGTGCTACATCTTGATTATCACTCACTCCAGCCAACTTTTTAGAATTGAATGGAAGATGGGAAGATGGGTGGAGACGGCCTTAGATGTTTTTCCAACTAGGTTTAACCAAATGAATCGCAATAAGAGTCTCGGATTAGGTTTAAGAAAAATAAAAGTACCATTTCAATTTTATTGGATCAAACAAAATAAAAAACAATAGATAAATTGATTGCTAAATAAACGGGAGGATTTGTACAGTTAATAATCATAATAAATTCCTTTATAGTTTTTCTGGTATAGTCTCAGTTTAGCCACATTTCGACCGAAACAAGAACAAGAAGCATCAGTACTTAAGGGCAGCCTCATAATCCACACACAATCACAAAATGTTAACATTGAAATACGGAAATACGATATTCAACCAGATTCTGTTAATCATAGATTATATCATATAGAAACTTTCAGAATTTATATATATATATATATATATATATATATATATATATATATATATATATATATATATATATATATATATTCAGTATACAGCTAGAGTCTTTTAGAGTTTCAGCAATCCTCCAACCAAGACAAAGCAGGGACATCTTTACTGGGAGGAGAAGGCTAGAAAGAAGAGCAGCAGAGTGGAGGATAACACAACAGGACAGGAGAGGAGGAGTATTGAACAGAGGATCAATATATGTGAAGACCAGGGGATGGGAGGAGTGATGAGTGAAGAGGACGCAATGGTACAGTACAGTATCTGCTTGGACTTGTAATGACAGTGGTGGAAGGGATGTAGAAAATGTATTGTCGGACTGTACACAGACGTATAGAATTTAAAAATGGAGTCACAGAAAATGGGTGGGGATGCATGGCCATACGGTATGTGGAAACATGGTCGATGCAGCTCTTTGACACTGTAGGTAATACAGAGACATTCCTCAAAGCAGATGCAGAAAGAGATGATGTGAGGGAAGGGGTGGACTTGGCCTATAGTTTTTACTCTCTTTAATGTTTTTAAATTATAATATTTCTGAGGATAAAAAAGTTTTGGCTGTCCAGAGCTGTAGTCAGGCAGCGGAGTGAGTGAGTGTGTTGGAGAGCCTGCCCTGCCTAATTATACCTTACACATCTCTTTAACTTCCTCTCCCATATCTCTCTCTCTTCCTCTATCTTTTATCCTCTCTCTCACTCCACAGTCTCCCAAGCCGCCGAGCTGAGAAGCATTAGTCCCTCCAGTCTCCTTGTCTTCTACATGGGGAAGACCAGGAACCCAGAGAATGTGGAGTACTTCCAGCCCCCCATGAGGTTTCCTCTCTCCAGTTTGAGGTAGGCTCGGTCCCCCTTCTCCATTTGGATCAGCACTCCGTTACTGGCAGCCTCACGAGTCACATCCTGGTCCCCAGCGAAGGCCGAGATCACAGGCCATCCGTTATGCATTAGGCTCACCTACAGGACAGACGGGACAGATGTTACAATTAGAGATGGTAAAGTACACACACATCTCTACACACCCACCCACACACACACTAGAACACAGTAAACACAGACATGAACATCACATAATTTCACTCATTCAGATTCATACATTGTACAGTGCACCCTCCTAGTGTTGAGTTTAGGAGTAAAGTTGAAAAGCACCTGCGGGTTGAGCACTCCTTGACTCAAACATGCCCTTAACATTCAAACAGTAGCCCCTAAATCATGCATAAAAAGCATAAAAGTGATCAAAACACTATTTAGGCCTTGGTTTGTACCAGCAAAGCTTGAGAGAGAGAGACAGAGAGAGAGCAAGAGAGCAAGTGAGAGAGAGAGAGAGAGCAAGAGGACAGAGCAGCCTCAGTTTAGTGTGCTAAATGAGTCTACGGGGCCACGCCTCTACATCACTCCCACCAGCCAGGGCCCAGGGGAGGCTCACTCAGCTCCCACCCAGCCCCAGCTTTACCCCCAGCCCCATCCACAGTGAGGAGGGGAAAGGGAACCTCGCTCAGCTGGTTGAGAGGGTCAAACGAGGGACAATCCCTCCTTTCTGGCGGTGATGAAAGGGAAACAGAAAGGAAAACGCTGCACACTGCTGCTCATGCTCCCAGGTGATATTTATTTATAACAACGTTTCACCCCTGGGTCTTCATCAGGCCTCCATATCCCAGGTGGGGGTGGAAGGTCCTATATATAGTGGGGTGGGTTGGAAGGTCCTATATATAGTGGAGTGGAAGGTCCTATATATAGTGGGGGTGGAAGATCCTATATATAGTGGGGTGGGGTGGAATGTCCTATATATAGTGGGGTGGGGTGGAAGATCCTATATATAGTGGGGTGGGGTGGAAGGTCCTATATATAGTGGGGTGGAAGGTCCTATATATGGAAGGGCCTATATATAGTGGGGTGGAAGGGCCTATATATAGTGGGGTGGAAGGTCCTATATATGGAAGGGCCTATATATAGTGGGGTGGAAGGGCCTATATATAGTGGGGTGGAAGGTCCTATATATATTGGGGTGGAAGGGCCTATATATAGTGGGGTGGAAGGTCCTATATATAGTGGGGTGGGGTGGAAGGTCCTATATATAGTGGGGTGGGGTGGAAGGTCCTATATATAGTGGGGGTGGAAGGTCCTATATATAGTGGGGGTGGAAGGTCCTATATATAGTGCCAGCAGCATACCACCATGCATACCACTGCTGGCTTGCTTCTGAAGCTAAGCAAGGTTGGTCCTGGTCAGTTACTGGATGGGAGACCAGATGCTGCAGGAAGTGGTGTTGGAGGGCCAGTAGGAGGCACTCTTCTCTCTGGTCTAAAAAAAATATCCCAATGCCCCAGGGCAGTGACACTGCCCTATGTAGGGTGCCGCCTTTCGGATGGGACATTAAACGGGTGTCCTGACTCTCTGAGGTCATTAAAGATCCCATGACACTTATTGTAAGAGTAGGGGTGTTAACCCCAGTGTCCTGGCTAAATTCCCAATCTGGTCACCTAATAATCCCCAGTTTACAATTGGCTCATTCATCACCCTCCTCTCCCCTGTAATTATTCCCCAGGTTGTTGCTGAGAATGTGTTCTCAGTCAACTTACCTGGTAAAATAACGGATAAATCAATTAGTGGGGGTGGAAGGTCCTACATACAGTGGGGTGGAAGGTCCTATATCCCTGGGGGGTGGAAGGTCCTATATGTAGTGGGGTCACGGAGTCTGATATTCACAAGTCACTTCCCAAAACCATCATCGCTCCCAGCCAGCCCCTGCAATTACAGCACATGGATGTGCAAATGGAATAAAGGCTGGTGCATGGTGTCAGCATTCCATTGAGCTGCTGAATTCATTAATGCGTTAGCACCCAATTAAGCCCAGTGAGAGAAGATTTAGATATACATTTGGCGAGTGGATTTCCGCCCACAGTTTAATGCAGCACTTAGCTGTAATGAAAAAGCACACATCATCATCTCACATCATTTCCTGTCCAGACAGACAGATGACAGCAGTAACATGACAACAGACCACTTTCTTCTCTTCATTGGGTGAAGGGAGACACACTGACTGGGCAGCAAGGTTATCTTTAGAAATGTCATGTTTTTGGGAGAAGTGTGCATTGCCAGGTAGCAGTTGTAAATGAGAACTTGTTCTCAACTTGCCTACCTGGTTAAATAAAGGTGGAATAAAAATACATTTAAAGGTGCTACACAGGTTTCAAAAAAATGGTTTTGCATTGGAATTTCAGAAATTGTCCATAATATGTCTTCTGCTAATATTGTAATGATAGTGTTTCACAGTACTACCTACCCGCCAGTGTTGTGATTGGCTGTAATATTCACCTATTGATTTCTCCCGCTGGAGCGGCATCTGTTGTCAAACTGGGAAAGCTATTTTGACTTTGCGACTGTGTTATCTAGTGGGAATAAAAAATGTCCTGGTTGCTAAAATTCCGTTTTTGTGAGAAAACAAGCACTAAATAGTGTAAGGAATCATTGTAATTAAAAATATATTTCACAACGATTTAGATGGTACAATGATTCCCTACAATATTCAGTGCTTGTTTTCTTGTCAGTTTGAATGACTGTTAGCCTGCTCTGTCTTACTTGTATTGAAATGAAGATCGCCTGCTAGCCCGAGGCTAGTACTTTTCAGACCGGGCTGTTAGAAAGTCTGCTCAATTAGCCCGCCGGTTAGTTGGCACAGATTTTGGACCCGGGCTAGTAAAAACTGTGGTCTACTAGCCCAGTAGGCCTGACTGGCGACTGCCAGTCATACTTAACTTTAAGTTATTGATTAGTTGGTTAATGTATTATTTCAGGGGATTTGTACTTGGGGCTCACATGTAACACTATGACAATGGAGTTTGCACATACAAATGGAAGCCTCTGAAATTAGAGTCCTTGAAGTGGATTGCTGAAACAATCTGTACTTGTGCCAACTCTATAAAGTCAAGATGGCTATTTACATTCAAAAGTAATAGAATGATGAGGAGATAAGACATATATTTATGTCAGTGGATTGGTTTCTCATTCCCCTGGCCTCTGTGAGATCCACACAGATTTGAACGAGGTGGTGAGATATTAATGGATGTTTCGAGATGTGATGCCTGTATTCCTCCTTCAATGGCAAAATACTGGAGTTGTAAGACAATCCTGTTCCACAAAATACATGACCATCCTTCTAGAAAGACACTGGAAAGTTCTTAATCTCCATTTCAACCAACCACATACACACACATCCCCCCTCCCTCCCTCCTTTTGTCTCCCCATGGCAAACAGAAGTTCTAAGGCAATCAAATAGTGGGAGTTTGAACACAGCAGTTGTGTCTATGTTGGACTAGTGTCTCAGAGCTGAGCTGCGAATCCTCTTCTATTTGTTATTTGGTTTATATGGGGAGGATGATGCATGTTTCCAGTGAAAATCTTTATATTTGTCTTTTGTGAGAAAATTATTGACAGTGAAATGTATTTAGTGTGCTATTTAGTTGCTTGAGTAAGTTGTCTGTAATTTGTACCTGTTCATGGTTTAGTTGGTGTCAATGACATGAGAGGGGAATACAGTTTGACAGAGCTTTTCATTTTGCTTGCCTGGTTTGTTTTCAACTAATTAATTCAGCTTCCAATAAGAGATGAATAACAGAATGTAATGCTGAAGCCCCATGGATTTCACGGCATAATTAGACCATGATTTAATTAGTGAAAGATACACTCTAAGAGGGGCTGGTTTTAAAAGCCACGTTGTCCGTGTTAAATGTTATTTAAAGAGGGTTACATCTAATCAAGTATATTCACTAATTTAATGCAATCAAAAGATTACTCTATTTGTGTTGCTTGGGAAAAGCGAGTTGTCAGTCGTTGCTCGATGGATTGGAGCTGCACAATATGTACAGGTAACTGCCAAAATAAAGGAAACACCAACATAAAGTGTCTTAATAGGGTGTTAGGCCTCCACAGGTCAGAACAGATTCAATGCACATTGGCATAGAACCTACAAGTGTCTCGAACTCTATTGGAGGGATGCGACACATTCTTCCACAAAAAAATGCAATAATTTCCTGTTTTGTTGATGGTGGTGGAAAACAGTCTCAGGCGCAGCTCCAGAATCAAGTGTTCAATAAGTGTTCCATTGGGTTAAGATCTGGTGACATATTGACACACACAGACACGTTATACCCCTATGCTCCTTTGGGACCACTCTTTCAAAGTCAATGAGATTTCGTCTAGCGCCATGGTAGCCAAAATAATGGGCAACTGAGCATTTTTATACATGGCTCTATGCATGATGGGATGTTAATTGCTGAATTAACTAAGGAACCACACCTCTGGGGAAGCACCAGCTTCAATATAGGACTACTTTGTATCCCTAATCTACTCAAGTGTTTCCTATATTTTGCCAATTACCTGTATGTGTATATTATGTGTATATTATTTAAAGCAGCCATTGATATTATCAACCAAGTAACTTTGCTCCAAATCTCCAAATACCTGTTTGGTCTGGGTCTACTTTGACCAGTTTGGTATTTTTACCTGCTGTAAAATGCAGCCGCCAAACCACGCAGCAGGACAGAGCAGCTTCTACGCTGCTGCTGTCCAGGGTCCTGATGCCACTATGGCAGCGACACTGGCTAACTGGCTGCCACTGCTCTTAATTGTCTCCATAGCCGTATCGATTCATTATGATTCAGTTGGTGACTTTCATCTGCAAACACCCCTTTTCTCTGGGGAATTAGTGGAATGACCTCTCACAAATCTACAAATGATTTCTAGTGGAATCATTTTTCAATTTAGGCCTAATATGGGGTCTACCAGCAGGTGTTCGAAGTCTCTCCCTCCCCTTTCTCCTCCTCCCTCCCGCTCAGTCACGGCACGCGCGCGCGCGCACACACACACACACACACACACACAGACACACTTGAAATAAACTGAGGCAGTGTTCAGTATTGATACAAAGCACTGACCTGGATCGTTTGGCGATTATACACTTTGACCACGTGGAAATTAAAACTGTAAATCCCTTTGCGCGGGGAGATGAAATTGCTCCGTTCCTCATCGAAATTCTTACCAACGTTTACAAGTATCTAGGGAAGATAGAAAGAGTGTGAAGAGGGAAAATACACTAACATCAAAGGCACTTCTCAATCACATAAACGCTTTAGAATTTCATTGCATTACAAAGATGAAAGGAACTCACCCAATACACAATGATACTGGATCTTATAGGACTAGGTAACTGATGACATTTGACTATAACTTTGTTAGTTTCAAATGACGACAATTATAGAAACCAAGTTAATCAATTTTGGAATTAATCCATCTATAAAATTCTGGGGCTCAAAGGTCTAATTTTATTAGACCAAAATGTAATTGAATTGAATAGCCATTTGGCGGCTATTAACCTTTTGAGATATGGAGTAGCACGGAGTAAGACTTCACCCCCCCCCCCCCCCCCCCCGACACTGGTATTAAATTATTTGGAGAGATGTCAGACATAATTTCATATCATCAAAATTAACTGAAATATTTAAAGGCTGACTACTTTCACTTGCCTGCATCTATAAATCTCCTCTCTATCTGAAACAGTGAATCTCCATTCTCTACTCATGGACAGAGAGCTTTTAAAAATCAATTTTCAACACCAGTCATCCAAAACCCCTCCCGTCACATTCGCTCCACATTAGCCTACCAGGTCCAGAGTGATATAGCAGACAGACAGATCAGTGAAAGTTACCTGGTCAAAGTAGATGACCATAGTCCGGTTACTCATCTCCGAAGGCTCATGGTTGGTATTTCTCACAGCTGAAAAAGCCACTTTGGCGCTCCCGGAGCGCACCGATATCCCGAGAGCAGTCCCAGTGGGATCCGAAGTTGGGTTGGAATCGCAAACGACCAGACATTTCCCTTCGAGCACGATGGGTTCCGTCTCGTTCTGAGCGTTCACTAGAGTCACTAGCCACACTGCACCCAGTAATACCGTCAACATTATGGCAACTTCACTCTGCACTTCGTGGCTGTATCCTGCTATTCTTATTATGTTCGACAGAATGCAGTCTTTCGAAATGACAAACTCCTTTAGCTTTCTTGAATTATAGCTATCCTTGTGTATTTCTAAATTTTGGAAAGGTCAAAGACAGGTTTGGTTTTCCCGTTTCTTTTTTTTAAATCATGGAGAGTCCCCTTTACCCAGTCGTTCCACGTGTAAACTTATTTTTCCCCTCTCAGCTCAAGCCTCCCCGCCTTCTTGTCTCACTCCGTAATCGAATAACCAGTCGAGAGCGGTACGAGGCCCTTGTCGAGTTGAAGCGCAGTTGAATACATAGCGCGGGGTCCGTCTGCTTGCGCACTGAATTATTGATATGTGAGATATTAGAGCTGAAACACAAAGGCTCCGGACGCGCAATGCTCACGCCCCGTTCGTTTTCAGCAGACCCCTCCCCCGGGCACCAATCACAGATTAGCGCATCTCCAGATTTCCAATCGCCCCGCTCGAGCCCGCCTCCTCACCACGTGACAGTGGCGGAGTAGTTTTCCCGCTCCGGAGATATTTTACAGGTGGACTCGGCTGGAGCAGACGCCAGAGAGGATGATGACACCCCAATGTTCGAGGAAGAGGAGAACCTACACAGACCCCCAATTCTCTTGTCATAATCACTTTGACTTTGGATGCTGTTAAGAATTGTCAATGAAGAAGGAATAATAGCAGGTGGAAAATCTAACATACGGTTTCAAAGAACCATGCGCATGGAAAGTTTTTTTCGCGTCACGTGAAAGGATTTTCTTTCTGAGAACGATATCGATCATGAGTGAAGACATGAGAGTGGACGTTCTGAAATACTATAGTATTATTGCATGGCCTCCCTGACGAAGGCCAGGCAGCTGAAACGCCTCGTTTAAAAAAAAAATCTTTGTTTCTATCGAACATACCGTACTGAATAAAGGCATTTTAATTAATTATATGAAGAGTGCCTTGGTCCTCTTATCTTGTTGATGACCAATTTAACCCCTTTTACCAAAGAGCACCTTCTATCTACCAAAATGTACTATTGTGTACCTTAGTAGCGCTTCCCTTCCTCCTCTTTCTACTGATTATGAGAATGATTGGGAGAGACATTACACAAAGATTTACAAAGCTATACATAGCCTACCGATAACAATCATGGGGTCATCTACAATATCGATTAGGCCTAAATACCCCCCCCCCCCCATTTCCCCCTCCTCGTCATGCTCAGCCTGTTCTGGGTGTACCCACACAAGTGGAAAACGTAGGAAGTTAAACCATGTTGAAAATAACTGAGGGGCAAAATGACTTCTGGAAACCCGCTGTTGGTGATTGTTTTGTTTTACATGAGTCTTTGCCTGGAGTTTCAACCTGGACTCAGGGGTAGACATAACATAGTGAAAGTAAATTTGTCTCCCTCTATTGGTATGGTAGCCTGTGTATTAATTTGAGAACTTCCATCATCCATTTCATATGATATGTTACAAATTTGCAAAACGTATGATATGTTAAGAATTCCAATTTGTTGTGACATTTTCTATGTTATGTCTAGTCTATGAGACCAGGCTGGCAGTTTAAATATAAGGAAGGAATCAGCCTGGCATCTTTCTATTCAGTGTATGTGATGTTATGAAGGCTATCATTGCCTGCGGAGGGCCCTGTCGAAGTCGCATCTGACAAGGCTCACTTACTCTGTGGCAGCGCATTGACTACATGACATTTAATAAATTAGATCACTGAGTTCCTTTTAGGGAGAGAGACAAACAAAACCAGATGAAGAGATAAAGAGAGAAATAACTCCAGAGCATTCCTTTCAGTAAAGTGACTAATAATGATATGATGAGCTCAAAGACAATCTTAATCTAATGAGAGTTTACGTAGTGTTCTGAGGCTGAACCGTTCTGTATTGAACATTGAGGAATGGCTGAAAGTTGAATGGCGCTCTCCAAGATACCAGTGAGTACATTTTAGTACCACCACGTAAAGCACAGCACCTGCCATGACAAGCAAATGATTTGTTGTGCAAATCAGCCTACAATGCATAAAGTATCACTTAGTTGAGATGCGAGACTAGATTCTGTTTTCACATCACTACACTTCAGTATAAGCACAAGTGGGAGTTACAAAACCTCCAGCAGCTGTTTTATTCAACACAACACTTAGAAGAAAAGGGTTCCAAAAGGGTTCTTCGGCTGTCCCCATAGGAGATCCCTTTTGGTTCCAGATATAACTTTTTGGGTTCAATTTAGAACCCTCTTTGGAAAGGTTTCTACCTGGAGCCAAAAAGGTTCTTCAAAGGGTTATTCTATGGGGACAGCCGAAGAACCCTTTTAGGTTATAGATGGGTGAGAGTGAACTAGAAAGGCAGCCACAGCTTTGCCCTGAATATAAATCTGTCCCAAAGTTATATTTTTGCCAACGTCCTATCCCTTTATCAAGATTGAGTTCTAAATGTGTTGGTTTGAAGTTCTGCATTACTTGCTTTCCTTGTTAGAGGATAACTGGCCATTTCCTGCTTTGGGGATGCAAAAAGGTATTGAGACCAGGTGGAGTGGAGAAGGTGGGAAGATTCAGGGAAAGCAACACTGAGACTTTGACTAGCTAAAACAACATTTCACCAGAGAAATCTTACCACACTGTACTGCAAAAACAACACCCACCCACATGAAGAAGCTCTTTTATAGACTTAATTTCCATAACCAACACACACACACAAGATCTCGCGGCTTGACAAATTTGATTTCAAATTCTGATGTTAATCCACATTTATCCAAACGACAATGTCGAAGTTGCTCCAAACGTCAAATTTCAAAGGGGCCATACTTGCAAACAAGCAAGCATTTAAAGTTACATGGGTTCTAGCAAAAAATGTGTATCAGCCAATGAAAAATAGTGGTTGGATGTGTCATTTAACATAGTCCAATAGCATGGTTTGATCATCAAAGCAAATACCAATGTGTATTTGACTGACTGGTCAGATTGCTCTTTGTGTAAAGTGCCTAGTCCACATCATTGTTGTAGATTGTGGCAAGGGTTCGAATCTCACGTTAGTTCCCCCCACTTTAAAATGTTGATTTACATGTATTGTGTTAGCGTGCAGTGCTTGACTTGGACTGAAATAGGTGTCAGTACTCCTTTTGGGTGCCTGAACTGTACAGTACTTTTGAGCTAATATTTGATAAGAGGTGCAGGAAGATTATGAATGAATCTAATAATGAGATACATCTTTCTATAGCCTTGCACACATACACACTGCTATTGCCTAATAATCATATTGCATAGGGCTACTGTATATTACATGGACATGTACACTTAAATGTAGGGCTACAACATTTTATAGGCTATGCATTATTATAATCATCCACTTTGACGCATCAAGGACCGGCAGCGATTTTTTTTTCCTCAATAAAAACCTTGAGGGGAGCTCAAACCCAAGGTTAAAGTGCACTATCGCTTACGAATCAACCGCTTTAGCAGTGTGTGCCACTGAGAAGCAATGATGGCAATGATAGTCTACATGACTGCCATTTCATAAATCCATAAGGCTCTTGATTTTTTATTTTTACGATGTACGGTAAACGTACATGTTGTAAAGACCTCATTTATATGTTTCTCATAAAAGCACTCGTATGTGTGTGAAACTGATTACAAAAACTACAAAAACGTGGTATTTTGACATTTATTCGAGAGCCCATTTAACTTTAAATGCTTGCTCATGTTCGCAAGAATGGTCCTCAAGTGTTTTGGCTAGGGTTAGAACAAAAACATCTACACTGTTAAGTTTAGCCATTCATGCTGAATGGTAACGTTAGGGGTTAAGTTTAGCCATTCATGCTGAATGGTAACGTTAGGGGTTAAGTTTAGCCATTCATGCTGAATGGTAACGTTAGGGGTTAAGTTTAGCCATTCATGCTGAATGGTAACGTTAGGGGTTAAGTTTAGCCATTCATGCTGAATGGTAACGTTAGGGGTTAAGTTTAGCCATTCATGCTGAATGGTAACGTTAGGGGTTAAGTTTAACCATTCATGCTGAATGGTAACGTTAGGGGTTAAGTTTAGCCATTCATGCTGAATGGTAACGTTAGGGGTTAAGTTTAGCCATTCATGCTGAATGGTAACGTTAGGGGTTAAGTTTAGCCATTCAAGCTGAATGGTAACGTTAGGGGTTAAGTTTAGCCATTCAAGCTGAATGGTAACGTTAGGGGTTAAGTTTAGCCATTCAAGCTGAATGGTAACGTTAGGGGTTAAGTTTAGCCATTCAAGCTGAATGGTAACGTTAGGGGTTAAGTTTAGCCATTCAAGCTGAATGGTAACGTTAGGGGTTAAGTTTAGCCATTCAAGCTGAATGGTAACGTTAGGGGTTAAGTTTAGCCATTCAAGCTGAATGGTAACGTTAGGGGTTAAGTTTAGCCATTCATGCTGAATGGTAACGTTAGGGGTTAAGTTTAGCCATTCAAGCTGAATGGTAACGTTAGGGGTTAAGTTTAGCCATTCATGCTGAATGGTAACGTTAGGGGTTAAGTTTAGCCATTCAAGCTGAATGGTAACGTTAGGGGTTAAGTTTAGCCATTCATGCTGAATGGTAACGTTAGGGGTTAAGTTTAGCCATTCATGCTGAATGGTAACGTTAGGGGTTAAGTTTTGCCATTCAAGCTGAATGGTAACGTTAGGGGTTAAGTTTAGCCATTCATGCTGAATGGTAACGTTAGGGGTTAAGTTTAGCCATTCATGCTGAATGGTAACGTTAGGGGTTAAGTTTAGCCATTCATGCTGAATGGTAACGTTAGGGGTTAAGTTTAGCCATTCATGCTGAATGGTAACGTTAGGGGTTAAGTTTAGCCATTCATGCTGAATGGTAACGTTAGGGGTTAAGTTTAGCCATTCAAGCTGAATGGTAACGTTAGGGGTTAAGTTTAGCCATTCAAGCTGAATGGTAACGTTAGGGGTTAAGTTTAGCCATTCAAGCTGAATGGTAACGTTAGGGGTTAAGTTTAGCCATTCATGCTGAATGGTAACGTTAGGGGTTAAGTTTAGCCATTCAAGCTGAATGGTAACGTTAGGGGTTAAGTTTAGCCATTCAAGCTGAATGGTAACGTTAGGGGTTAAGTTTAGCCATTCAAGCTGAATGGTAACGTTAGGGGTTAAGTTTAGCCATTCATGCTGAATGGTAACGTTAGGGGTTAAGTTTAGCCATTCAAGCTGAATGGTAACGTTAGGGGTTAAGTTTTGAGATATGGTTCAAATGAAAAATAAAACAAAACAAGTGTATGCCACTGAGATTGAACACACAACACTTGAAGCCAGAGCAGCATACTTCCATCCGCCATCCCCATCTACAACACCCTAGCAAAACTCAAGCCTACTTGATGGTAACAGCGTTCAACGTTGTGCCGAGTTGCGGGTTTTGAAGGCATCTTCCAACGTCAGTACGTCCAATGTACAGTATGTTCAATTTTCGAAGTCGATCTTGAGCGACCTGGCCGCGCACGCACGCACACACACACACACACACACACACACACACAGACACACACAGTGAGGCAGTGAGGCAGCAGGTGAACAGTCACACACACACACACACACACACACACACACACACACACACACACACACACACACACACACACACACACACACACACACACACACACACACACACACACACACACACACACACACACACAGTGAGGCAGCAGGTGAACAGTCAGGCCCAGGTTAGCGGAGCATCAGGACTGGAGGATGGCATCTAGTGACAGCCTCCCCTGGAGGGCCCTCCTGTCAGGCGCCACATGTTGCCGTTCGCGTTGCGTCACACCGCCCACCACCTGAGGTGCTCTTTTTCCCCGCATCACAGAGCAGGACTGGCAGAAATAAACAAATAAGTTATTTGTGTGTCTGACGGGGAGAGAAAGAGAGAGAGAAAGAGGCACAGCAAGGTGCGGTGGGTGTGTCGCAGTGACAGATTAGCCATCCATGAGCGTCAGGGTGATCATGAAATTTGTCGGAGAGGAGCGAAGGGGAGCGAGGCGCATAAGAGCTGCCATGGTTTCACACGCCACACCGGTTGCGCAAGACAAGGAGACAAACTGACTGGAGACCAGTTGTGTCTGTGGCAGAGAGAGCATCATGCATGAGCTGATCTGTCTGTCTGGGCGTAAAATGAGCTGGTCTGTTTTGACACACTAGATCTATTTACAGAACATGAAGACATTTAGGGTCATTATTCAAAAATCACCACGGGGACAAACTGCAGCAAATTACATAGGAGTAGAAAATGCAAGAAGTGGGCGAGCCCACTCACTCAAAATTCGAATACAGAAAGAGTTCCCATCACTTGGTGGCTTGCAGGAAGAAGTAATATACAGCAAATATTGTGCTGTGTCTCCACAAACATAAATTATTTATGAACAGATCTGGGCCATTTGCCGATAGCAGTTTGATACTAATCTAATTATATTGAGGTAGAGCTCAACTTAATTAAACATTTGCGCATTATTTATGCATAGTTTTTTTGGAGAGGGCTGCAAATTAACTTAATCAGCCTATCACCGTGTCCAGCGATTTGCAGGAAATAATCAAATCAAGTATGTAAAGCACTACAAATGCAATTTAGCCAATCACATTAGGTCATCATCGCAGGCGAACTAACAGTGGCTTGTCAGGAATATAGTTGGTGTGCTGTAGGCGCTGTGATAATGTGATATAACAGCGGTTGGCAAGTGGCAGGCTGATTGGGAATGTGAAGGACACAGCACAAGGGTAGGAGGACAGGGGGCCAGGCAGGGCCAATAAGAGCTACAATGGGTCACCCAGCCACTAGTCTAGGAGCGTATCCATCTTTATGCAGCAGCACATCTATCACTGCCACAGGGTTCCACAGGCCTGCAGGGCTCCCGTACAGAGAGAGGAAGACAAACCTCTCTAGGATTCAGTGGGCCTGCATACTTAATTCATCTTATTCAGTTTTTCTAGGAAGTTTGTCCCAATTAATTTTCGGTAACAGAGAGAGAGAAAAAAAGAGAGAGAGAGAGAGAGAGAGAGAGAGAGAGAGAGAGAGAGAGAGCCCTGGTACAAGAAGGCAGGCGAGTCCACCATTTTAGTCTAGGAAGGCTCAAATGGCCTTCAATGGCCTAATTGTTGTGGGCTATACATGTTTTTTTAACCTCAGATATGAAATTTGTTTGTAAATGACATGAACACCCTTGTCCTCTTGTTTATGCTGGTGTTGAAGCACTCAGCTGGGTGGGCAAATAGGCTCTAAATCCTTCCTCCAAGATACAGTACTATCAATATTGCATGCAGCAATATAGGGCTTGTTTGTTTCTTAAAGGGACAGGACTGATATTGCTGAACTACATGCATACCTGGTCTCAGAGTATTTTGTATTGTTCACATATCAAGGCAGGTAAAAGTCAATTTTGGGAGAATTATCTCAAATGATTTCAAAATATCTGAAAGGGTTATATATTAAATGAAGATAACCATTCTACATATCTGTCCTGTCCTTTCTTTACGGATACAGGCTACAATGAGCCCCTGTCCTAATCTGTCCCTTCCTCCATACACATCAGATTATAGTTTCACAGTTTACCTGCTCCATCTCGGGTGACTACACTGAACTCAATATCCCAAGCATCAGCTGTACAATCACTCTCTGTCACACCCAGGTTACAAATCATAATAAATCCCATAACCCAATCTTAGAAGAGTAAAATATACCCTTGGCCCTCTCCCACATCTAGAATATTAGTTTCCCTCTCTCTGCTCCCTTTCCACAGAGGGACTGAAGTAAAATGGAGGATGGTTAGAACACTTAAATCGGAAGAAGAGGGGGCAATTCTGGAATAATAATTCAGTGGGCATTTTTATTTGATGGTTTACTGGGTCTCCAGTGTATACCTACTACACTGCCTAGTGAACAATAAACCTCTTCAACTAACATCAAAACAATTAAGCATTTACCTCACCAAAACCCCAGTGCTCTTCACTATTATGACGAGAGCTACCATATGTTAAACGCTGGAGCACACGCACACACACGCACGCACGCACGCACACACACACACACACACACACACACACACACACACACACACACACACACACACACACACACACACACACACACACACACACACACACACACACACACACACACACACACACACACACACACACACACACAGCTGAGTGTTGTGAAAGGGCTGCTCTCGTCTTTTGTTGCAGCGGCAAGCCCCTCCCTCCCCATCCCTGTGTAACATGTGCAATAAAGGTTTTCATTTGGTTACAGCAGCGGAAGGACCGCCCAGAGATGGCTAGATTAAATCTTGTGTGTGTCAGAGGAGAGGGGGAATAGCATTGTACTGTCAGGAGAGGGGAGGTGAAAAATAACCTGTCATCACTTTCTGCCTGTTTGGTTGCTCTCTTTGTTTTCTTTGTTTTTGAGGTGGGTTTCTGAGAACAGAGAGAGAGAGACAGAGACCCTCGGTAATGGAAAGAGACAGAGGGAAAGAGAGCGAGAGGGAGTAGGGGAACACAAGGTTGGGAATGGTGAAAAGAAGGGGAGTGGGAGTATGTGTGGAAAATTGAAAGAAAATGTGTGGGAGACGTGAGAAACACAAAGATAGCATTTAGCATTGCTTGATGGAACGGTTACTTTAAAACAAAAACAAGGAAGTTAAACTATTCTGTAAATCATACAAGAGCATTCACACACACACACACACACACACACACACACACACACACACACACACACACACACACACACACACACACACACACACACACACACACACACACACACACACACACACACACACACACACACACACACACACACACACACACACACACATGCAAGCCCTCCTCCATGTAAAATACTGAATATTTTGCCACAAGCTAGTAATAGAATACACATTAGTTCTCTGTTCTGAGTGGCATCTGATCTGATTCTTTTAGACTACATGTTGTCCATATCCAGTGCAGAGCAGTCTATAAGTGTACTCGGGAGAAGAAAAAAAACGCCTCAGAAATATACATGGTTGCATTTGTTCTGGTATCAACCAATAAAAAGAATAACAGTCTGCCAGATGTGATTCTATGTTGTTAGAATTGAACCCTTTGTTATGGTGTTTGGGTCTGTGGGACCCATTTTCAATGTTTACTAAAAGACTCATTGGCCTTGGCTCATTTTCTGTGAAGAACATGTAAAAGAACACATTGTCATTGAGTGCACACTATGCACCCCCGTACACATTTAGTATATTACATATGTGGTGTTCTGGACCCGAGGGTAATAAAAGTACGGAAGTGTGTGTGTAGGTGAAAACAAGTAAAAATTTATCAAAAAGGTTTGCTGTGTACCTTCACTCTGTCTTCCTCCTCCCTGGGACCGCTGTTTCAACACAGCAACCTGTCTGTTTCCCTGCCTGTCTCCCTCTTTTCTCGCACTATTTACCCTTTGTAGTGTGTGAAACTACACGATGTCTTGTGGGAATCTGCGCAATGTTATTACAATACATTATTTCTATACATTGTAAAATTGCAGTATGTTCCCACACTCTACCCCAGCCACAGCAAATAAATAGTTTTGCATGTGTGGCTCCTTACCACAATCAATCAGTATGGCAAAAATAATCTCTGCTCAGAGGGCCTCAGAAATACATTTTGCAGAGAGAGAAGCTAGTGTGGAAGGAACGGAAGATGAAGAATTTTCCAAATGTCTCTGTCAATGCAGAGTCTGACAGTGATTGAAAGAAGAGGATGAGATTGACCCTGAGCCAGCCCCAGGACCTGCCCGTCAGCAGCCTGCCCCAGGAACGTCATCAACCAGCTCATCAGCAGCCTGCAAGAGGAGAAATATGGATGTAAAAATTGTGAAATTGAATGGCCTTCTTGCCCAAGGAATTAGCAGGACACTCATGGGCAGGACATAAAGACTTCTTTTGAACTGTTAATCCCAGACACCATCCAGAATATTATTCTGGACTGCACTAATATGGAGAAGGTGCCTTTTTGGAGAGAGATGGAAGAAGATGGTCCAAACTCATTTGCATGCTTACTTTGGGGTTCTTATCCTTGATGGTTTTTTTCAGATCCAATAGGGAATCCACAGAATGCAGAAACTGGCAGAGAACTTTTCTGTGTAGCAATGTCTCTAGGATTATTTCCAGGATTATCCACTTCGATAACCGAGACACCAGACCAGCTCGGGGGCAGAGAGACAAAGTAGCTGCAATCAGGTCACTGTGGGACAAGTGGGTGGACCACCTTCCCTGTTTTACAACCCTGGGCCCAAAAGTATTATTTACCTCAGATCTGTAATCCTCCAAGAAGCTAGCCAGAAACTCCAAGAAGCTAGCCTGAAACTAGCCAGAAGCTAATCCAGAAGCTAGTTCAGAAGCTAGTTAGCTCCTTTACTGGCAAATCGTTAGTATTCAGCTAACCACGGTTTGTGGTCATCAGCTATCCTTTAGCTCGAAAATCTATCGCCAGTTCCGTACGGCGCAGCGCGGCTCGGAACGGAACATAACGGACCAATTTTTCTCTCCATGTCCCTGGATTTCGACTGCTCTCTGGACATTCATACCCGGATCTCACAGCTAGCTAGCTGCTATCCGTGTGACTATCGGCCTTCGTCGATTCCGGAGCAAACATCAATTATTCCGGAGCTAGCAAGCTCCGTCAATCACTCCTGAGTTCCATCAATCACACCTGGGCTGCAGTCACCTATCCGGACCCGTTTTACTGCCTTCGCGGAGCCCCACCGGGCCTTCACAACTGGACTGCCGACGTTATCTACCCGAAGGAGTTATTCGGCTGGCTCCTCCGTCGCGACGTTACCTGAACGCCCATCTGCGGCCTGCTAACCGTTAGCTGTCTTACCGGCTGCTATCTGAATAGACAATCGGACAATTTTTTTATATATTTTTTTTATTATAATTTTTTATTTATTTATTATTATTATGTTTTCTTCTTGGGCCTCTATAACTATATCTATTGTTTTTATTTTTGTTGTTGTTGTGTGATTTGGATTAATCCCCTCTACCACACGGAACCCCACTAATCTACTGACGGAACGCAAGAGGTGGCTAACAACAGACCTCCATCCTATGCTAGCTTGCTACCGATGCCCTGGCTAGCTGTCTAAATCACCAACCAACCTCTCCACTCACCGGACCCTTTTGATCACTCGACTAAGCATGCCTCTTCTTAATGTCAATATGTCTTGTCCATTGCTGTTCTGGTTAGTGTTTATTGGCTTATTTCACTGTAGAGCCTCTAGTCCTGCTCACTATACCTTATCGAACCTATTAGTTCCACCACCCACACATGCAATGACATCTCCTGGTTTCAACGATGTTTCTAGAGACAATATCTCTCTCTTCATCACTCAATACCTAGGTTTACCTCCACTGTATTCACATCCTACCATACATTTGTCTGTACATTATACCTTGATGCTATTTTATCGCCCCCAGAAACCTCCTTTTACTCTATGTTCCAGACGTTCTAGACGACCAATTCTCATAGCTTTTAGCCGTACCCTTATTCTACTCCTCCTATGTTCCTCTGGCGATGTAGAGGTGAATCCAGGCCCTGCAGTGCCTAGCTCCACTCCTATTCCCCAGGCGCTCTCTTTTGACGACTTCTGTAACCGTAATAGCCTTGGTTTCATGCATGTTAACATTAGAAGCCTCCTCCCTAAGTTTGTTCTATTCACTGCTTTAGCACACTCTGCCAACCCGGATGTTCTAGCTGTGTCTGAATCCTGGCTTAGGAAGACCACCAAAAATTCAGACATTTTAATTCCAAACTACAACATTTTCAGACAAGATAGAACTGCCAAAGGGGGCGGTGTTGCAATCTACTGCAAAGATAGCCTGCAGAGTTCTGTCCTACTATCCAGGTCTGTACCCAAACAATTTGAACTTCTACTTTTAAAAATCCACCTCTCTAAAAACAAGTCTCTCACCGTTGCCGCCTGCTATAGACCACCCTCTGCCCCCAGCTGTGCTCTGGACACCATATGTGAACTGATTGCCCCCCATCTATCTTCAGAGTTCGTGCTGCTAGGCGACCTAAACTGGAACATGCTTAACACCCCAGCCATCCTACAATCTAAACTTGATGCCCTCAATCTCACACAAATTATCAATGAACCTACCAGGTACCTCCCCAAAGCCTTAAACACGGGCACCCTCATAGATATCATCCTAACCAACTTCCCCTCTAAATACACCTCTGCTGTCTTCAACCAAGATCTCAGCGATCACTGCCTCATTGCCTGCATCCGTAATGGGTCAGCGGTCAAACGACCTCCACTCATCACTGTAAAACGCTCCCTGAAACACTTCTGCGAGCAGGCCTTTCTAATCGACCTGGCCGGGGTATCCTGGAAGGATATTGATCTCATCCCGTCAGTAGAGGATGCCTGGATATTTTTTTTAAATGCCTTCCTAACCATCTTAAATAAACATGCCCCATTCAAGAAATTTAGAACCAGGAACAGATATAGCCCTTGGTTCTCCCCAGACCTGACTGCCCTTAACCAACACAAAAACATCCTATGGCGTTCTGCATTAGCATCGAACAGCCCCCGTGATATGCAGCTGTTCAGGGAAGCTAGAAACCATTATACACAGGCAGTTAGAAAAGCCAAGGCTAGCTTTTTCAAGCAGAAATTTGCTTCCTGCAACACTAACTCAAAAAAGTTCTGGGACACTGTAAAGTCCATGGAGAATAAGAACACCTCCTCCCAGCTGCCCACTGCACTGAGGATAGGAAACACTGTCACCACTGATAAATCCACCATAATTGAGAATTTCAATAAGCATTTTTCTACGGCTGGCCATGCTTTCCACCTGGCTACTCCTACCCCGGACAACAGCACTGCACCCCCAACAGCAACTCGCCCAAGCCTTCCCCATTTCTCCTTCTCCCAAATCCATTCAGCTGATGTTCTGAAAGAGCTGCAAAATCTGGACCCCTACAAATCAGCCGGGCTAGACAATCTGGACCCTTTCTTTCTAAAATTATCTGCCGAAATTGTTGCCACCCCTATTACTAGCCTGTTCAACCTCTCTTTCGTGTCGTCTGAGATTCCCAAAGATTGGAAAGCAGCTGCGGTCATCCCCCTCTTCAAAGGGGGGGACACTCTTGACCCAAACTGCTACAGACCTATATCTATCCTACCGTGCCTTTCTAAGGTCTTCGAAAGCCAAGTCAACAAACAGATTACCGACCATTTCGAATCTCACCATACCTTCTCTGCTATGCAATCTGGTTTCAGAGCTGGTCATGGGTGCACCTCAGCCACGCTCAAGGTCCTAAACGATATCTTAACCGCCATCGATAAGAAACATTACTGTGCAGCCGTATTCATTGATCTGGCCAAGGCTTTCGACTCTGTCAATCACCATATCCTCATCGGCAGACTCGACAGCCTTGGTTTCTCAAATGATTGCCTCGCCTGGTTCACCAACTACTTCTCTGATAGAGTTCAGTGTGTCAAATCGGAGGGTCTGCTGTCCGGACCTCTGGCAGTCTCTATGGGGGTGCCACAGGGTTCAATTCTTGGACCGACTCTCTTCTCTGTATACATCAATGAGGTCGCTCTTGCTGCTGGTGAGTCCCTGATCCACCTCTACGCAGACGACACCATTCTGTATACTTCCGGCCCTTCTTTGGACACTGTGTTAACAACCCTCCAGGCAAGCTTCAATGCCATACAACTCTCCTTCCGTGGCCTCCAATTGCTCTTAAATACAAGTAAAACTAAATGCATGCTCTTCAACCGATCGCTACCTGCACCTACCCGCCTGTCCAACATCACTACTCTGGACGGCTCTGACTTAGAATACGTGGACAACTACAAATACTTAGGTGTCTGGTTAGACTGTAAACTCTCCTTCCAGACCCATATCAAACATCTCCAATCCAAAGTTAAATCTAGAATTGGCTTCCTATTTCGCAACAAAGCATCCTTCACTCATGCTGCCAAACATACCCTTGTAAAACTGACCATCCTACCAATCCTCGACTTTGGCGATGTCATTTACAAAATAGCCTCCAATACCCTACTCAACAAATTGGATGCAGTCTATCACAGTGCAATCCGTTTTATCACCAAAGCCCCATATACTACCCACCATTGCGACCTGTACGCTCTCGTTGGCTGGCCCTTGCTTCATACTCGTCGCCAAACCCACTGGCTCCATGTCATCTACAAGACCCTGCTAGGTAAAGTCCCCCCTTATCTCAGCTCGCTGGTCACCATAGCATCTCCCACCTGTAGCACACGCTCCAGCAGGTATATCTCTCTAGTCACCCCCAAAACCAATTCTTTCTTTGGCCGCCTCTCCTTCCAGTTCTCTGCTGCCAATGACTGGAACGAACTACAAAAATCTCTGAAACTGGAAACACTTATCTCCCTCACGAGCTTTAAGCACCAACTGTCAGAGCAGCTCACAGATTACTGCACCTGTACATAGCCCACCTATAATTTAGCCCAAACAACTACCTCTTTCCCAACTGTATTACATTTTTATTTATTTATTTATTTTGCTCCTTTGCACCCCATTATTTTTATTTCTACTTTGCACATTCTTCCATTGCAAAACTACCATTCCAGTATTTTACTTGCTATATTGTATTTACTTTGCCATCATGGCCTTTTTTGCCTTTACCTCCCTTCTCACCTCATTTGCTCACATTGTATATAGACTTGTTTATACTGCATTATTGACTGTATGTTTGTTTTTACTCCATGTGTAACTCTGTGTCGTTTTATCTGTCGAACTGCTTTGCTTTATCTTGGCCAGGTCGCAATTGTAAATGAGAACTTGTTCTCAACTTGCCTACCTGGTTAAATAAAGGTAAAATAAAAAAATAATAAATAAAAAATCCTGGGCCCAACAGTTTATGCCATTTAGGGGCCGCAGCCCCTTCAGGCAGTACATACAGTCTAAACCCGCAAAATATGGAATCAAGATCTGGGCTGCCTGTGATGCGGCTTCATCATATGTGTGGAACTTGCAAGTGTATACGGGGAAGCCAGAGGGAGGAGCCCCTGAGAAGAACCAGGGGATGCGGGATGTCCTGGACGTAACACAGGGACTCCGTGGCCACAACATCGTGTGATAACTTTTTTACTTTGCACAAGCTGGGACAGGAGCTCCTCAAGAGGAAGTTGACGATGGTAGGAACAGTACGAAAAAACAAGCCAGAGCTCCCACCTCAGCTGTTGAATACACAGAACAGGCCTATCATTTCCTCTAAGTTTGTGTTCAAGGCCGACACGTCCCTAGTGTCCTACGTGCCAAAAAAAGGCCAAAATGTGTTACTCATGAGTATGCTGCATAGGGATGGTAGAATCTGTGCCCAGGACCATCAAAAACCAGTAATCATTATGAATTACACTGCCACGAAAGTAGGGGTGGACAATTTAGACAAGCTGGTAACTGGCTACAGCTGCAAAAGAAGAACCCTACACTGGCCACTTGTGATATTCTTCAACATCTTGGACATCTCAGCTTACAACGCGTTTGTCATCTGGATGGCGTTGAACTCAGATTGGTTAGACATCAAATCCAGAGGAGGCAACATATCTCAAGGACTCCAGCTTATGCTGGTGCCCCATCCGCCCGACCCACAGAACCAACAATTCCAATACCAGAAGTAAGTGTGAGTGATGTTGTTGCATGTGTGTGTGTCTGACTCTCCTATCTTGGCCTGCTGTAACTATATATGTGAGTGAGATGTTAGTAAAATTCCTAAATTAAGTGTTTTCATCATTCTACATTGCAGCCGGTAGCAACAAGAAGAAGCTCTGTGATCTGTATGGACCCAAGAAGGACAATACACATGTACACATGCATCAAGTGCAAGAAATACATTTGCAACACACACACAGTTATACTCTGTCTCTCATGTGGTGTGTAGACCGGCCTTAAATTGTTTTCAGTGGGGCTCATTTATCCTTTCCATAAAACACCGTATGTAAAATTTGTCCTTCCAATTTGTTCAGTTCAAAGCAATAAATATCAATAGTGATAAAAGTCTTGTCAAGATTAACATGATTTATTCACATTTTATTCCCCAAAAACGAATTGCGTTTTTGTTGATAAATGTGATCTAGCAGAGGTAAATGGCAAATATTAACCATGTATGCCGTCGATAATGCGTGTAATTGATATAAGTCAACATCTATGTAAAGTATTTTCATGTAAATTGTTATGGCTGTATTATGTTAAAAACCCAATAATGTGAACATTGGGTGAATAACGAAAACATGAACCCCACACAAGGGTTAAATGAATAAACCCACAATGAAAATACAAAACATATTGGAGTGGAAGCATGTTGACTGTTAGAGTAGCCTACATAAGATTGCAAAAGTATTATTTGCAGAAGGGGCAAGTAGTAACAGAGGAGTTCATTACCATGTATTGGAGCATGATTTATCAGCGGAAAAGAGAGTGAGTGTTGGCACTCCTTTGAAGTTACTGTAGATGTTAATTATTAACCACACAAACACCCTCAAAGCACACGTCTGAGAGGACAAACACAACCACGGTGTCTGGGGATAATTAATAAATCCACTGCATGTGTGTGACGAGGTTTGGATGCATGTTTCTGGGTGTACGTGCACTACTGTGCTGTGTGGTTTACTGTGCTGTGTGGTTTACTGTGCTGTACTGTGCTGTACTGTGCTGTGCTGCACTGTGCTGTGGGGTTTACTGTGCTGTGCTGCACTGTGCTCAGTGGCAAGAAAAAGGTTATTCTCACTCTACTCCAAAGATACAAGAAAAGGCATAGGGTTCCTAGGATACCACACGTGGAGTGATGATTGTGTTTGTGTGAGTGTGCGTACATGCCTGTGTGTGTGTGTGTTTTTGCGCGAGTGCGTGCTTCTGCGAGTGTGTGCGTGTGTACAGAGGCGAGCTAAGTCTTGGACATCCTCAGCAAACAGAGGAGAAGTGAAGTGTTGACATTGAGGATCAATAGCTGGCATCCCTCTGAGGGGAAGCAGGCCAATCCTCTCCTGTAATAACAGGCCCACGGTGAGTCACTGTCTCCTCCACCACCATTGCCTTCATGTCACTCACTCTGACGAGCAACTGTCACCTTCACTGCCACCTGAACAGGCCCTGGGGGCCAGGATTCACAGGCACACACAAATAATAGCCTATGGATGCAGGCGCACGTGTGCACATTAAATACACACACAAACGTACACATCAGTGATGGTCGTGCCATTTATGATAATTGTTTTTATGAGCATGGCCATAGATTATAAACAGAGAGTTGCAGGAGCGTGAAAGAGGGGTCTGAGTAGCCCTTTGATTAGCTTTTCAGGAGTCTTATAGCTTGGGGGCAAAATCTGTTAAGAAACATTGTGGAGCACCTTGACTTCGCTTTCCGGTACCGCTTGCCATGCGGAAACAAAGTGAACAGTCTATGACTAGGGTGGCTGGAGTCTTTGACAATTTTTTGGGTCTTCCTCTCACACTGCCTGGTATAGAGGTCCTGGATGGCAGTAAGCTTGTCCCCACTAATGTACTGGGCCATACGCCTTGCGGTCGGAGGCCGAGCAGTTGCCATACCAGGCAGTGATGCAACCAGTCAGGCTCTCGATGGTGCAGCTGTAAAACCTTTTGAGGATCTGAGGACTCATGCCAAATCTTGTCAGTCTCCTGAGGGGGAATGGGCTTTGTCATGCCCTATTCACGACTGTGTAAGTGTGTTTGGACCATGCTACTTTGTTGGGGATGTGGACACCAAGGAACTTGAAGCTCTCAACCTGCTCCACTACAGCCCCGTCGATGAGAATGGGGGCGTGCTCGGTCCTCCTTCCCTGTAGTCCGCAATCATCTCCTTTGTCTTGATCATGTTGAGGGAGAGATTATTGTCCTGGCACCACATGGCCAGGTCTCTGACCTCCAACACCTGTCTCATCGGTGTCGGTGATCAGGCCTACCACTGTTGTGTCATCGGCAAACTTGATGATGGTGTTGGAGTCGTGCCTGGCCATGCAGTCATGAGTGAACAGGGAGTACAGGAGGGGACTGACCACACACCTCTGAGGGGCCCCTATGTTAAGGATCAGTGTGGTGGATTTGTTGTTCCCTACCCTTATTACCTCGGGGCGGCCCGTCAGGACGTCCAGGATCCAGTTGCAGAGGGAGGAGTTTAGTCCCAGGGTCCATAGCTTAGTGATGAGCTTTGAGGGTACTATGGTGTTGAACGCTGAGCTGTAGTCAATGAATAGCATTCTCACATAGGTGTTCCTTTTGTCTAGGTGGGAAAGGGCAGTGTTGAGTGCAATAGAGATTGCATCATCTGGGGATCTGTTGGGGTTGTATGCAAATTGGAGTGGGTCTAGGGTTTCTGCGATAATGGTGTTGATGTGAGCCATGACCAGCCTTTCAAAGCACTTCATGGCTACAGACGTGAGCGCTACGGGTCAGTAGTCATTTAGGCAGGTTACCTTTGTGTTCTTGGGTACAAGGACTATGGTTGTCTGCTTGAAACATGTTGGTATTACAGAATCAGTCAGGGTCAGGTTGAAAATGTCAGTGAAGACACTTGCCAGTTGGTCAGCGCATGCTTGGAGTACACATCCTGGTTATCCATCTGGCCCTGCAACCTTGTGAATGTTGACCTGTTTAACTTTTTATGGCTGCAGGGGCAGTATTGAGTAGCTTGGATGAAAAGGTGCCCATTGTAAACGGCCAGCTCCTCAGTCTCAGTTGCTAATATATACATATAATTATTAGTATTGGATAGAAAACTCTGAAGTTTCTAAAACTATTTGAATTATGTCTGTGAGTATAACAGAACTCATATTGCAGGCAAAAACCTGAGAAATTCCCCTGGCAGATTTTCAACCTAGTTCTCATTGAAATTACAGCGAGATATGGATGAGTTTTCACTTCCTACGCCTTCCACTAGATGTCAACAGTCAATAGATGTGAAGGGGGGGTTGAATGAGACAGGAAATAGTCACCACTGCCACAAATTGACCATGCTTTCACTATGCGAAAGGACCTGCGTTCCACCGGTCATCTGAAGTCATTCTAATTCTCTGGTTGGAACATTATTCAAGATGTATGTAAACAACATTCTAAAGATTGATTCAGTACATCGTTTGACATGTTTCTACTGACTGTTACGGAACTTTTGGACATTTCGTCATGTTATAGTGGACACGCTTTGTGACTTTGGAATTGTTTACCAAACGCGCTAACCAAAGTAGCTAATTGGACATAAATAATGGACATTATTGAACAAATCAAGCATTTATTGTGGACCTGGGATTCCTAGGACTGCATTCTGATGAAGTTCATCAAAGGTAAGGAAACATTTATCATGTATTTTCTGGTTTCTGTTGGCTCCAACATGGAGGCTAATTCTTCTATTGTTCTGAGCGCCGTCTCAGATTATTGCATGGGTTTCTTTTTCCGTAAAGTTTTTAAAAAATCTGACACAGCGGTTGCATTAAGGAGAGGTATATCTATAATTCCATGTGTATAACTTGTATTATCATCTACATTTATGATGAGTATTTCTGTTGAATGATGTGGCTATGCAAAATCACTGGATGTTTTTGGAACTAGTGAATGGAATGCTCCAATGTAAACTCAGATTTTCTGATATAAATATGAACTTTATCAAACAAAACATGCATGTATTGTGTAACATGAAGTCCTATGAGTGTCATCTGATGAAGAGTATCAAAGGTTAGTGATTCATTTTATCTCTATATGTGCTTTTTCTCTCTCTCCCTTTGGCTGGTAAAATTGGCTGTGTATTTTAGTGAGTTGTTGGTGAGCTAACATAATCATTTGTGGTGCTTTCCCCTTAAGAATGGGATTAACAACAAGACTACCTTGAAAACGATATAAGATACATGTATGTTTGAGGATTTTTTAAATTTTTAATATGGAGCCCTGTACTATCACTGGTTGTTGTTATATCGCTCCCGGTAATGGGATCTCAGCCATAAGAAGTTAAAGGTCTTGCTCACATCGGCTGTGGAGAGCGTGATCACACAGTCGTCTGGAACAGCTGGTGCTCTCATGCATGTTTCAGTGTTACTTGCCTTGAAGCGAGCATAGAAGTAATTTAGCTCGTCTGGTAGGTTCGTGTCACTGGGCAGCTCGTGGCTGTGCTTTCCTTTGTAGTCTCTAATAGTTTGCAATTCCTGCCACATCTGACGAGCGTTGGAGGGGTTGCAGTACGATTCAATCTTAGTCCTGTATTTATGCTTTGCCTGTTTGATGGTTCGTCTGAAGCTTCTGGGATTGAGTCCCGCTCCTTGAAAGAGGCAGCTTTACACTTTAGCACAGTGCGGATTTTGCCTGTAATCCATGGCGTCTGGTTTGGGTATGTACGTACGGTCACTGTGCGGACGATGTCATCGATGTACTTATTGATGAAGCCAGTGACTGATGTGCTGTACTCCTCAATGCCATCGGAAGAATCTCGGGAACATATTACAGGCTGTGCTATTAAACAGTCCTGTAGTTTAGCATCTGCTTCATCTGAACACTTTCTTATTGACCGAGTCACTGGTGCTTCCTGCTTTAGTTTTTGCTTGTAAGCAGGAATCAGGAGGATAGAACGGTCCGATTCTTCAAATGGGGGGCTAGGGAGACCTTTGTACGCATCTCTGTGTGTGGAGTAAAGGTAGTCTAGAGTTTTTTCCCCCTCTGGTTGCACATTTAACATGCTGATAGAAATGAGGTAAAACTGATTTGAGTTTCCCTGCATTAAAGTCCCCGGCCACTAGGAGCGCCGCCTCTGGGTAAGCATTTTCCTGTTTGCTTATGGCCGTATACAGCTCTACCTAGCCTATGAATGAAAGTTTACAACATACTGTAGGTGCACAGGTTGAGAGAATTTTAAGTAATCAAGGTGACCTACAGTGATGCATTCAATAACGCCTTGCACACTCTTGTCTGCATCTAGCTGATCTAGGGTGTAATCATTAGTCCAACGGTTGCACATGAGAGTTTCTATGGGACAAATTCAGGTACAGTATGTTAATCCACATTTCGTTCCGTTTGCTTCCATTTAAGAAACGTTTTTCAACAAAATCTGTGGAATAAAGTAAATAAACCCCTAATCACACGCAAACACAGTTCACGTTCACTTTGCTCGTTATATATACTGTATAATTCCTTCTCGCAACCATCTACATGCTCTCATCCTCTCACCTTTTCCCTTCGCTTGTAGACTTCAGTGCACAACGCATCAGCTGTCTGTGACCAGGGGAAAAAACCTCTCCAAGCCAAACCTTCAAATCATGACCGCTAACCGCTACACACAGCCCACATCGTTGTCACGTCATAGGGCCAAATCTAACGAAACGCGAACGAGCGTATACATGCTGGAATTAGAATGCATGATAGTGAATGACAGAAAACGCAGTCAAAAGCTTCATGGGCTTAAAATTAGAAAGCAAGTCTATTTTTCTTGCGTCTACACAAAGCAATGCCCTTTCGCATTTTGTTTGATTTACCTTGACTTGGAAGAGTTTCAGTGTTGGATAGCAAAAGTCAGCTAGCTAACATAGCTGCATTTACTAGCTAAGTGAAAGTTTATACAAATACAACCAAATATAGCTCTCTCTCTCTTTCTCTCTCTCTCTCACTTCCCCTTCATTTTGGAAGAAATTGATTTGTTCAAAACTTTTCATTTATTGTCTTTCTCTTTGAGTCAACTTATGCATTGCAGTGCTAGCTATCTGTAGTTTATGCTTTCAGTACAAGATTCATTCTCTGATCCTTTGATTGGATGGACAACATGTCAGTTTTTGCTGCAACAGCTCTGATAGGTTGGAGGACATCCTCTGGAAGTTGTCATAACTACTGTGTAAGTCTATAGAAAGGGGTGAGAACCATGGGCCTCCTAGGTTTGGTATTGAAGTCAATGTACCCACAGGAGAACAGAAGCTAGCTGTCCTCCGGGTACACCAAGGTGCTACCCTACTGCTGTTGAGGATACTGTAGACCTTCTTTGCAAAACAGTGTGATTTAATCAATTATTTGGTGACATTAATATATTTAGTATAGTTAATCTAAAAAGGGTTTATAAAATTATGTTTTACCATTAAAAAAAATGATTCCTGAGGAATATCCTCCTGAGGAGCCTCCACTGATACACATGCATACAGTACATACCAAATGCCCTGTTTTGTGCATACACACATACATATGTAGGATCTTAATTTGAGACAGTTTGCTACAGCAGGAAAATAATCCTGCAGCAACAGAAAATGTGAATTATTATGTGGATTATAATTTTTAATTCATGGATATTTTTTGTAGGGGTTGATACATTTTACATTTGGGCAAATCAAGTCTGAAATTTTAAAGTGGATATTTAGAAGCCTTTTGAATACACTACAACATTGCATTTCCTGCTGTGCAGGAAAATTATCTTCAACAAAATAGTGATCAAATTAAGATTCTACATCTGTAGACACAGAATGTCCACAGGGATCTGAGGCACAATAGTAACCAAACCCCTGGCGTGCCTCTTTTTCTGGCCCTGTCTTCCTGTCCTCATGTCCACCTGTGTTTGATGGATTGACCTGAGCTTTCTTTGCTTTGATGGCCCACTGCTCTAGGCCTGTGTCAGTGTGCTCGTCATATTTCTGAAGCTCTAGTCATTGTGAATCAGCCCATGTTATCTGAAGCAGGTAGAACATTAAAGTTCAGGGGTCATTATGTCTCAATATTCTAGCACGGTAACTGAGCAAAGTCACTGTAATACGATAGCCTGGGGCATGAGGACAAATACTCTACAAGAACACAGATACAGCATTCAGGCTGACCTGAAACAACCCATGGACATGTTTTGGGCGGCAAATGACGATTGAGACCCATTTAATGGGATAAAACATCCTAAAACCCCCCATTTGTACCTGCATAAATTGGGAGTCAGATTGGCTAAGGTAGCAATTAACACTCACAGAGTGTTCAAAATGCACCTCATTACATTTTGAAGATGAAAAGCTGTGTCTGCTTTACAAGTCCCAATTAATTTAAATGTATGCAGCGATAAGAGCCATGTTAACTTCACACACACACGAGAGAGAGAGAGAGAGAGAGAGAGACAGAGAGAGAGACAGAGAGACAGAGAGAGAGAGAGAGACAGAGAGACAGAGAGAGAGAGAGAGAGAGAGAGAGACAGAGAGAGAGAGACAGAGAGAGAGAGACAGAGAGAGAGAGACAGAGAGAGAGAGACAGAGAGAGAGAGACAGAGAGAGAGACAGAGAGAGAGAGAGAGAGAGAGAGACAGAGAGAGAGAGAGAGAGAGAGAGACAGAGAGAGAGAGAGAGAGAGAGAGAGAGAGAGACAGAGAGAGAGAGAGAGAGAGAGAGAGAGAGAGAGAGAGACAGAGAGAGAGAGAGAGAGAGAGAGACAGAGAGAGAGAGACAGAGAGAGAGAGAGAGAGAGAGAGAGAGAGAGACAGAGAGAGAGAGACAGAGAGAGAGAGACAGAGAGAGAGAGAGAGAAGAGAGAGAGAGACAGAGAGAGAGAGAGAGAGAGACAGAGAGAGAGAGAGAGAGAGAGAGAGAGAGAGAGAGAGAGAGAGAGAGAGAGAGAGAGACAGAGACAGAGAGAGAGAGTGTGAGAGAGAGAGAGAGAGAGACAGAGAGAGAGACAGAGAGAGAGAGTGAGGCCATTAAAACAACACAGCTGAAAGCTCTAACTCAATTATCTCTCCAGAAGAGGTCACTACTCACCACTGTTCAGATGGAGGGATGAGGAGAGGGGAAAAGGACAAGGGGACAGGTCAGAAGAGAAACACCTACTGGGGCCTAGGTGGAGCTGAGTAGGGGATGGAGAGAGAGGGAGAGAGAGAGGGAGAGAGAGAGACAGAAAGATGGGACCAGATTCTGACCTGACAATGATTGATTCTTCACAATTACAGTGCCTTGCGAAAGTATTCGGCCCCCTCGAACTTTGCGACCTTTTGCCACATTTCAGGCTTCAAACAAAAGATATAAAACTGTATTTTTTTGTGAAGAATCAACAACAAGTGGGACACAATCATGAAGTGGAACGACATTTATTGGATATTTCAAACTTTTTTAACAAATCAAAAACTGAAAAATTGGGCGTGCAAAATTATTCAGCCCCCTTAAGTTAATACAATGTAGCGCCACCTTTTGCTGCGATTACAGCTGTAAGTCGCTTGGGGTATGTCTCTATCAGTTTTGCACATCGAGAGACTGAAATTTTTTCCCATTCCTCCTTGCAAAACAGCTCGAGCTCAGTGAGGTTGGATGGAGAGCATTTGTGAACAGCAGTTTTCAGTTCTTTCCACAGATTCTCGATTGGATTCAGGTCTGGATTTTGACTTGGCCATTCTAACACCTGGATATGTTTATTTTTGAACCATTCCATTGTAGATTTTGATTTATGTTTTGGATCATTGTCTTGTTGGAAGACAAATCTCCGTCCCAGTCTCAGGTATTTTGCAGACTCCATCAGGTTTTCTTCCAGAATGGTCCTGTATTTGGCTCCATCCATCTTCCCATCAATTTTAACCATCTTCCCTGTCCCTGCTGAAGAAAAGCAGGCCCAAACCATGATGCTGCCACCACCATGTTTGACAGTGGGGATGGTGTGTTCAGGGTGATGAGATGTGTTGCTTTTACGCCAAACATAACGTTTTGCATTGTTGCCAAAAAGTTCAATTTTGGTTTCATCTGACCAGAGCACCTTCTTCCACATGTTTGGTGTGTCTCCCAGGTGGCTTGTGGCAAACTTTAAACGACACTTTTTATGGATATCTGTAAGAAATGGCTTTCTTCTTGCCACTCTTCCATAAAGGCCAGATTTGTGCAATATACGACTGATTGTTGTCCTATGGACAGAGTCTCCCACCTCAGCTGTAGATCTCTGCAGTTCATCCAGAGTGATCATGGGCCTCTTGGCTGCATCTCTGATCAGTCTTCTCCTTGTATGAGCTGAAAGTTTAGAGGGACGGCCAGGTCTTGGTAGATTTGCAGTGGTCTGATACTCCTTCCATTTCAATATTATCGCTTGCACAGTGCTCCTTGGGATGTTTAAAGCTTGGGAAATCTTTTTTGTATCCAAATCCAGCTTTAAACTTCTTCACAACAGTATCTCGGACCTGCCTGGTGTGTTCCTTGTTCTTCATGATGCTCTCTGCGCTTTTAACGGACCTCTGAGACTATCACAGTGCAGGTGCATTTATACGGAGACTTGATTACACACAGGTGGATTGTATTTATCATCATTAGTCATTTAGGTCAACATTGGATCATTCAGAGATCCTCACTGAACTTCTGGAGAGAGTTTGCTGCACTGAAAGTAAAGGGGCTGAATAATTTTGCACGCCCAATTTTTCAGTTTTTGATTTGTTAAAAAAGTTTGAAATATCCAATAAATGTCGTTCCACTTCATGATTGTGTCCCACTTGTTGTTGATTCTTCACAAAAAAATACAGTTTTATATCTTTATGTTTGAAGCCTGAAATGTGGCAAAAGGTCGCAAAGTTCAAGGGGGCCGAATACTTTCGCAAGGCACTGTACTTCTCTCTAGTAGCTGTCCCCTCAACAGGCTCAGCTATCTCCAGTCTCCAGTTTGACATGTCCAGAGAGAATAAAAGAAACCCCCAGTCACATTATGAGGTGGCATATGTCTGGCGCTTTACCTCCCTCGGTCATATGACACTCACAAACCACAGACCGCTCCGATCATGACACAGACATTTCTCGATCTCAGTGCCGATGTGTCAGATCTGTGGTTTTATCGCCCACACACATGCACGCAAGCATACATGACACAAGGCACACAGACGTAACACCTGGAGGGAAGCAGAATTGAATCATGAACATATAACCCAGGCCTGGAGAGTCTTCTGGGGGAAGGGAAACAGACAACAGGGAAATGGGAGGTTTCTCCTCTCCCAGAGCAGAGAAATCAATACCCTCTCCATCTCTCTCTCCGTTTCTCTACGGTTGGCCCTTTGTGAAGACAGTGAGAGGTGCTACTGGAGAAAGGTCATTGATGACAGGCCTTCAGCGCTGCTGTCAGGGCGTCCAGCAGATGGGCAGAAAAACACAATGCCCTGAACACTGAGAGAGACAGACAGGCTGCCTGCCTGGGCCTTAATGCCACCACTTACTACCTGCATGACTGACACACTCACAACACACAGAAGCATGTGTGCACAGACACACACACACATGCATGCGCACACATACATTTTCACAAACAATGTTGATAGAAAGTCCGAAGTATCACTGGAAATCAATCTGAAGGCTTCAGTAAATCTATAGTCACTATCAATCACTGCCTGTGGGTATTGCAACTCACATTCCATTGTGTGGAATATCAGTTGAATTCTCACTGAGCTCAACGTGAACTTTCAATCCAACACCTTAACTGTTACACCAAGAGGTCCGATGATATTGCTAGGTTTTGGGTTAAGGTCGCTACATTACCCCCTTCCTCCGGGAGAGCATGTCCTTACACTTCCTTTTACCAAGTCCCTCACGTGTACACGCCTTTCTGATGGCTTCACATGCGCCATCCTACTTTCGACACCAATGTAGCGAATTCTGGGAGTAGCCCCGACCGGGATTCTAACCAGGGTTTAGCGACTGTCAAGCCAACACCTTAACCATTACACCAAGAGTTGGCTAGGTGTTGGTTTAAGGTTGCTACAATTTGTTGTTCTTTTCCTCTTTGGCCAGTATCATGTGTCTAATCACATGTTGTGGACATGTTTGGTCAAGTTATGGGCATATTTCAGTTTCATATTTAAATTGCAGTTATTTACCGGTTTGGAATCCTTCAAGTGGATCGATGTTCAGGTGCACATGGACACTCACTATACTTAGAATAATATATGTTTATTTCCATATAAACTCAGCAAAAAAAGAAACGTCCCTTTTTCAGGACCCTGTATTTCAAAGATAACCCGTAAAAATCCAAATAACTTCACAGATCTCCATTGTAAAGGGTTTAAACACAGTTTCCAATGCTTGTTCAATGGACCATAAACAATTAATGAACATGCATCTGTGGAACGGTCGTTAAGACACTAACAGCTTACAGACAGTAGGCAATTACGGTCACAGTTATGAAAACTTAGGAACACTAGAGAGGCCTTTTTACTGACTCTGAAAAACACCAAAAGAAAGATGCCCAGGGTCCCTGCTCATCTGCATGAACATGCCTTAGGCATGCTGCAAGGAGGCATGAGGACTGCAGATGTGGCCAGGGCAATAAATTGCAATGTTCGTACTGTGAGACGCCTAAGACAGTGCTACAAGGATGGACAGCTGATCGTCCTCACAGTGGCAGACCACGTGTAACAACACCTGTTCAGGATCGGTACATCCGAACATCACACCTGCGGGACTGGTATAGGTTGGCAACAACAACTGCCCGAGTAACACCAGGAACGCACAATCCCTCCATCAGTGCTCAGACTGTCCACAATAGGCTGAGAGAGGCTGGACTGAGGGCTTGTAGGCCTGTTGTAAGGCAGGTCCTCACCAGACATCACCGGCCACAACGTCACCTATGGGCATAAACCCACTGTCACTGGACCAGACAGGACTGGCAAAAGTGCTTTTCACTGACGAGTCGCAGTTTTGTCTCACCAGGGATGACGGTCGGATTCGGGCTTATCGTCAAAGGAATGAGCGTTACACCGAGGCCTGTAGACTGGAGCGGGATTGATTTGGAGGTGGAGGGTCCGTTATGGTCTGGGGCGGTGTGTCACAGCATCATCGGACTGAGCTTGTTGTCATTGGAGGCAATCTCAATGCTGTGTGTTACAGGGAAGACATCCTCCTCCCTCATGTGGTACCCTTCCTGCAGGCTCATCCTGACATGGTCCTCCAGCATGACAATGCCACCAGCCATACTGCTCATTCTGTGTGTGATTTCCTGCAAGACAGGAATGTCAGTGTTCTGCCATGGCCAGCGAAGAGCCCGGATCTCAATCCCATTGAGAACGTCTGGGACCTGTTGGATCGGAGGGTGAGGGCTAGGGCCATTTCCCCCAGAAATGTCCGGGAACTTGCAGGTGCCTTAGTGGAAGAGTTGGGTAACATCTCACAGCAAGAACTGGCAAATCTGGTGCAGTCCATGAGGAGGAGATGCACTGCAGTACTTAATGCAGCTGGTGGCCACACCAGATTCTGACTGTTACTTTTGATTTTGACCCCAACTTTGTTCAGGGACACATAATTCCATTTCTGTTAGTTACATGTCTGTGGAACTTGTTCAGTTTATGTCTGTTGTTGAATCTTGTTATGTTCATACAAATATTTACAGATGTTGAGTTTGCTGAAAATACACACTGTTGACAGTGAGAGGCCGTTTCCTTTTTTGCTAAGTTTAGTACTGTTACTTTACTAATATTTCCTTTGTTGTAATTCACACGACTCCAAGTCCACCCGTGTCTGTCATGTGACTCATGTCTGTGTGGAGCGCCGAGCGGAAGGCTCCATTAATAATATGTTTCCACGACTATTAAGGTATATCTATTTAAAATATCCATCAGATTGAATCTTTCACCTGTACCACCTTTACACTGTGAATCCTGCTACTTTCTGCCCTTAACGGTGCTCCAACATCCACTCCCTACGATTGAGCATTGAATCACTTAGCTAAACATCTGTTTCAAAATTATGAAATAATGACCCTGGGAAAGCAAGTCAGGAGTGAGTCATGTATATACTGCCCCCTTGTGGAGGTTGTGCACACTGACTGGTGCAACCTGCCTAGTCCACATGTTTAATAGCGGGACTGCAGTTTGCAGGTTGGGGCCAAAGTATTTGTTGTGACTCAGCTGACTACAGCACATGTGACACTGTCTGTACTGTACTGTACTTTACAGTCTGCTGACCGCCTCTCTACTGTAGGCTTCTCACTGCCAGGCTCACAGACTGACATCTCCTCACCCAGGAGCTAGGCAAGTTACTGAGTTACCTCTAAATGAGGAGCACATTAACTGTACATATGAACATAAAATCAATGACTATATTGTACAGCTCAAAGGTAGTAAGTTGCCTGTGGTAACTAGCGGGAACAAAACACACCAGCTTTGTAGCCTTCAAGTCCCCCTGCATTGGCTGTTCTATTGAAGTGTTGTGGCACTGCCGGGACATAGACTACCTCACAAACAGATCCCCAGAGAGACGCAGGGGAGCGAAAAGCCGTCTGTACCTCCGAATAAGAAAATATGGACATGAAGAAATAGGAACGTGTGAACAGGTTGGAAACAAGGAAATATGAGTGAGCAGAGGCGGGCGGAAAAGGAGGAGGGGAGGAATGTGATGGAGAGAAATTATGGTAGAGGAGTAGAAACGGCCTTGATGAAGCACGTAGCTGTGTGTCTCCAGTGAGGCTGGGCTGATGAGAGGAGGAATGTGTTGTCACCTCACTCAAGGCCTGTCATCTACCTTTTCTCTCCCTCTTGCTGCAGCGCGCTGTTTCCTAACGCTCAGCATGGAAGAACACACACTCACTCACACACACTCTTCAAACACTGAGATAAAAGATTGAAAAAGAGAGAGAAATGATGTGGACTCCCTTAAGATATTGGAGACGATAAAGACAGAGGCCCCTGACCATGAGCTCATCAGAGCATGCCCATGAAGACATCATCAACCTCAGACAGTACAGCACCAGCAGCTTCTCTCCCCCAGTCACGTGACAGCAGGCAGGCAGGCAGCTGAAGACAAGGCAAGACAGACAACAGGCAGCCAGCAGTTGGTTTGCTAGATTAGTGCAGGCCGGGAGGGCCCTGCAGATACAGTAGCTGCTGTTTGCTGTGTGTCTGTCCCCTGCTGTCCCTGTGTGGGAGCTGATGAGAGTCAGGGCCAGGGGAAACAGCCACCCCATTAGACTGAGGTTTACCACCTCCCTTAACACCTCTGTCAACAGCATGAGCTCGATGACACATTATCAATACCTGGCATCAATCTAAAACCATTCAATACCAACATTTATTTGGATTCAAAGCTCCAAAGGGTCGAAATCTAATTGCAAAGCTTGGTGGGTTTTGGAAGTGAGTTTTAGGGAGTGGGTGTAGCTAAATTGGCAAGCAAAGTGCAAAGTCTTTGGTGTAAATGTTTTCAAAGGCTTTGTTTCCTGAAAACAACATGTTCCCTGGATGTCTGTCTCTGTGTCTCTCTAAAAAGGTCAGCCTCCTGGGGCAGTCTAATGACACTGACACCTGTGTGATCAAGCGTCACTAAGTGCTGAAGTTGATCAAAGCCCTGTAACTGCAATGGGAGAGGAGAACGCAGAGTACAGTGTGCACCGGACTGTGTATTCCTCATGGCCACCACTTGAGGACAAACTAACCCGCCGAGTACCCCCCCCTCCCCATGTACGCATTGCTCTATGATCTATGCCATACCTCCCTTCCCTCTTGTCCTGTCCCACCACTCCCCATATCTACACCTGACACAGCAGTCTCCCCCACTAGGAGACACTGTGATGTGATTAGAAATGAGAGGCCAGGAATTACAGGCCATTGGATTGATATTCCTATTGTCTGCTAGCCGGCCCTGCAGACCTAAACCTGCGTTATTGCCTCCAGATCAATCCATGCCTCTCCAACTCCCCTGCCGCTGCGGACAGGCTGACCTTAGCTTGCAGATCAGGGATCAATACCAGGACAAACACACTGGTTAAGGCAAGGCTGGGGTGAGCCAACATACTCTGTGTCCCGACTCCTGACCGGCAAACTAAAACCAAATCACTTCAAAGCCCCAGAGGCCTGGCTGTCAGCAGCACGGTTGCCCAGTGACTTAGCCTGACTGGACCTCTGAATAGGAAACTTAATCACGCTTTGATTAGACACATAATCAAGCCTTGAGCTCAGGTGCAGCAGGAACACTGAGTTAATCAATCCCACACACTCTCTCCCTTACTCACTCCACTACCAGAACACACACGTACTGCACAACCACTTAAGTACTGTAAGTCCCCTCTCCATGTCAGACACACAGAAGAGACATACACACCCACACACATATCATATAGTGCTGTGGTAAACCAAATATGTGTTCCACAGTGACTGGCAAATAAGAGGAGAGGCAGAGGCTCACACAGAGACAGATTAACACAGAGGGATCCAGAGCGCTCTCTCTACCTCTCTCTGTGATTCATGTTTAGCCTCGTCATCAGCAGCTCTCACGCTCTTTCCTGTGGATTCATATTCAGCCCCTTCAGCAGCACAGACACCACTGCCAATGCACAGAGCAAATAACATCTCACTCTCAAAACAAACTCCTCTCATTCGAACAAACTGTCTCGTCTGGGCCACAGTTAAGGTGCAACACTGCCGTCTAATGGACTGGAGGGGAGTGTCATCTTGGATCAAAAGTTAAACAAATTTACACTAGTCCATTCTCTCGCTCTCTCTCTCCCCCCCTTACACACACACTGCAGGCCCCCTATGATGTGTGATTTGCATTCCCGTAGTGTCCCTCTCGTTGTGTGAGGGACCGTGACAGGTTGACAGTGATCTGGTCCCCAACGCCCTGAGTCAGCGATTCATCTCTGTGTCTCCTGATACCCCCTGGTCCCTGGCATCTGTCTACCACTGACCCCCTGGACCACACCAACATCACTCTGCCAAACAGAACCATGGACCAGGCCTGGCCCAAGAAACACACACACACCAACTACCTCAGACTCCAACAGTACTGTACTGTCTCTTTGAAACGCTCAGTCTTACTGCTGGGGCCTCCCTGTATGCTCTCTCTCAGGCTTTATAATTGGCTTTCTCTGTTTCCTTAATCACCTACAGCTGAGGAGCAGATGTATATGCTGTAGATAAAATGAGATAGACAGCATGCATCTGAGAAATGACCACACCTTTATCTTTACTCAGGTTGTCATAGGATCAGGCCCAGCTAGCACATAACGTTCTGAGAACCATATGTTTCTTAGAGCTTGGTGAGAGTGTGGTTGTCCATTGGTTATTTTGCGTACAATCTTCCCACACCGTTCTGGGAAAGGTGCAGGATACTCAGCTAGCCCATAACATACCGAGAACCATGTTTCTTAGGTGGGAATTTCAGTACTTCAGCATTATGTTTTCTGCAGGTTTCCACATGGTTCTATTTAAAGTCAAGTTCTCAGAACGTTAAGAAAACTTTAGCAATGTTCAGAGAACGTTCTAAGAATGTTATGTTCAAACATATGCATTCCGTTCTCAGCATCAACAAAACTCTTTCTATCCTCTATCTTGTTAAGTGTGTTCAGGTATGATAGCCGCGCCCACTAATTTCCCACACCTGATCTTAATGAGTGCTTGTTTCCTTTGAAGTGGTGTCTGTTTGAATAGGCTGAAATGAAACACAGTGACTGGACTTAAAGAAACATGGCATGCTAGCTCCATCCTGGTGGTGCAGTGGACTAATTTCATGGATAGAGAACAGACCATCATAGGTTTAAACTTCACTGATGCCGTACCACAAACAAATATGTATGTGTTTGCCAGATTAATGCCTAAGCAAATTACTTTCTATCTGTGCTTTTAGTTCAAAAGAGGTAACCCAAACTAAGCCAGCTGTTTTATTAAAAGTCTCATTAAAACATGTTCTCAGAATGTTATTTAATTACTTTCAAATAACCAATCATTTTTGTTCTCAGAATGTTAATAAAACATCACAGGAAAACTTTCAGGGAACCACATTGAAACCCTCCCTGCAATCTAAAGAAGGACATTCCCAGAACAGACGAAATGTTCCACTTCCATTCTCAGAACATTTCAAAAACGTTCTGTTTCACCAGTCAGGAAACTTATGACTTCCATCCCAGAACCAAATGGAAAACCAATAACGTACATTCCCACAACTTCCAAGGAACCAAATGTCCTTGCTGGGAGGTCTCAACAACCAGATTCATTAGAGAGTGACAACACTCTCACACACTCTTCTTTATTTGTAGGAGGGAGGATGGCAAGTCTCTAGTAGCTCATCATAGATACCTGTCAAGAACAAGGGGAATGGAACAATCATATCATTTTTATTGAATCCATAGGATTCTAATTTTAAATCATCAGTGACATCACAAAGCTGAAAGAACTTTGTGTTTCTCAACATTCTGTGGTGAGAGAAACAAACCTGCTTGGTACTAGATCCCACAGCCTTTAGGATGCCCAGGTCTAACCATGGTGGTGTCCACCCCCGAGAGAGAACACCCTCTGTCACCCCAGACTGGAACGATGGCAAAAATGTAAAATTACTCAGAGTGGCAAACCACAAAGAGGCGTTCAGGGTTAGTATACTACTCAGCTAGCACATTTACTTACTTGGAAGTTATGTGAACGTATATTTTTGGTTGCACATTGGTTGTGGGAACTAAGCCATAAGTTTCCTGACCGGTAAAACAGATTTTGTTTTTTAAACGTTCTGAGAACAAAATTGAACATTTCTCATGTTCTGGGAACGTTTAGTTTTAGGTTGCAGGGAGGTTCTGAGAATGTTTCATTTTGGTTCCTTGAAAGTTTTATTAACGCTCCGAGAACAGAAATGATAGGATATTTGAACGTTTTTGAATAACTTCCTTAAACTTTAATTGAATGTTTCAATAAGACCTTCAATAACACTGCTGGCTTATTTTGGCTTAAGTTTCTTGAACTCCAAGCACAAATAGGACACACACATTTCATTAGGCATTAAACACATTTCTATTTTATTGTGACATCATCAGTGAGATTTCAACTTGTGATTTTCTGTTTTCTATCCGTGGAATTAGTCCACTGCGCCACCAGGATGGTGCTAGCATGCCATTTTTTTTAATGCATATGTTTTTACAGTGTTTACAGCTTATTGATGTTAATGTGTACAAGGTTTCGAAGCCTTGTAACCTAATTGCAAAGGTTGGGTTTTGGAAGTGAGTTTTAGGGAGTGGGTGTAGCTAAATTGTCACGCAAAGTGCAAAGTCTTTGGTGTAAATGTTTTCAAAGGCTTTGTTTCCTGAAAACAACATGTTCCCTGGATGTCTGTCTCTGTGTCTTTCTGAGAAGGTCAGCCTCCTGGGGCAGTCTAATGACACTGACACCTGTGTGATCAAGCGTCACTAAGTGCTGAAGTTGATCAAAGCCCTGTAACTGCAATGGGAGAGGAGAACACAGAGTACAGTGTGCACCGGACTGTGTATTCCTCATGGCCACCACTTGAGGACAAACTAACCCGCCGAGTACCCCCCCTCCCCATGTACGCATTGCTCTATGATCTATGCCATACCTCCCTTCCCTCTTGTCCTGTCCCACCACTCCCCATACCTACACCTGATACAGCAGTCTCCCCCACTAGGAGACACTGTGATGTGATTAGCAACGAGAGGCCAGCAATTACAGGCCATTGGATTGATATTCCTATTGTCTGCTAGCCGGCCCTGCAGACCTAAACCTGCGTTATTGCCTCCAGATCAATCCATGCCTCTCCAACTCCCCTGCCGCTGCGGACAGGCTGACCTTAGCTTGCAGATCAGGAATCAATACCAGGACAAACACACTGGTTAAGGCAAGGCTGGAGTGAGCCAACATACTCTGTGTCCCGACTCTTGACCGGCAAACTAAAACCAAATCACTTCGAAGTCCCAGAGGCCTGGCTGTCAGCAGCACGGTTGCCCAGTGACTCAGCCTGACTGGACCTCTGAATAGGAAACTTAATCACGCTTTGATTAGACACATAATCAAGCCTTGAGCTCAGGTGCAGCGGGAACACTGAGTTAATCAATCCCACACACTCTCTCCCTTACTCACTCCACTACCAGAACACACACGTACTGCACAACCGCTTAAGTACTGTAAGTCCCCTCTCCATGTCAGACACACAGAAGAGACATACACACCCACACACATATCATATAGTGCTGTGGTAAACCAAATATGTGTTCCACAGTGACTGGCAAATAAGAGGAGAGGCAGAGGCTCACACAGAGACAGATTAACACAGAGGGATCCAGAGCGCTCTCTCTACCTCTCTCTGTGATTCATGTTCAGCCTCATCATCAGCAGCTCTCACACTCTTTCCTGTGGATTCATATTCAGCCCCTTCAGCAGCACAGACACCACTGCCAATGCACAGAGCAAATAACATCCCACTCTCAAAACAAACTGCTCTCATTAAAATATTTTCTAGTCTGGGCCACAGTTAAGGTGCAACACTGCCATCTAATGGACTGGGGAGCCCCCCCCCCCACCACACACACACACACTGCAAGACCCCTATAGTGTGTGATTTGCATTCCCGTAGTGTCCCTCTCGTTGTGTAAGGGACCGTGACAGGTTGACAGTGATCTGGTCCCCAACGCCCTGAGTCAGCGATTCATCTCTGTGTCTCCTGATACCCCCTGGTCCCTGGCATCTGTCTACCACTGACCCCCTGGACCACACCAACATCACACTGCCAAACAGAACCATGGACCAGGCCTGGCCCAAGAAACACACACACACCATCTACCTCAGACTCCAACAGTCCTGTACTGTCTCTCTGAAACGCTCAGTCTTACTGCTGGGGCCTCCCTGTATGCTCTCTCTCAGGCTTTATAATTGGCTTTCTCTGTTTCCTTAATCACCTACAGCTGAGGAGCAGATGTATATGCTGTAGATAAAATGAGATAGACAGCATGCATCTGAGAAATGACCACACCTTTATCTTTACTCAGGTTGTCATAGGATCAGGCCCAGCTAGCACATAACGTTCTGAGAACCATATGTTTTTTAGAGCTTGGTGAGAGTGTGGTTGTCCATTGGTTATTTTGCGTACAACCTTCCCACACCGTTCTGGGAAAGGTGCAGGATACTCAGCTAGCCCATAACCTACCGAGAACCATGTTTCTTAGGTGGGAATTTCAGTAATTCAGCATTAGGTTTTCTACAGCAAAGTTTCCCAAGCAGAGTTTGCGAAATCCCTGTCCTCATGGTCATGTTCGCAGAACGTTCCAAGAACGTTCCAAGAATGTTAAGAAACAACGTTCTTCTATGGGAATTTCAGTACTACAGCATAACGGTTTCTGTGGGAATTTCAGTACTTCATCCTAACAATTTTTGCAGGTTTCCTCTTGGTTCTATTTAAAGTCATGTTCTCAGAACATTAAGAACATCATAGAAAGTTATTTTAAACATATACATTCTGTTCTCAGCATCATCTAAAACTTTCTCTATCCACTATCTTGTTAAGTGTGTTCATGTGTTTTGTCTGCGTCCACTAATTGTTTTTTGAATAGACTAAAATTAAAACATGGCCTGCTAGCTCCATCCTGGTGGCGCAGTGGACTAATTACATGTCTAGAGAACAGAAGATCATAGGTTTGAATCTCCCTGTATGCCGTGCCACAATAAAAGCGAAATGTGTCTGCATGATTAACACCTAGGCAAAATAATTTCCAAGTGTCCTAACTGTTTTGAACTCCAATCACAGATAACACAAACTAAGCCAGCAGTGTTATTAAAACATTCAGGGAACCACATTAAAAACCTCAATGCAACCTAAAAAGTAATGTCCCCAGAACAGGTAAAATGTTCAATTCTGTTCTCAGAACATTTAAAAAACATTTTGTTTTACCAGTCAGAAAACTTATGGCTTCGTTCCCAGAACCAATGGAAAACCAAAAACGTACATTCCCACAACTTCCAAGGAACCAAATGTCCTTGCTGGGAGGTCTCAACAACAAGATTCATTTGAGAGTGACCACACTCTCACACACTCTTCTCTATTTGTGAGAGGGAGGATTGCAAGTCTCTTTTAACTCATCATAATCCCAGTTGGGATTGGATATAACTCCCGCTTGTGGGAAAAACAACCTGTGGTTGGCTCACATAAAAACTTGACCCTTTTCAAACACATTGTTATTGTTGTCTGCTTGTTTTAGTCAATTACAAAACTACACTGAACAAAAATATAAACGCAACATGTTTCATGAGCTGAAACAAAAGATCCTAGAAATGTTCCATTCGCACAAAAAACTTTTCTCTCAAATGTTTTGCACACATTTGTGGGCCTTTCAGCTTTGCCAAAATAATCCATCCATCTGACAGGTGTGGCATATGAAGAAGCTCATTAAACAGCATGATCATTACACAGGTGCACCTTGTGCCGGGGACAGTAAAAAGGACACTCTAAAATGTGCAGTTCTGTCACACATCAAAATGCCACAAAATGTCTCAAGTTTTGAGGGAGCAAGCAATTGGCATGGTGACTACAGGAATGTCCACCAGAGATACCGTGACGATATCCTGAGACCCATTGTCGTGCCATTCATCCACTGCCATCACCTTATGTTTCAACATGATAATGCATGGCCCCATGTCGCAAGGATCTGTACACAATTCCTGGAAGCTGAAAATGTCCCAGTTCTTCCATGGCCTGCAAACTCACAAGACATGTCACCCATTGAGCATGTTTGGGATGCTCTGAATCGCCGTGAATGACAGCTTGTTCCAGTTCCCTACAACATCCAGCAACTTCGCACAGCTATTGAAGAGGAGTGGGACAACATTCTTCAGGCCACAATCAGCAGCCTGATCAACTCTATGCGAAGGAGATGTGTTGTGCTGCATGAGGCAAATGGTGGTCACACCAGATACAGACTAACATTAAGCTAGCCAAGACCAACAACACAAACAAATGAACTATACAGCTAATGTACAAGTAGTGAGTATGTTTGTTTTCCCCAATTTGTGGATTTGATGGAGGGGAATTCCTTATTATTATGTGAACTTGTATTGAACCTGTCAAGAACAAGGGGAATGGAACATCCATAGAATTCAAATTTTAAATCATCAGTGACATCACAAAGCTGAAAGAATTTTGTGTTTCTCAACATTCTGTGGTGAGAGAAACAAACCTGTTTGGTACTAGATCCCACAGCCTTTAGGATGCCCAGGTCAAATCACGGTGATGTCCATCCCAGAGGGAGAACACCCCCTGTCACCTTGGACTGGATCGATGGCAAAAATGTCAAATTACTCAGAGTTGCCAACCACAAAGAGGCTTTCAGGGTTAGTATTCATGTGTTGTATGTTTCGTCACAATATTATTTTGAACGTTCGTCTTGAACTGATGCCCGATTGAGCATTCTACTTAATGCGTCGTCAGTGAGCACTGATGAAGATTTCATCAAAAGTGCATTACAGTGGCTTGGAAATACAATGACATTAAAAACGAGGCAAATAATTAGTAGGAAAACCTTTTGTCATTTTCATTTCACCGGGATTTTAGCTTGCCAACGTTAGCATTGCTAGCTATTTTTGTATTAAATTTGCTTGCTAATGACAACATTGACATCTGTCTAAAGTAAATTTGAGGACATGATAATGCTGGCTAAGTTGTTTCCTACTAAATATGACTACTTTAGCAATGTCATCGTATTTCCAGGCACTCTAGTGTAATTTATACGAAATAAGAGTTAAACCCAGTCATCCTGGACGGAGGCTATCACCACTTAAGGGCACCACTATGATGCTGCCGATAGAGGGCGGCTTGAGAACGTTTATAACAATGCTATGAGGCGACCAAGTGACAGAGGTGCATCCTATGAATACCTAGCTAGCACATTTGGTTCCTTAGAAGTTGTGGTAACGTATGTTTTTGGTTTACAGAAGTGAACGTTTCGCCTGTTCTGGGACATTTATTTTTTAGGTTGCAGGGAGATTCTGAGAACGTTTTACTCTGGTTCCTTAAAAGTTTTATTCATGCTCTGAGATCGAAAATTTTAGGTTGTTTTGAGATTTTTCAATAACTTCCTTAACGTTCGCTGATAGGACACATGAAATTCATTAGGCATTAATCATGCGAACACATTTATTTTTTTATTGTGACACGGCATCAGTGTGATTCAAACCTTTCTGTCCTGTTCTCTAGCAATGGAATTAAGTCCACTGTGCCACCAGGATGGAGCTACCATAACATGTTTTTAATTACATATACAAAGCTGTTCATTTCATTCTATCCGAACATACCCCATTTCAAAGCATTAAGATCAGGTGTAAACAAGACAGAGGCTAGTTTTGTTGATGCTTGGAACGGAATGTATATGTTTCAAAATAACATTCTTAGAACATTCTCTGACCATTTACGTTTTGTGTTTTTTACAGAAAGTTTTCCTCATGTTCTGAGCATGGAATTTAGAGATTAACAATGTTAATGAGTTCAGTGGAGGCTCATAATAATGGCCGGAACGGCGGAAATGAAATGGCATCAAACACCTGGAAACCATAGCCATGTTCAAATACTCATACTAACCGCAGTAACCATGCCACCCTAGTCATAGACTGTTCTCCCTGCTACCACACGGCAAGCGGTAGCAGAGTCAAGGTCAAAGAGGCTTCTAAACAGCTTCTACCCCCAAGCCACAAGACTTCTGAACAGCTAATCAAATGGCTACCCAGACTATTTTCACCCCCCCCTTACGTTGCTGCTACTCTATGTTATTATCTATGCTTAGTCACTTTAATAACTTTATCTACATGTACATACCCCATACTACTGTTATTTACTGCTGCTCTTTAATGATTTGTTATTCTTATCTCTTACTTTTTTTTAGGTATTTACTTAAAACTGCGTTGTTGGTTAAGTAAGCATTTCACTGTAAGGTCTACACCTGTTGTATTCGGCGCATGTGACAAATACAATTTGATTTGATTTGATTTTGATGTATTTGATACCATTCCACTGATTCCGCTCCAGTTAGTACCACAAGACCGTTCTCCCCTATTAAGGTGCCACCAACCTGTGGTACAATTCAATTATATATTCAAATATTGCCAAGAACTGACAGAAACGAGAACCATAAATTCTCTGAAAGTTCTGAGAATCTCGCTTAAGTCACCATTTTTGAGAACTTAACCAGAATATAATAAAACTGACATTAAATAGAACCACATGGGAACTTGTGTTTCTGTTTAACGTTCTTGGAACCATTTGAGAACATGACTTTAAATTAAACCATGAGGAAACCAGTAGGAAACGTTATGCTGAGCTACTGACATTCCCACAGAATAAGTCCTAGCCGTGTCTGAATCCTGATTTAGGAAGGCCACCAAAAATCCTGAAATTTCCATTCCTAACTATAACATTTTTCGACCAGATAGAACTGCCGAAGGGGGCTGAGTTGCAATCTACTGCAGAGATAGCCTGTAGAGTTCTAAAAATCCACCTTTCCAGAAACAAGTCTCTCAACGTTGCCGATTGTTATAGACCACCTTCAGCACCCAGCTGTGCCCTGGACACCATATGTGAAATAATTGCCCCCCATCTATCATATATGATATTCACATATAATATCACATGTGAATTGATTGCCCCCCAGAGCTCGTACTGTTAGGTGACCTAAACTGGGACCTGCTTAACAACCTGGCCGTCCTACAATCTAAGCTAGATGCCCTCAATCTCACACAAATTATCAATGAACCTACCAGGTACAACCCCAAATCCGTAAACACGGGCACCCTCTTAGATATCATCCTGACCAACCTGCCCTCTAAATACACCTCTGCTGTCTTCAACCAGGATCTCAGCGATCACTGCCTCATTGCCTGCGTCCGTAATGGGTCTGTGGTCAAACGACCACCCCTCATCATTGTCAAACGCTCCCTAAAACACTTCAGCGAGCAGGCCTTTCTACTCGACCTGGCCCGGGTATCCTGGAAGCATATTATTATTCTGTCAGTAGATGATGCCTGCTTATTCTTTAAAAGTCCTTTCCTCACCATCTTAAATAAGCATGCCCCATTCAAAAAATGTTGAACTAAGAACAGATATAGCCCTTGGTTTACTCCAGAACTGACTGCCCTTGACCAGCACAAAAACATCCTGTGGCGTACTGCATTAGCATCAAATAGTCCCCGCGATATGCAAGTTTTCAGGGAAGTTAGGAACCAATGTACACAGGCAGTTAGGAAAGACCATGCTAGCTTTTTCAAACTGAAATTTGCATTCTGTTGCACAAACTCCAAAAAGTTCTGGGACACTGTAAAGTCCATGGAGAATAAGAGCACCTCCTCCCAGCTGCCCACTGCACTGAGGCTAGGAAACACTGTCACCACCGATAAATCTACAATAATTGCGAATTTCAATAAGCATTTTTCTACAGCTGGCCATGCTTTCCACCTGGCTACACCTAACCCGATCAACAGCTCTGCACCCCCACAGCAACTTGCCCAAGCCTCCCTGTTATTTTGTTATCAATGTTCATAAACTTCAATTAATCTACTCAGTTTGTAAGATTCTGGTTGAATGAAGCAGTCCCAGCTTACAAAAATCTAAGTGTTTATTCACGAGAACGTTCTGAAGTCCATTATACAAAGACATCCATTTTATAGCTGCGCTCATACTTCCACACAAACCGTAGGTATCCTACGCACATACTTCCACACAAACAGTAGGTGAGTTTTATCCTTCTCCATAGTTCTCACCACTGTGTATCACTACCCAGCCGACAGTTCCATTCCCCCGAGATTAGGGAAACGTTGAGAAGTACTCCCTATGCCCTCATAGATTCCTCAGAGGCCTAGCCAGGTTGGTCCAAACACAGTTGAATTGTTCTCGGTATCTTTCTTCAGCCCCCACAGTTCAAATCCTGAGCTACGCCTTGCTCAGACAGTCTGTGTTTTTCCACTATACAGATACATTGTTTAATCTAATTCTGACTAAAACTACACACATCATCAGATTATAATTGTATGATTGTAATCAATTTCATACAGTTATAAGGTTTCAGAGTGGAATTATTTAATCATTATCTTTCAACATTTAAATGATTTTATCACTCCCCCATTTATCCTTCACCCAAATCCAGATAGCTGATGTTCTGAAAGAGCTGCAAAATCTGGACCCATAAAAATAAACTGGGCTAGACAATCTGGACCTTCTCTTTCTAAAATGATCCTCCAAAAATGTTGCAACCCCTATTACTAGTCTGTTCAACCTCTCTTTCATATCGTCTGAGATCACCTAAAGATTGGAAAGCTGACACTCTAGACCCAAACTGTTACAGACCTATATCCATCCTACCCTGCCTTTCTAAAGTCTTCGGAAGCCAAGTGAACAAACAGATCACAGACCATTTCCAATCCCTCCGTACCTTCTCCGCTATGCAATCTGGTTTCCGAGTTGGTCATGGGTGCACCTCAGCCATGCTCAAGGTCCTAAACGATATCATAACCGCCATCGATAAAAGACAATACTGTACAGTCGTCTTCATCGATCTGACCAAGGCTTTCGACTCTGTCAATAATCGCATTCTTATCGGCAGACTCAACAGCCTTGGTTTCTCGAATGACTGCCTTGCCTGGTTCACCAACTACTTCTCAGATAGAGTTCAGTGTGTCAAATCGGAGGGCCTGTTGTCCAGACCTCTGGCAGTCTCTATGGGGGTGCCACAGGGTTCAATTCTCAGGCAGGCTCTTTTCTCTGTATACATCAATGATGTCGCGCTTTCTGCTGGTGATTCTCTGATTCACCTCTACACAGACGACACCATTCTGTATACTTCTGGCCCTTCTTTGGATACTGTGTTAACTAACCTCCACGAGGTTCAATGCCATACAACTCTCCTTCCGTGGCCTCCAACTGCTCTTAAATGCAAGTAAAACTAAATGCATGCTCTTCAATCGATCGCTGCCCGCACCTGCCTGCCCGTCCAGCATCACTACTCTGGACGGTTCTGACTAAGAATATGTGGACAACTACAAATACCTAGGTGTCTGGTTAAACTGTAAACTCTCCTTTCAGACTCACATTAAGCATCTCCAATCCAAAATGAAATCTAGAATTGGCTTCCTATTTTGCAACAAAGCATCCTTTACTCATGCTGCCAAACACACCCTTGTAAAACTGACTATCCTACTGATCCTTGACTTCGGCGATGTCATTTACAAAATAGCTTCCAATGCTCTACTCAGCGAATTGGATGCAGTCTATCACAGTGCCATCCGTTTTGTCACCAAAGCCCCATATACTACCCACCACTGCGACCTGTATGCTCTCATTAGCTGGCCCTTGCTTCATATTCGCCACCAAACCCACTGGCTCCAGGTCATCTATAAGTCTTTGCTAGCTAAAGCCCCACCTTATTTCAGCTCACTGGTCACCATAGCAGCACCCACCCCCAGCAGGTATATTTCAATGGTCACCCCCAAAGCCAATTCCTCCTCTGGCCAGCTTTCCTTCCAGTTCTCTGCTGCCAATGGCTGGAACGAATTGCGAAAATCACTGAAGCCGGAGACTCATATCTCCCTCACTAACTTTAAGCATCAGCTGTCAGAGCAGCTCACATATCATTGCACCTGTACATAGCCAACTGTAAATAGTCGATCCAACTACTTCATCCCCATATTGTTATTATTATTTTGCTCCTTTGCACCCCGTTATCTCTACTTGCACATTCATCTTCTGCACATATATCACTCCAGTGTTTAATTGCTAAATTGTAATTACTTCGCCATTACGGCCTATTTATTGCCTCACCGCCCTAATCTTACCTCATTTGCACTCACTATATATAGATTTTTTCTATTGTGTTATTGACTCTGTTTGTTTATTCCATGTGTAACTCTGTGTTGTTGTTTGTTGCGCACTGCTTTGCTTTATCTTGGCCAGGTCGCAGTTGTAAATGAGATCTTGTTCTCAACTGGCCTATCTGGTTAAATAAAGGTTAAAAAATGTAACATTTTAAAAGAATGTTGTTTCTTAACATTCTCTGAACTATTTTAGAATATTCCCAATGTCAAACCAGTTGGAGAACGTTTCTAGAACATTACCTAAATGAAATGTAACCATGTTTGAACTTTTAAGAAACGTTCTGTCAAAATAATGAAATACCAAGTAAATTAGGTTCCTTATTAAATGTGCTGAGTATGTTCCAAAGTCAAGCAACTATCCTGCACCATTCCTAGAAAGTTGTGGAAGGTTGTATGCAAAATAACTTTAGAGCAAGTACGCAATCACCAAGCTTTTAGAAATATATGGTTCTCAGAATATTACGTGCAAGCTGGGTACAGACCCCTGAGTGGGTTAGGCAGATAACATAAACTGAAAACAGCAATGTGGTTGAAAAGGTGCATACAGGGCCTCCCGAGTGGCGCAGTAGTCTAAGGCACTGCATTTCAGGGCTAGAGGCATCACTACAGATCTAGGTTCGATCTCAGGCTGTGTCAGTACCAGCTGTGACCGGGCGTCCCATAGGGTGGCACACGATTGGCCCAGCGTCGTTCTGGGTTAGGGCAGGATTTGGCCGGGAGGGCTTTACTTGGCTCATCGCGCTCTAGCGACTCCTTGTGGTGGGTGCCCCTGCAGGCTGACTGCCGTCATCAGTTGAGCGGTACTTTGTCAGAGAGAAGGGCGGTTTGGCGGATCATGTTTCGGAGGACGCCTGACTTGAACTTCGCATCTCCCAAGTCTGTTGGAAATTATATACAGCATATACAGTGAGGGGGAAAAGTATTTGATCCCCTGCTGATTTTGTATGTTTGCCCACTGACAAAGTAATGATCAGTCTATAATTTTAATGGTAGGTTTATTTCAACAGTGAGAGACAGAATAACAACAACAAAAATCCAGAAAAACATGTGTCAAATTTGTATTTTAATGAGGGAAATAAGTATTTAACCCCTCTGCAAAACATGACCTAGTACTTGGTGCCAAAACCCTTGTTGGCAATCCCAGAGGTCAGATGTTTCTTGTAGTTGGCCACCAGGTTTGCACACATCTCAGGAGGGATTTTGTCCCACTCCTCTTTGCAGATCTTCTTCAAGTGATTAAGGTTTCGAGGCTGACGTTTGGCAACTCGAACCTTCAGCTCCCTCCACAGATTTTCTATGGGATTAAGGTCTGGAGACTGGCTAGGCCACTCCAGGTCCTTAATGTGCTTCTTCTTGAGGCACTCCTTTGTTGCCTTGGCCGTGTGTTTTGGGTCATTGCCATGCTGGAATACCCATCCACGACCCATTTTCAATGCCCTGGCTGAGGGAAGGAGGTTCTCACCAAAGATTTGACGGTACATGGCCCGTCCATCGTCCCTTTGATGCAGTGAAGTTGTCCTGTTCCCCTTAGCAGAAAAACACCCCCAAAGCATAGTGTTTCCCCCTCCATGTTTGACGGTGGGGATGGTGTTCTTGGGGTCATAGGCAGCATTCCTCCTCCTCCAAACACGGCGAGTTGAGTTGATGCCAAAGAGCTCCATTTTGGTCTCATCTGACCACAACACTTTCACCCAGTTGTCCTCTGAATCATTCAGATGTTCATTGGCAAACTTCAGATGGACATGTATATGTGTTTTCTTGAGCAGGGGGACCTTGCGGGCGTTGCAGGATTTCAGTCCTTCACGGCGTAGTGTGTTACCAATTGTTTTCTTGGTGACTATGGTCCCAGCTGCATTGAGATCATTGACAAGATCATCCTGTATAGTTCTGGGCTGATTCCTCATCGTTCTCATGATCATTGAAACTCCACGAGGTGAGATCTTGCATGGAGCCCCAGGCCGAGGGAGATTGACAGTTATTTTGTGTTTCTTCCATGTACGAATAATCACACCAACTGTTGTCACCTTCTCACCAAGCTGCTTGGCGATGGTCTTGTAGCCCATTCCAGCCTTGTGTAGGTCTACAATCTTGTCCCTGACATCCTTGGAGAGCTCTTTGGTCGTGGCCATGGTGGAGAGTTTGGAATCTCCCTTTAAGAGTGTGCTCCTATTCTCAGCTCGTTAACTGTATAAGAGCCATAAATCTTTCTGATTGAGAGGGGGTCAAACACTTATTTCCCTCATTAAAATGCAAATCAATTTATTTATATTTTTTATATTTTTGACATTCATTTTTCTGGATTATTTTGTTCTGTTTCTCACTGTTCAAATAAACCTACAATTAAAATTATAGACTGATAATTTCTTTGTCAGTGGGCAAACATACAAATTCAGCAGGGGATCAAATACTTATTTCCCTCACTGTATATATAATAAAAAACGAAAAGGTGCATAGGCCTAAGTAAAAGAGTATTGGGGGGATATACTCACTGGCATGTGTCTCTATCAGTTTAAGAAGCTGAACCAGGCCCTCAGCAGCATGGAAAGTCTCCACAAGAACTTCTGGCTACAGGAGGAGAGGAGGGTCAAACAGAACCTGAGGAGGCTAACTAGCGTGTCTCCAACTTTCAGAAGCCAAAACCTATTCCAGGTAATATGACATATGTTAACATACTGTGAGTAGTGCAGAATTCAGTTCATTGGACTGAGTATGATGATTTTGAGCATGTGCCTCTCCCCTCCAGATTTCTAGTGATAACAGCAGGGCTGACCTTAGTGGAGGGGGCAGCAGGGGACAGCTCCCCACCTGCCCCCCGTCCCATGCCAGCCGAGAGGACTGCTCCTCCTGCTCTCTCAACAGCCCTCTGTTCAGGATCCCCCAGAGCACCGCAGCCCCATCCCCACGAACCAGCCACAGAAGTCAGTACACTGAAGTACCTGTATCTGTAGAACAAAACACAGAAACAACTACCTCCTTACAGCAATTCATGACCTACAATCTGCAATAGTAGCTGGTGTAATAGAGTGCTTAAATAACTAGTGTAATAATCTCTGGTCATTTCTGCATTTCTCTGCAGGTCTGATTCTCCCTCTTACCATTAACGGGGACACCATGTCCCCCCACCATCTGTGGCCCAGAGACACCCTGTCAGAGAACCCCTCCTCCTCAAGGGGTGGTATGCGTTACGGGGGTCTGACCCCACGGCCCAGCCAGCACCCCAGTACCCTGAGCTTGACCCCCAGTACCCTGAGCCTGGATGGCAGCACTACACTCCTGCTCCCCACCCCCAGCCTGCTGGCCTTGCTTCCCCCCCAGCTGTCCCCGGAGCTCCATGGGCTGCAGGAGGCTGTGCTGGGCTTCCCTCTGCTGCAGAAGAGGGTGAGGGAGCTGATCACTCGGGCTAGGGCCACTGAACAGGAGAGACAGGACCGACGCAACCTCACCCTACGCCCCCTGGAGGCCCTGCGCTGCAGGTGAGAAGAGATACATACAGTATATTAGCATTTTTTTATCGCTTTGGTGCAATTTTCACAAGTATGTGGTAAATCCCAGCTCTTAGTAGAAAACTCAAAACAGATCATCATAAAGGCACTTGTTTCAAAACTCTAAGCACATTTTGAGTTCACTAAGTAGTATTTCTGTAAGCCCATTTGTGGGGGAAAACTAGTTCTGATTGGCTGGCCCTGGCTCCCCAGTGAGTCAGCCTGGCTTCCAATTGGATCAGCCTATGCCCTACCAAGCCCACCTATAGCTGCGCCCCTGCCCAGTCATGTAAAATCCATAGATTTATTTAATTGATTTATTTCAATTGACTGATTTCCTTTTGAACTGTAGCTCAACAAAATCTTTGAAATTGTTGCATGTTGCATTTATATTTTTGTTCAGTATATACTCACATGTACTACTATGATGATTACTATTATGATTTAACTTCACAGTAAGTGAAGATCTGAGATGTACTATACGTAACAAATCAAATCAAAGTTTATTGGTTGGGTACACAGATCAGCAGATGTTACAGCAGGTGCAGCGAAATGCTTGTGTTTCTACTTCCTACAGTGCAGTAATACAATATCAATACAATACCAATATGCTATGCAAATAATCCAGAAAGTCCAAAACAAGAAAGAAATGCATCCTCAGTACAGTAAATCAAATATGTATCCAAAATGAAGTTGCTGGGGTCTTTTTGATGGGGTGGTACATACAATACTGTAGTACCATACAATCTGACTTGCCTAGGGGGCGGCAGCGTAGCCTAGTGGTTAGAGCATTGGACTAGTAACCGGAAGGTTGCGAGTTCAAACCCCCGAGCTGACAAGGTACAAATCTGTCGTTCTGCCCCTGAACAGGCAGTTAACCCACTGTTCCCAGGCCGTCATTGAAAATAAGAATGTGTTCTTAACTGACTTGCCTGGTTAAATAAAGGTTAAATTAAATTAGTAAAAAAAAAAAAAAAGTACAATACTGTAAAAGACAGTACACAATTACAGTAAAGGTGGAAAATGTACATATGATTGCCATCCCCAGTCAGGTCATAGATAAGGCATGCAATGATTTCAATGGATTCGCCATACCAAAAGGTTTTTCCCCTGGTGCATGAACAATGGGTATATTTACTGCAATTTCCATGAGAACATATGGCTAAATGCTCAAGACAGGCTTGATGCAAACTAGTGCCTGCTAACATTGTTTCTTTAATTCGACAACTTCAGGTGAAATTTAAACATTTAGGTACATACAAGTGTCTTATATCGGTTAAAAGCTTAAAGTCTTGTTCATCTAACTGCATTGTCCGATTTACAATAGGCTTTACAGCGAAAGCATGCCATGCAATTATTTGAGGATGGCGCCCCACACCAAAATATTTTTCAACAAGCACAGGCTTAAAACAAATCACAAATAGCGATTAAATATTCACTTACTTTTTGAAAATCTTCCTCTGATTTGCCGTCCAAAGGGTCCCAGCTACAACATGCATGGTCGTTTTGTTAGATGAAATCCTTTTTTATATCCCAAAAAGTCTGTTAAGTTGGCGCCATCGATTTGAGTAATCCACTTGTTCAACATGCAGAGAAAGGAATCCAAAAAGCTACCGCTAACCATTGTTAAAACAAGTCAAAATATGTTTCCATTTAATCCTCAGGTACCCTAAAATGTAATTAAACTGTAATATTTCATACGGAAAGGAGTATGTTCAATAGAAAAGCAAAATTAGCAAGTGCGCACGCACAGACTGATTTCCAACTCTGACTCCCAGTACTAAAACTCAAAATTCGTACTCGTTTGGGAAGAAACAAGCCTGAAACCTTGAACAAAGACTGTTGACATCTAGTGGAAGCCATAGGAATTGCAATCTGGGAGCTGGACTTGGGATATGACCCTATACATTCCATAGGAAGAGCATGGGCTCTCAAAGAAAACATTTTCCGGTTGTTTTTTCTTTGCATTTTCTCCTACCATATCAATTGCGTTATAGTCTCATACATATTTTTAACATTTCTACAAACTTCAAAGTGTTTCTATCCAATGGTACCAATTATATGCATATCTTGGCTTCTGGGCTTCTGGGCCTAACAGGCAGTTTACTTTGGGCGCATCAGTCAGACAGGAAGTGGAGAAAAATAGACCCTAGCCTGAATAAGTGTATTTCATTTGATTACATTGTGAAAGATACTGTGCATTTGGAAAGTATTCAGAGCCCTTGACTTGTTCCACATTTTGCTAAGTTAGGAGCCCGGGAGAGTAAGGCTCTGAGTGGGGCAGCGATCTAAGGCACCTAAGGGATCTAAGGGACTCTCAGACCATGAGAAACAAGATTCTCTGGTCTGATGAAACCAATATTGAACTCTTTGGCCTGAATGCCAAGTGTCATGTCTGGAGGAAACCTGGCACCCTCCCTACGGTGAAGCATGGTGGTGGCAGCATCATACTGTGGGGATGTTTTTCAGGGGCAGGGAGACTAGTCAGGATCAACGGAAAGATGAACGGAGCAAAGTATAGAGAGGTCCTTGATGAAAACCTGCTCTAGAGCACTCAGAGGACCTCAGACTGGAGAGAAGGTTCAGCTTCCATCAGGACAATGAACCCTAAGCACACAGCCAAGACAACGCAGGAGTGGCTTTGGGATACGTTTCTGAATGTTCTCGAGTGGCCCAACCAGAGCCCGGACTTGAACCTGATCGAACATCTCTGGAGAGACCTTAGCTGTCCCTATCCAACCTGATGGAGCTTGAGAGGATCTGCAGAGAAGAATGGGAGAAACTCCCCAAACACAGGTGTGCCAAGCTTGTAGTGTCATACCCAAGAATACTCAAGGTTGTAATTGTTGCCAAAGGTGCTTCAACAAAGTACTGAGTAAAGGGTCTGAATACTTATGTAAATGTAATATTTCAATGTTGTTTTTGTTTATAAATTTGCAAAAATTCTAAAAACCTGTTTTAGCTTTGTCATTATGGGGTATTGTGTGTAGCTTGAAGGGGGGGAAAACAATTTAATCCATTTTAGAATACGGTTGTAACGTAACAAAATGTGGAAAAATTGAAGGGGTCTGAATACTTTCCAAATGCACTGTATCTTCAATGATCACACCTTTGATCACATGGGATAGAAATGATGGAAATTTGATGTAAAGTCCCCAAAAAATGTTGTTGCCTTTATTTGATCAGGGAGTCATACTGATACCAAGGTCTCCTTTACAGAATTCCAGAAAATACACACTTCAAAATATCAATACATTCCAGAAAATACACACTTCAAAATATAAATACATTCCAGAAAATACACACTTCAAAATATAAATACATTCCAGAAAATACACACTTCAAAATATAAATACATTCCAGAAAATACACACTTCAAAATATAAATACATTCCAGAAAATACACACTTCAAAATATAAATACATTCCAGAAAATACACACTTCAAAATATAAATACATTCCAGAAAATACACACTTCAAAATATAAATACATTCCAGAAAATACACACTTCAAAATATAAATACATTCCAGAAAATACACACTTCAAAATATAAATACATTCCAGAAAATACACACTTCAAAATATAAATACAAACTGCAAGCAGAAAGAAAAACAGGATCAAACAAACAAACACATTCATCATTAATAAGGTCCTCAATCAGCTTTCTGAATTTCCATAGATGCATGAGAACATCAAATTTAAGAACATTTCAACGATTGTTCCACAAATAAGGTGCAAGAAAACTTAAAGCTGATATATCTAACTCAGTGGATACCAAAGGAACTTCCAGAGTTAACTATACCAGAGACCAGGTGTGGTAACTCGTATGTCTAAAGTTTAGTAATGATGTTAGGTACAGTGGGACTTTTAGTAAAAGGGCTTCATAAATGAAAACATAGCAATGTATCAACCTACGTGACATCAAAGAAGGCCAACCAACTTTCTGGTAGAGAATGCTGTGATGAGTACTGACATTGTCACCTGTAATAAAGCTCAGTGTGCTATGAGAAACTGCATCTAACGACTTTAATGAAGTGGCAGGTCCGTTCATTTAGATGATGTCGCCATAAATCTAGGAACGAAAGGAACGTCGACTGAATAATCTGCATTCTACTATTTAGCGAGAGGCAGGACCTATTTCTATAGAAGAAGCCCATTTGTATTCTCAGCTTCTTAACTCATCAATATGCTTTTCAAAGGACAGATTTTCATCTATCCAGATGCTTGCATAAGTCAAGTCAAAGTCCAGACCTTAATCCAATCGAGAATCTGTGGAAAGAACTGAAAACTGCTGTTCACAAATGCTCTCCATCCAACCTCACTGAGCTCGAGCTGTTTTGCAAGGAGGAATGGGAAAAAATTTCAGTCTCTCAATGTGCAAAACTGATAGAGACATACCCCAAGCGACTTACAGCTGTAATCGCAGCAAAAGGTGGCGCTACAAAGTATTAACTTAAGGGGGCTGAATAATTTTGCACGCCCAATTTTTCAGTTTTTGATTTGTTAAAAAAGTTTGAAATATCCAATAAATGTCGTTCCACTTCATGATTGTGTCCCACTTGTTGTTGATTCTTCACAAAAAAAATACAGTTTTATATCTTTATGTTTGAAGCCTGAAATGTGGCAAAAGGTCGCAAAGTTCAAGGGGGCCGAATACTTTCGCAAGGCACTGTATACATTGCCTTCAGAAAGTATTCAGACCTCTTGACTTTTTCCACATTTTGTTACGTTACAGCCTTATTCTAAAAATTCTGAAATATCCTCCCAAAAAACTGAAATGTCACATTTTCTTAAGTATTCAGACCCTTTTTTTATTCAGTACTTTGTTGAAGCACCTTTGGCAACAATTACAACCTTGAGTATTCTTGGGTATGACACTACAAGCTTGGCACACCTGTGTTTGGGGAGTTTCTCCCAAATCTTAGGTTTGATGCTACAATCAATCAATCAAATGTATTTATAAAGCCCTTTTTAAAATCAGCCAATGTCACAAAGTGCTATACAGGAACCGAGCCCAAACAGCAAGCAATGCAGATGTAGAAGCACGGTGGCTAGGAAAAACTCCCTAGAAAGGCAGGAACCTAGGAAGAAACCTAGAGAGGAACCAGGCTCTGAGGGGTGGCTCTTCTGGTTGTGCCGGGTGGAGATTATAAGAGTACATGGCCATGTACAAGGCCAGATTGTTCTTGATGATCACAGTGGTTGTAGAGTGTGCAAAAGGTCAGTACCTCAGGAGTAAATATCAGTTGGCCTTTCATAGCCGAGCATTCAGAGGTCGAGACAGAAGGTGCGGTAGAGAAAGAGAGAGAGTAGAAAACAGCAGGTCAGCACGTCTGGTGAACTTGTCAGGGTTCTCTAGCCACAGGCAGAACAGTTTAAACTGGAGCAGCAGCACAGCCAGGTGGACTGGGGACAGCAAGGAGTCATCAGGCCAGGTAGTCCTGAGGCATGGTCCTAGGGCTCAGGTCCCCTGGGAGGGAGATAGGGAGAGAGAGAGAATTAGAGGGAGGATAATTACATTCACACAGGACACCAGATAAGACAGGAGAATTACACCAGATATACAGTAACTGACTGACCCTAGCCCCCGACACATAAACTACTGCAGCATAAATACTGGAGGCTGGAACAGGGGTGGGTCAGGGGACACTGATTGCCCCGTCCGACAATACCCCCGGACAGGGCCAACCAGGCAGGATATAACCCTACCCACTTTGCCAAAGCACAGCCCCCGCACCACTAGACGGATATCAACAGACCACCAACTTACTACCCTGAGACAAGGCTGAGTACAGCCCACGAAAATCTCCTCCAGCACACGAGCCTGGGGGGGGGGGGGGGAGCACGTCTGTGACTCAACCCACTCAAGTGACGCACCCCTACTAGGGACAGCATGGAAGAGCACTAGTAAGCCAGTGACTCAGCCCCCATAATAGGGTCAGAGGCAGAGAATCCCAGTGGAGAGAGGAGAGCCGGCTAGGCAGAGACAGCAAGGGCAGTTCGTCGCTCCAGTGCCTTGCCGTTCACCATCGCTACACTCAATCATAGGACCTACTAAAGAAATGAGTCTTCAGTATGGACTTGAAGGTCGAGACTGAGTCTGCATCTCTCACATGGATAGACAGATCATTCCATAAAAATGTAGCTCTATAGGAGAAAACCCTGCCTCCAGCTGTTTGCTTAGAAATTTTAGGGACAATAAGGAGGCCTGCGTTTTGTGACCGTAGGGTACGTGTAGGTACGTATGGCATGACCAAACCGGAGATAGGTAGGAGCAAGCCCATGTAATGCTTTGTAGGTTAGCAGTAAAACCTTGAAATCAGCCCTGGCCTTAACAGGAAGTCAAATGTAGAGGCTAGCACTGGAGTCATGTGTTTAAATTTTGGGTTTTTAGTCAGGATTCTAGCAGCCGTGTTTAGCACTAACTGAAATGTATTTAGTACTTTATCAGGGTAGCCGGAGAGTAGAGCATTGCAGTAGTCTAATCTAGACGTGACAAAAGCATCGATCAGCTTTTCGGCATAATTTTTTGACAAAAAGTTTCAGATTTTTGCAACGTTACGAAGATGGAAAAAAGCTGTCCTTGAAATATTCTTGATAAGAGAGAGAGAGAGAGAGAGATCAGTGTCGAGATTAACGCAGAGGTCCTTCACAGTTTTATTAGAGACGACTGTACAACAATTGTCAGATCCAACAGCAGATCTCTTTGTTTCTTGGGACCTAGAACAAGCATCTCTGTTTTGTCCAAGTTTAAAAGTAAAACATTTGCCGCCATCCACTTCCTTATGTCTGAAACACAGGCTTCCAGGGAGGGCAATTTTGGGGCTTCACCATGTGTCATCGAAATGTAGTATCATGACTACTTTCATTAATCTGATGATTGTTATTTATTTAATCCACTAACTATGTTTCATTGTTACCCGATTAAATTAATCATGTAACAATGAACTAATTAGGATTTGGGGTACCACAGAATAGGTTGTTTAAAGAGTTACCATCTCCCGGATTAAAGTATATACTGTATCTATTTCATCGATAAACAGTAATCTTATTAATCATTACCTCTTATCATATCATCATTCTGAACAGTAATCTTATTAATCATTACCTCTTATCATATCATCATTCTGAACAGTCAACTTATTAATCATTACCTCTTATCATATCATCATTCTGAACAGTAATCTTATTAATCATTACCTCTTATCATATCATCATTCTGAACAGTCAACTTATTAATCATTACTGCTTATCATATCATCATTCTGAACAGTCAACTTATTAATAATTACCTCTTATCATATCATCATTCTGAACAGTCAACGTATTAATCATTACTGCTTATCATATCATCATTCTGAACAGTCAACTTATTAATAATTACCTCTTATCATATCATCATTCTGAACAGTCAACTTATTAATAATTACCTCTTATCATATCATCATTCTGAACAGTCATGATTAATCATTACCTCTTATCATATCATCATTCTGAACAGTCGTAACCTCGTGCATCTGCAAAAAACCCAGCCGTGCTCATGATTCAGCCCTACACAAATTGGTTAAATTGTTTAATTACTAGCTAACCAAATAATACCAGGATAATACACACTTGATTCATGAGAAATAAGTCCCTAGCGGACTGACACAATATGGCATTTTACCCAACAACATGGAGAGAGAGAGAGAGCAAAAGACATTTATCGTCAATACATTTCGGAATTATTTTCACATGAATCATATAGTTTGCACACAAACCGCCTCCTGTTTGGAATAAGAAATCATGAATGTATTTGCGTGTGGGTGTCTTTGTCCATCGTGTAGTCCTGAACAGAACTATAGAGTTCACCCTTCCATTATGCAAGGTTCAATTAATATCCTCAGTTAGGTGGTTAACCGATTTTTGTACTCCAACATCCTTGGGTAGGTGGAGGGAGTCTGGAAGGGCATCTAGGAATCTTTGGGTCTGAGAATTTATATCACAGCATTTGATGTTCCTTGGTTGGGGTCTGAGTAGATTATTTGTTGCGATTGCAAACATGATAAAAAGGTGGTCTGATAGTCCAGGATTATGAGGAAAAACATTAAGATCCACAACATTTATTCCATGGGACAAAACTAGGCCCAGAGTGTGACTGTGGCAATGAGTAGGTCCAGAGACATGTTGGACAAAACCCACTGAGTCGATGATGGCCCCGAAAGTCTTTTGGAGTGGGTCTGTGGACTTTTCCATGTGGATATTAAAGTCACCAAAAATGTGAATATTATCTGCCATGAATACAAGGCCCGAAAGGAATTCAGGGAACTCAGTGAGGAACGCTGTATACTGGCCCAGTAGGCCTGTAAACAGTAGCTATAAAAGTGATTGAGTAAACTGCATACATTTCATGACTATAAGCTCAAAAGACGAAAACGCCGTCCTTTTTTTTTGTAAATTGGAATTTGCTGTCATAAATGTTTGCAACACCTTTGCGGGATGCGCGGGGGATATGGTCACTAGTGTAACCAGGAGGAGAGGCCTCATTTAACATAGTAAATTCATCAGGCTTGAGCCATGTTTCAGTTAGGCCAATGAAATCAAGATTATGATCAGTGATTAGTTCATTGAAGTGATGGAATGGAAGTGAGGGATCTAACATTATGTAGCCCTATTTTGAGATCTCTTTCAATAATGACAGGAATGGAGGAGGTCTTTATTCCAGTGAGATTCCTAAGGCGAGCACCGCCATGTTTTGTTTTGCTCAACCTAGGTCGAGGCATAGCCACGGTCTCAATGGGGATAGCTGAGCTGACTACACTGACTGGGCTAGTGGCAGACTCCACTAAGCTGGCAGGTTGGCTAACAGCCTGCTGGCTGACCTGCACCCTGCCTCATTGTGGAGTTAGAGGCCTGTCTATGTTCATAGATAAGATGAGAGCACCCCTCAAGCTAGGATGGAGTCCGTCACTCCTCAGCATGCCAGGCTTGGTCCTGTTTGTGGGTGAGTCCCAGAAAGAGGGCCAATTATCTACAAATTCTATATTTTGGGAGGTGCAGAAAACAGTTTTCAATTAGCGATTGAGTTGTGAGACTGCTGGAGAACTCATCACTCCTCCTACAAGCTTGGCACACCTGTATTTTGAGAGTGTCTGGAAGGTTCTCTCATCTCCACAGAGGAACTCTAGAGCTCTGTCAGAGTGACCATCAGGTTCTTGGTCACCACCCTGACCAAGGCCCTTCTCCCATGATTGCTCAGTTCAGCCAGGCGGCCAGCTCTGTGCCTCGGAGCTCTACGAACAATTCCATCAACCTCATGGCTTGGTTTTTGCTCTGACATGCACTGTCAACTGTGGGACCTTATATAGACAGCTGTGTGCCTTTCCAAATCATGTCCAGTCAGTTAAATTTACCACAGGTGACTCCAATCAAGTTGTAGAAATCTCAAGGTTGATCAATGGATAGCAAAGGGTGTGAATTCTTACGTAAATAAGGTATTTCTGTTCTTAGCAAAAATTTTGAAAAACCTGTTTTCGCTTCGTCATTATGGGGTATTGTGTGTAGAGTGCAGAGAAAAAAAACATTTAATCGATTTTAGAATAACACTGTAACGTAACAAAATGTGCAAAAGGTCCAGGCCGAAGGCACTGGACATTGAATTCAATCTGTCAAGTAATTTTTTAAACAATTACAATCAGCCTGGTCTTGGCCAATTGATGAAAGCCTATGAATTAGCAGTGAGTGATCAACAGTATCGAAAGCCTTTGACTGGTCAATGAAGAAGGCCGCGCAATGTTGCCTTTTATCCATACAGTTAACCACATAATTTATAACTACTGATGCAGCAGGGATAGTGCTATGACCTGGTCTAAAAGCCGACTGATGTTCATTTAGAATACGTTTTCAAAAACAAGATCTTAGCTGAGAATGAATCAAAGATTGAAATATTTTAGCTAGACAAGAACATTTAGACATAGGTTGGTAATAAGGGTCACCACCTTTGTGAAGGGTTAGTACATGGGCCGCCTTCCAAACCAGCACCAGATATAATTGTCAGGTAAATCATATGGGTTAATGATTCAGCAATCAGGGTGGCAGAGAGCTCCAGAGAAAATGGATCAAGCATATCAGCTCCAGTGGATTTTTTTAAACATCAATTTCAAACAAGTTATCTAGCACGTCAAGGATAGTAAATTGTTGAAATGAAAACAAACAAACGGGTTAACCATCGAGTCAGCTAGAGGCTAGCAGAGGGAAGAGCATTCGATTGACTGACCAGTGTAATGTGTAATGGGTAGTGCAAGTGTATTGCCTAATGTGAAAACAGTGTTATGAACGCACAACGAAAGGTTTTAAAACATGTAAGACTGGCTGAGTTACAAGTGTTACCAGTTTGGAGTTTTGTACTAAGATTTTTTTATTTATTCACCTAAGCGATAAAAATAAAAAAAAACGTATACTGCAGCCTTCAAGCTGCTCTAATATATTGAATCCAATCACTGATAACGCAGTTGGAATATTGATATTAAGATGAAATGGTATTAATTGCAATGCAACAGCCGCATGCTGTAACGACTGCTGCAGTACGTCATGCTACGTGTTTGTGTGTACAGGTACCTGCGTCTGTCTGAGAGTAACATCAGAACTCTGCTCCAGCAGTGTAAGGACAGTGGCATCGATATGGACATCCATCCTCACATGAAAGACTCTGACATTGATATCAGCAAGCTATTCAAGGACTCTCGCTCTCCATCCCCGAGATGAGACACAGACACAGATAGACACACACAAATCATGAACACACACACACACACGATAAATACATTCTTGTAAAGTTCAACTCGTACAGCCTCATAACTGTGATCTGTCCTTTATATCTCCAAAAACAAAATACTTGAAATGTGTTTTCTTTTTTTGCTGTGTCTAAAATAAAAGCTTTCCAAATGAATTTACAAATTCAACGAGTCAAGTCACGGGGGGGAAAAAACTCTACTTTACCAGAGATACTGTATATAATGACGAGATGGTCTTGTCTCCACCCTAACAATGAGAGTCGTTGAACCAAAGGCAGCTTATCGTGGTATTCCCACGTGGACAGATTTTGACAGGCGTGGACCTCTCGCTTCACCGCTTCCTCTGGCTTGAGTCAAACCTAACTTGTAAGTGCATGGTAAAATGTGACAGAATATGCAGTGTTTCCATTAGGCCACTAGAGGAAGCTGGTGAAGCAGCAGAGTGGTGGATCATCACCTGTCGGTCTCTGTCTGTCGGTCTCCTCACATCGATAGACCATTTCCAGCCTGAGCAGCTCCCATTGGCCCATCTGGATGATCATCTATTGGCATAATCACAAACTACAGGAAATAGGTTTTCTTTTCTATTCGAAAGCGATGTTAACAACCACACTTGTACATTTTTCTCACGTTCTTTAACTATCATCTCCTGGTATTTTGAGGTTCTTTGTTGTATATAGACATGTCAAATCTAGCAATGATTATTTCAACAAATAAAGGGCAAACAAACTTCGGTTCAATTAATAGAGCTTTATTAAATCATACAGCAGATAAAAAACATTAAGGCAGACTAGCTGTGAGCAATAGTTGCATGATGGGATGTAATAATTCCATTCAAGGCTGATCTGTTAATATAAAAAAATTCACATTATAAAGCCAGACAGAAAACCAAAAGCTGCTGGTATGAACCCAAAGATGAAAACACCATACTTATTTCAGCTGGGTGTATTATGGCTGCTTTCGAGCTGTCCAAGCCATTCAATGCAATGATGGACAGGAACTGTGTGTGTGTGTGGCAGGTTTTGACTTTACAGCTGGCCTATCTAAGGGGAAATCGCTCAGTTCTGCCTCCAGGACAAGAGTCAAGACGAAAGTCAACCTGCGTGTGCGTATGTGTCTGTGTGTGCATGTGTGCGTGCTGACAGGACTGTCTTTTATAAACATAGTTATGGGTAAGTCAGTAAAGTGCAGATATTTACCTTTTGAAGGTAGAAATCATTTCATTACAGTCTTCAAAATAAATAGCCTGCTGGTTGATCCTCCGCGGTTCTCTACTCTTACCTGACCAAATGAGTAGGGAAGAATCTGTGAACATCGTCACGTAGTTACTAGAGGTGAGGGACCTTTGTTTGAGTCAACGTTTCATGCCACCATGACTGATCTAAACATCATTTCAAAACAAATTCCAATGAATCAAACAAATCAAATCGATACATTTAAAAGGCCAATACATATTTCCCCCCAACTTAGGTAAGGAGCAATATGATTGCCTTCTTTACATTAAGCTGAACTTGGATCCAGATGACAGCCTCTTTCTCTGTGTCATGTAAGACAATGCCTGAGAAGGCAACATGGTTTGTC